>NC_136538.1:22054611-22083110 GCF_910591455.1 Pholis gunnellus
TCCTCTCTCTCTCTCTCTCTCTCTCTCTCTCTCTCTCTCTCTCTCTCTCTCTCTCTCTCTCTCTCTCTCCTGCAGGTTTTTTTTTCTTCCTCTCTTTTGTTTTCACTGCACAGAAACTGTTGCCCTTTCTTCCTCTCTGTATTTCCTCCCCCTCCCTCCCTCCCTCCCCATCTCCTCACCCTCGTCTGGTTGCTTTTGGACAACAGCATCAGCGGCCATCATCACCACTACCACCACCACCACAGGTATGGATTCATGGCTGCAAGGACCAGCAGGATTCTGGGGGGGGGGGGGATTTCAGAGTCGAGGCCTCGTCAGCCGGAGAGAAATGTATGCAAATGATATGCACACACCAAAAAGGACTCTGGGTAGGCGAGGCAAGCGCCGGCCGAGCTCCCGCTGAGCTCTGAGGAAGATGGGCGGCTCAGGTCAGAAGAATGACAACAAAACACCTCATCTTCCTCTGTTGCTTCTCTTTTATTTTGCTTCGTCTCGGAGAGAGAAAGATGAAACACTGAGCGTCGTGTTGCTACATGATGCTGTTGGTGTGTTTTTAGCTTCTGGACTGCTGTTGCTAGGTAGATTCTTTTTATTTTGTAAGCACACTGACATTTGAGGGGTAAAACATCCAGAGATTAAAACCACTGTGTTTTACAACCAGACTTTTAAATTGTCATAAATGATTACCCTAAAAATAAAATAGTAACTGAGCACACATTGTGAACCTCTGATTGTGCTCATGGAACTCATTTATTTGTTAATTTGACAGTAACTTCTTTTGACACATTTGTAAATGTAAAGTCACAACTTGGCTATTTAACCATCAGGGTGCAGTGGATGTAAAAAGGCCCTGATGTCAGAGAAACGACCTGTTTTACTTCTGTAATAACATGAATTACCCAACAATTATAAAAGACATTTTAAGTGGAAATTATTTACACATTTGTGCTTAATGTAGTCTATTTTTAATTCTAGCATTTTTAATGTGCTGGTAATATTCTCCTGCACTTTTTTTAAGTGTATGAAATGCTGCTCATTTAATGTAATTTCTTAATTTGATAAATAAAATAAAATAATGTATTTTACTGTTTCTACAAGCAATCTAAGAAAAGACACATTTCATCTTCAGTTAATCTTTTAAACATGTGCCTCAAATTTTGCTCCAATTTATATTTACTTCATAATGATCTTTTATTTGTTTTATTTTACTAAACACATTTGCTGCCTTTAATTGTCCATAATTATGCTTTTGATCAGATGATAATAAATATTACTCCTGTTGCAAACATTTAAAAAAAATAGTTTTTATTTAGATTTATCTAAAGATGATCGAGTTGATTTGTTGCTAGTCTGAAATAATAATTTAATCCTTCAGAAGGATTTTTTTTTCTTCTTTTTTTTAAAACAAACAAAGAATTCACAACTGGCCGCAGCTCGCGCGCTCCTCGCCCGTTTGTTTGCTCGGAGCATCGCTCGTGCAGGAATTACGCACCGTTAACCGGCCTGTCGGATCTGACCGCCGCTGCACAACAACAACAACAACAAAAGGGGAAGTAAGAAAACGAATAAAGGAAGAAGCGAGACGCCCGCGTGACATCTTCGATGGCTCGTGCTCGTTAAATGCGCCGCAGTTCAACCGCAATGGAAACCTCTCCTCTCCTCTCTTCTCCTCTTCTCTCCTCTCCTCTTCTTTTTTCCCAGAGAGACAGAGGAGTGAAGAGGAGAGAAGAGAAGAGAAGAGAAGAGAGTGGGCACCTTGATGATTGTCGACTTTGACACGTGTTAATTGCTGCTCAGCTCTCCTCATTAGGGAGTCTCAAATTATTTTAGGCGCTGCAGGGCCACAGCGGCTTGTTTGCCTTTAGCGGAGGGAGGGGAAGCAATCTGGTCCAAAACTTCACATGAAAAGGCGCAACACGGTTATTGAGCGTAAATAACTGCAATAAATAAACGCGTGAAATTTAATAACGAACCAAGCATGATTTCAAATGTGTTGAAATTAATAGAAATAATAATTAAAGAAAGTGTTGGAAATAGGAAATGTGCTTATTTATAATACTAGTTTTTTTGTTATAAATTTCAGTGAATCATCTCATGAATCAAATTTATTTTAATAATAATAATTTATAATGCCTCATCTGTTTTGTTTCCACATTCAGATTTTAGTGTCAATATTCAGGACGTGAGGATATTTATCGGAGGCATTTTGAGCGTCATCTCTGATAATCAAAGATTTACAGTGAAGTGTGGCCTCTATGGCTAAATCGATAACGTGCTCACGATCAATAACGTTCTCCAGATAATAAAAAATGGTGTCATCAGTAAGCCTGACAAAACGGCTCACGTTCAAACGCTCCCGATCAAATGGATTCACACACTAAAGTCCTTTTTCCTGGTGTCATTATATCCGAGTGTGTGTGTGTGTGTGTGTGTGTGTGTGTGTGTGTGCAGCCTCATCCTCCACCCACACAGCTCCTCTCACATTCAGTGTGGGAGCGCGGGGCCCTCATCCTCTCCTCCAGATTACCCTGGTACCTGGTTGGCGTGTATTTTGTGGCCCTGCATGGTGAATTATAAAGCCTTTGTTATCGCCCTGGCTTTGGGGGGTCGCCCACTTGTTTATGACACCAGTAATGCCGGTAATTGTTACTGTTGAGATTACCTGTCAAGAGGAGCCGGGTGGCGAGCTCGGAGGAGGCGTCCCTCTCTTGACAAGGGGTGACAGGGGGGGGGGGGGGGGGGGGGGACAGGGGGGAGGGAGGGCGGGTAGAGAGATTGGGGTCTGGGGGGGGAGGCTTGGACGCCCTGATGACTTCTCCGCTGATAATCAGCCCGCTGCGGCTTGTGGGATAATTCAGCTGTCACTGCCACCAAGCAGCCACCCGGCATCAGCCGGGGCCGACCCCCCAGCTGGCGTCATTCATTTGGTACCGAGGATGAGGAGGGGAGGAGGAGGGAGAGAGGGGGAGAGGGGGAGACAGAGGAGCAGAGGCGGTGTGTCTCCATCCCACGTCTGAGTTCGGCCTTCAGATGCAGTAAATTAAAGCCCGCGGTTGAAACACTTTGCAGTTTAGAAGAGAAATATCTCGGCTCTCAAAATGTCAGTTACTCCTCAGACTTCTGCTGTTGAATCGTCGACGTTCAGCGATGAAATCATCTCCTTCTGCTCTTATTGTTGGTCGACCTTTTAAAAGCCTAAAATTGCCACCGACTTTTCCTACTTCGATTCAACTTGTTCATTCAGCTTTCCATTGATCAGCAGCTTCACGGAGGATATCAGACACTATTTACCTTCAGGCCCTCGTCCTAAATAACGTGTTTTACATTGTGATATCACTGTGGTAACATATTCCAACATCCTCTTCGCTAAGGATTTATGGGAGTTTTTGGTTTTCATGATGCTTTATAAATAAACTCAACATCAGTGAAAGTCCTCTCCATACTGGCCCTGATTGGCTGACGATATGCAGCAGTTCCTCTTTGTCAAACGATCCAAACGTTGCATTTCTGCAACCGGACGGAGATATTCAAACAAAAAAATGTACTTTAAATTGTTCCACTCAAACAAAAACCAAATGTAGCGATGTGTAGAGATTAGCTGCGTTTTAATAATCCATGCACATAAATTGAGGAACATTTTGAAGACCCTGTCTGTGGCCGTTTAAAGGTCCCCACTAATTCCTTTTCTGTGTAAGCGAGCTGGTTGTCTTCCCGGACACGTGTGCATCATAACGAGGCCGGCAGCAGCAGCAGCGGCGGCTAAAATAGAAGGCAAATCACTTTTCCAATGGTTTTGGAGCAGCTATCAGTGTCATCCCTGAATGGCTGTCTTCATCAATGATTCCACCTGATCTGGAGCAGGGTGGGTGGTTTTGCTGGTGGTGGTGTGTGTGTGTGAGTGTGTGTGTGTGTGTGGGAAGGGGGGGTTCCCTTATCTGTGGCTGGAATCTTTCACAGTTTAAGGGCCGAGAGCTGCTGAGACGCTGTCAAAGCTTTGGACAGCTGACGTCCCCGGGTGGCGAGCGGCGAGCTGCTCTCTATCTGTATTCCACGGTGGCGACACGCAGGGTTGTAACACGCTGCTGCTCCTCTGGGATGATGTCACCGAGGAAATAGTGCCAGCAGAGCGTCTGCTCCGGATCCTAGTTTCCTCGTGATGTGGATCTGTTCTGCAGGGTCGGGGGATTTCTTTGCTTTATTATTATTTTGACTATTTTAATTTTTTTCTTTATTTAGTTTCTACCTCAGATAACACTAGTCCACTAAATGATACATGTTTGTATTTATTATAGATAAAGATGGAGGTTTTAACTGTCATTTTGTTACATGTATTTCATCTCATGCATGGACTTTATTATTGTTACAGCAGCAGGTTCTCTGACTCTACATGTCTACTCTAGATATATATATCTATAGAATACACAACACAAAGAATGTATAGAAAACACCAAACTACTATAATATCAAATATAATGCAGAAGCAAAGCGTGCACATTTTTTCTTTTTGGCTTCTGGTTCAACTTCACTGGAATATGAATTATTATATATTCCGCTGGTTTAATTCTAATGAAGGTTTTCCAAACAGAAAAATGAGCTTTAATGAGCTGAAGCTGAGTGATGCTGAACTTTTGTCGTCCATTTAGCAATCAACACATGAAATAATTCATCTAAACCGAGCGTGATATCCTCTTCATCACAATTAAACAAACACCATCATTGTGATGATGAATCTTTCTCTGCCTCCGCCGCTTTAAGAACACATAAAGGATCCAGTGTTCCGAGCAGCGTTCTTCTGCTAAATGTGTCTGAATGGAAAAATAAACAGGAGAAGAAGAAGAAGAAGCTTTTTGCACGTTTTACGTCATCGCTCGTCGTGATGGAGGAATTCTTCTCGGTGGATTTACAGAAACCTGTTCCAGTTTGTGACTCAATAAATCTACTTTCCACTTGAATGCGATTCCCTCTTTTTCTGCTTTTAACCACTCCTCTTTAGATCTCACTGTCACGGCCGATGAATCAAAACCAACGGCTTCATAACTTCATTTTGCATCTTTGCAGTTTTATCGCTGAGGTTTAATCCTTTTGGCTGGCTGACAAAACGGAACGTCATCATCATCACCATCATCACCATCATCATCATCACGACTTAACCAAAGGAATAAGAGAATCTCTCCTGGATATTAAAGCAGAGCACAGTCTCATCTCTTATTCAAATGATAGCATTAGGAGCCGATGCATTTATCACCCGGTACAGGAGTGAGGTTATAAACAATGCCATTCATTATCTGGCCCAGATGCAGCGATTGTTGATTAAAGGGCTTTGAATATAACACGCTCACACACACACACACACAGATGGGTGGACATTAGGAGAAGAGAGAGGCCATCTGAACAGGCTGGAGGGACATTAACGGCAACAATGATTGATATTTGCCGCGTAGGCTTTTTAATGGTATTGTTATTCCTCAGAGTTATACCCCGTCCTCCCTACGTCTCGTCTCGCAGATAAATGGAGGTGTAATAATGAATAGAAATTATCCTGATTATTTTGTTGGAGGTGGCGAAGAGGAGGAGGAGGAGGAGGAGGAGGAGGAGGAGGGTGATTCATAATCTAGCATGAAGCTTAAAGCTTAGTCAACAGTGTCTTGTGGATTTTCTTTAATGTTTTGTGGGTTCAGCTGTAAAATGCTGCGTATATAAATATATATATATATATATATATATGTGTGTTTAAATCAACATTCATATTGATTGTTCCATATTAAAAAAGAGAAACACATGATTTGCATCCTTGTAATGTTCTGTAAGTGAAGGTTACTATCAAAGATGATGCATAATGAGATTTATAATAAAAATATCTATTGTAATTTTAAATGGGCATTAATAATGCAGAGGTAACACAATTTGCAGTATAATAATTTCACACAACAGGTATAAACATTCATAATGCAATTAATCTAACAAGATGTATTTACATGAATGTATATTTAATGATTTAATGATTTGCATACTTTATCTTTAAAATGTTACCTTGCGCATGAAAAGTGTATTTTTCTTTTAATCTATATTTATGTCAGATTATCAAATTAAATCTTATCTTGAAATAAAAGTCTTCGCTTCCTCTTTCTCCCGGCGCTGCACAGAAGCCAGACTTTTATTTTCCTGGCGGTGAGAATGCTGTGATATTAATTAGTTGTGTTTTCTTGAGAGCCGTTCGCCGCTGAGTGTCGATCGTGTGAACAGCTGAGGTGGACATCGCCCAAAACACATTATTTGATGTGAGAGGCCAGCTTGTCCAAAGCAGTTGTGTTTATTACACACTCCTCTGGCACCTGCTGCAGCGAGGACGGCCTGCCAGGGCACACACACACACACACACACACGGTCTTCCAAAATCTCCTCTTCATTTAGCCACTTTCCACCCCAAACGACGGCCATTATCACTTTTCAATAACATTTGCAGGACTCAGCTGCTGTTTCAGTGGTTCAGTGCTGGACTGCATTGTGAAAACTCACATTAACTCACATTATCCACCTGCAAGGTTCAATCAAAATGCATTTTTATTTTATAATGTAATGACACAATTTTATTTGTGTTTCCAACGAATACTCGGTCTGATGTTTCGCAGCTTTGAATGCAAATGACTCGTGCAAGAGAAACACACCAGAGCGTTTACTTGGTGCTGCGTTGCGTCTCCTGTTGTCTCTGCTCGGAGGTTTATTTAACCGTTGTCTTGCTGCTCGTGGCTGTCACCTGTTGTTCCTCTCTCTCTATATATTTTATTTTATTTTCCTTTCCTCCATCATTCACCGTCGTCTCTGGGAACATTTTTCTTGTTTGTCGTGAAGGAACAATTCTACTGACTTGGTTCTAAATTCCCTTTAAAGCCCGAGCAGGAACACAACAGTATTTCTTATCATCGTGTCCTCTTTGTTACCACACAGGCCGCTGTTCCTCAGCTCAGCTCAGCTCTTATCTGGAGTCTTGTGAAAACAAAAGCGGCATATTCTCTTTTGTGTTTTTTAACTGGTTGCTTCTAAATCTTGTAAATACCTGAATCCAAGCTCCCCATTAAAACTACTGAATGCTCTTAAAAAATGAAATAAAAATGGTTTATTTTTAATTCCTCTGCTGCTCTTTTTCTTCCTACTCCTCTTCATCCAACGGTACCTCACTTGTCTTCGTCCTGTCTCCTTTTATTTTTTTCCATCCTTATTTTCTGCTCCTCTGGTGTTCTTCCTCCTCCTTCACCGTCATGTTGTGCATCATCCACTCCCACCATCCCTCCTTCCTTTCTCCCTTTCCCTCTCCTAGGGTGTAATGGTGTGATGCCTCCCTCCAACGCTCCCCCCCACCTCCACCCTTCCACTCTCTCAGTAATCAGGGCCAGATGGAGGCAGAGATGGAGTGATGGAGGGAGGGAGGATTGGGTTCGGCCCTAGCAGTGTCTTAGAACGTGGGGAGCTGTCAGCCCTGCAGGGAGAGAGGAATTCTCCGGCAATAAAATAGGGATTTATCACCACTCTACCACTGAGAGAGAGGAGGAGAGAGATGGAGGGAGAGGGTGTGAGGCAGAGAAAAAGGACGAAGAGATCAAGAAAGTCAGACGGAAAAGGGGGTTGACGTGGGAGAGAGAAGAATAGAGAGGGGCAGAAATAGAAACCCTAAATAGAAGACTTTTCATCATCGTAAAGCTTCAGACAGATGAGGGAGGTTGAAGGAAGGAACATGCAGAATGATAGTTTGGAAAGAGGGGAGCAGAAATTGAGACGGACAGTTGTGCGATGACACCCGCGGCTCATCTGCTCACATTCTAGCGGCCTGACGGATTCCTCTCTTGCCATCTGTGGCACGCGGAGAGGCGAGCGTCTGTCCAGACGGTAATGCCCGGTCGCGTTCAGGCGACGGGGTTTGTTGAGCAAAAATAAAGGACTCGCCGTCCCCGACTGGGTCAAATGAACCTGCTAAAACAACCGCTCTCCACAATCGGCAGTGTAATTGAAACCAGAATGTGCAGGATTTGATAAATTGCTCGTCCCCCGCAGGAATGTTAAGGTTGTAAATTTCTATTTAGTGCATTTTGGCCGTGCTGAGGTGTGCAGAGGTGTATGTTAATGTGTGTGTGTGTGTGATTTACAGAGAGTGGCTGTGCTGTATTTATTATTTCAAAACATAATGACGGTCCAGAGTCGTGCGGAGGTGGCAGGACACAAACGCTAAGTGCTCGTACAGAACGTATACGTCCGCCAACGTATCCTCATACAACACTTAGTATCTTACGAACAGTTACTCCTCATTTTTTGTGCGGTTTCCTAAAATAATTAAGCACAACGTGTCAATTTCCGCTCATTTTATACACAAATATTTGTTTTCTTTTTTTAAACTTCCGTTTATGGCAAACAACATAGTTAGGTTTAGGCAACACAACATAGTTAGGTTTAGGATACAACACCACATAGTTAGGTTTAGGATACAACACAACATAGTTAGGTTTAGGATACAACACAACATAGTTAGGTTTAGGCAACACAACATAGTTAGGTTTAGGATACAACACAACATAGTTAGGTTTAGGCAACACAACATAGTTAGGTTTAGGGTACAACTCAACATAGTTAGGTTTAGGGTACAACACAACATAGTTAGGTTTAGGATACAACACAACATAGTTAGGTTTAGGATACAACACAACATAGTTAGGTTTAGGATACAACACAACATAGTTAGGTTTAGGATACAACACAACATAGTTCGGTTTAGGATACAACACAACATAGTTAGGTTTAGGATACAACACAACATAGTTAGGTTTAGGCAACACAACATAGTTAGGTTTAGGATACAACACAACATAGTTAGGTTTAGGATACAACACAACATAGTTAGGTTTAGGGTACAACACAACATAGTTAGGTTTAGGATATAACACCACATAGTTGGGTTTAGGCAACACAACTACTTAGTTAGGTTTAGGGAAAGATTGTTGTTTGGGTTAAAAAAAACACAGAAGTTCCGTTACTGAAGAACACAAGTTACGTGTCCAATAAGTTGACTTCTCATTACACACGGGGAACGACCAGCGGCCTTCATACTTCCTCTTTCATGATTACGTGGATAATATAAAAAATGATTTCTTTGTGGAATGAAATACGACGCACTACTTTTCGTAGGTATATCTACTAATGCTGGATGAGACCAGCCTGACATGCCTGCAAATCATCCTGCATATTCCCACTAAGTGACCAGATAGACTGTAAATTGTGCTGCTGCTCCGCGGCTTCGGTGGTTTAATCAAAGGAGAACATTTAAAGATATTTTTTAGGAGCAGAGCAGAGCTGCTTGGTGAAGCTGAAGAGGGAGTACACACACACACACACACACACACACACACACACACACACACACACCGGATATTACTCAAACATTCCAGTTAAGGTGCAACAGTCAGTAAGTTCTGATTGAAATCATCACTTTCAAATGTGAAGCCACAAGAGATGCCTTCAAATCTCAAAGGACAGGACACACTTAATGTCCACACATACTGTATCAATCTCCACGTGAGGAACTTATTAACCATTTTTCTTAAAGTTTTCATACACATAATGTGATATTTAATGCCTCTTAGCTGTAACTCCAGTATATACTTCCTTGGACCCTGATTTCCTCCAGTTCCATCTGTTCTGATGATCCATTTAAGGAGTAAGTGGTAAAATAGTGCCGTCGTTGCTACAATCCTCATGTGAACTTGACTTTGCTTATTCTTAAAAGATCAGCTGTCTTTATTTTTTTTTACAGTTGAAAACATTTTCCGTTTTATGTCTGCAGCGGATTTCGGTAATGAGCGTCTCTCACACAAATCTGTCTTTATGACCGCTGCTCACTTGAGGCTCCGACTCTTTCAAATGCTCTGAGGCTGGCAAAAAATGCTGGACTTTCACTCAGGAGATCTCTGTTAGTGTCCTGTGTGAAACCAGAAGTCGACATTGACTTATTTGTCATATAACTTTAGTACTTAAGTAACGTCACTTCCGTAGTTATTTTAACCCAAACCATAACCTTTTCCTGAACCTGACCAAGTAGTTTTGTTGCCCCAACATAACAAAGTGGAGACGGAAGTTTGTTTTGAAAAGACTAAAAAGAGGAAACGTACACATGTTGCTGAACTTCTTTTCAGGAGAAAGCACGACAAATAAGGAATAACTTTTCACAAGATATCAAACAAATAGTCCCAGAAGCAGATGGTAAAAAACAAAGACTGCCAATTCTGTGTTAAGTCTGGACTACATGTGCTGCACTTAAAACTTTAGTGCTGAAGCTGCGGGATCCTTGAATCTCACCAGTTCATAGAAAAAGTGTTGATTATGTCAAACAGTTTTCTGCCAGTTTCGAATAGCTTCGCTCAAAGGCAAGACAAAAACTGTGCTGGTCGAGTCAAGGATGCACTCTTTTCAACAATATTTCGTGGTGTCCTCGTTTGGCATGGAAAGTGACAGAAGTAGATGTGTGAAAAATGAAAAGCTTGCACCTTGCATTCTTTCTCACAGCTGCATCTCTGCAGAGTGAAGCCGATGCTTCATGTCTTAAAACCTGCATTCTCTCTAGTGTCCACCAGGGGGCGACTCCTCTGGTTGTATAGAAGTCTATGAGAAAATGACTCTACTTCTCTCTTGATTTATTACCTCAGTAAACATTGTAAACATGAGTTTATGGTCTCAATCTCTAGTTTCAAGTCTTCTTCAATACAGCATGATGTTCATTTAGTAAATGATGGTCCATTTAGAGTCACACAGACCATAAAGCAGGGGATGCTTTAGGGGCGGGGCTACACAGTGATTGACAGGTCTCTACCAGAGACGTATACGGCGTCTCTACGTCACTCCTCCTCAGTCCAGATATGGTCACTTCCTGTTCATTGTTTGCAAAAAAAACAACACGGCGACGGTCATAATCCAAGATGGCGTCGGCGAAATCGTCGAACTTGAGGCTTCAAAATATCAGTCCACAAACCGATGGGTGACATCACGATGACTACGTCCACTTGTTATATACAGTCTATGGATCCAAGCTGGAAAGCGGGTCCAACCCAGACCAACACCATGAAGTAGCGTTCGTTAACATTGGTGACTGAGGCGATCACATTTGGTTATCCTTAGCTGTCATATTTATCAGTTATTTTCACAGCCTGTCATCATTCTCGGCCTACGAGACGCACCAGGCTTTCAAGTAATAACAAAATAAACCCATCTGCGTCATTATTAGACGCTCAGCGAAAGATAATCAAATAAACCCACGTGGAAGTGGATGGGTCAAATTAAATCTGTACTTTCAAGCAGGAAAACGGAGTTTGAGGTCAGCCCCGTCCCCGTAATAAATGATATTCAGCCAAACTTCATGGTGAAATATATTTCGAAGGACACGTATTCTGTTGTGCATTACGTTTGCTTTTGATGTAGAACAAATACGTTTCAAATTAGTCCGCAGAAGTCCGCTTGGGGAGGTTTGGGTGGTTGACTTAGTCCAAAAAAACATCACGTGTGAACCAAATACTTTTGTTTAATTTAAATTTTCGTAGCCTTTTTACGCCAAACCATGAATTTTTTTTACTAAATTCAACCAAGCAGTTTCGTTCACTTGTGTTTTTTGTATTGCATTGTTGCCATTTGAGAAAATATGTTTTCCTAGAAACATAATTAAGAGTGCAGTTTAGTTGTGTGGAGACGTATTTTTGTTGGAGTAAGAATTGTTGAGACCGAGTGTTCGTGTCCCAAAGTTACTTTTAACTAGTTAACTCTGATCAGCTGAACACGGTGCTAACTGTAGGTTACAGATATGACTTCACTGAACAAAGAAAAAACAGTCAAAGAAGAGAAGACTGCAATAAATAAATTAAATTTCCTGAATGGAAACTTAAAAATGGTATAAAATCCTGCAGACGAGTCATGGAGATCTTAAAACCTCATTTCTACAGTTTATGTCAACGTGAACTAGCCTCCATGTGTATGTATGTCAACGGTGCTGAGGGCACGGAGAGGTCAACACAACGTAAACAGAGACCGCCACACGATTTACGATGTTTGCTGGCTGCTAAGACGAGAGGTCTGCGCATTCTCAAAACCCTAATTGCTTTTTGCAGCTTTTCAATCAACCCGACTTTGTGGACATTGTTTTTGTATTTTTTTTTCCACCTTTCACCCCCCCCCCCCCCCCCCCCCCCTCGGTAGCCACACTCCGGCGTAGCTGTGACTCGACTCTAAACGTAAGCAAAAGTCGAAAGCTCCGAGTTTCTTTTTTTTTTCGTAATTAAGAGCAGACGTTTCTTTCTCTCGCTCGCTCTTGAATCCCCGACGTTGGGCCACCCTGGCCGACTGAAAAGGGGGAAACCCAGTCACACATGTGGACATCTGGTTGGACAAGGAGAGCATGCACCCCCCCCCCCCCCCCCCCCCCCCCCCCCCCCCCCCCCCCCGCCCCCTCCTCGCCTGTTGACAGTCGTTACCTGTGCCCCGACGGGCCCTCGCTGCCCCGAGATAAAACAACCTTTATCCAGAGCCAGACGCATAAATATTTCTCTATTTTCCAAAATAGCTTTTAATTTTGCAAGTTTTATGGCCCTAATATTAAGTGCATATGTTTTACAAGACAGCGTGTCCTCTGCCTCACCCCTCGAGTTCACAATTGAAGTTTTTCTTTTTTTTTCTTTAGTCTTCTAAAGGAGGAAGGGAGGAAAAAGTAAAAAAAGCATAAACGGGAGGGAAAGGGAATAAGCCTGGGAAGGATTTTAGTTTTTTCTGCATATCTTTCCAAAAGGTCAACATGTTCCAACTGAGAGTTATTTACTGGCATTGCTGGTCTTTTCTCACCTGTTAGCATAACAAACGTAGCAATGCTAACGATTTTACACCATGCAGACGAATAAATAGCGTCTGACAGGCTCGTCATCATGTCAATGGGATGAAATTTATAAAAAACGACGTTTATCATCAAAAACTGTCAATCTGCATTCGTGGAGCTGAGTGTCCCACATGTCGGTTGCTGTTTTTAACTTTCCACGCGTATCTGTGTTCTTAGCCTCCCCGTGACCTCCTTCTCTCTTTCTCTCCCTCACGTCTCCTCAACATCGCCCACATGTGTTTCAGTCACCAGTTTTCAGCATAAAGCTCTTTATTCATCTTTCATGGAACACATTTTTAAATTTCGGCGGCATATGTGACCAAACGGCGTGAAGTCAAGCTCGTTCCACTTGAAGAGAGTGTCGTCTGAGAAAACGAACCGGATCAAAACGCGCTTTATATTTAATGAAAATATTATTTATTGTCCTTATGTAATGTAATTGAAACATCTGAGTACGAAACGGTGACATGTGTATCACTTTAAAGTGAGTTTTACAAGTGAAAGATGTAAAGATTGAGTCAGTCCTGGAGTTTAAAGGACGCTCAAAGCAAGTTTCACTGTGTGGGTTTGTTTTAATTTGCTCATGTTTAATGATTTCACAGCTTTTCATTTCCCTCTGGAACACAGACTCAACTGGTATCTCACACAGTTTATACATCCAGCACTTATTCAGACTGATTTTAAAAAGTATGCAACAGTCGACCAAAACATCTGGAGTTTCAGTGAGTTCTGAAATAATATTTTCGCTAAACAAAGTATAAATATAGAGAGAAAAAAAAAAGAGTAATAATACAACATTCTCTACACGGCGTGCCTCTCTGCTAGACATCACATTTCACAAGTCTGCAAAACAGACATCAGAACAGGCATCAGCCCAGCGTAGCCTCAGATGAAATATGCCACAATAAATCCCCCGCGTATATCTCCAGCATGCTCGCACCGCGCTGTCCGCTGTGCTCAGATTTAGCTCCGGTGGCGACATAAGTTACGGCTAGTCTTGTCTGAAACCATCTTGTGGGGATTTAGTGCTGTGGCATACAACTCTGAATGAGGGGGGGGGGCATTGATCCACTTTGCTTTGGGTTGAGAGAGCAGCATTTGGATGAAGGACAGCTGCAGGATGGTGGTGAAGAAAAATAAATGTTCCTGAAGAAAACAGTTTTGTTCCAAAAGGATTATAAATGACTGTGACTGACAGATTGATACAACTTTGACTGCGTTGATTCTCGATCTTTTCTATTTATTCGTTTAAGAACTTTTCTTCTTTTGAGCTTTTTGATAAATGGGAAATGTTTAGGAGGGAGCGTCGGAAAAGTCGCTGGTTGTATCTCTTTACAGACGGTGGTGACAGAGAATGATGTCAGAGGGAAGAATCCTCATCGTTTGTCCCTTTTGCTCCTTTTCTACTGAGACAAAACAACGGTGATTCAGCCAAATGGCTCGAGTGAGTTTCTACATCTGCTGTTCCAACAACCAGATGTTTGATAGTTCTTTTCTGTTCTGAAAACAGGAAGTGAGGCATTTTAGATGTCTGCAATAGCACATTATTTGGGATAAACAAAAGAAGGACTGTGTATTTGGTTTGAGCCCTGACAGCAAGACAGAAAACAAAGAGCACAAACTCATAACTTCTTTAACAGAACATGTTGGTTCTTGGACTGTAGTTCCTGGTCCCCCAAAATAAATATTCTTCAGATTTCCCTGGACGTATTTGGGTGGAGTGTGCAATGCCAAAGGTTGCTGATTTATCAAATACAACAAGCCCCGAGGATGATAGATGTTCTTTACAGCTTTCATTCAAATGTTTCCTTCAACCAAAAGTTAATCGTCATTTTTTTGTGCTTTTTCCAACTTAAGTCCAACAACACGTGTCAATTTCGGCTCGTTACGTTACACATATTCTTTCTTTTTTAAACTTCCGTCTTTACAGAATTAACTCAACTTATTTAGGTTTAGGCAACAAAACTACCAAGTTAAGTTGAGGAAAAGATTGTGAAATATTTAGTTAGGTTTAGGAAAAGATCGTTGTTTGGGTTAACGTAACTAGGGAAGTGGCGTTACTTAAATCAACATTGACTTACCTTTTCACACCGGTAACAAAAAGCTGATATTTGTTTGACCCATCCACCTCCACTCCTGCATAGGTTTTGTGCTCGTTATACTTACACAGGAATAGATTTTGTGGGATATCTACGAATTACATAGCATTTATTTATTACAACAAACGCTGCATGAGAACACGCTGTTCATTCACACAGCAAGCACTGGTAGCTAGTAGTATCAATATCAGAGATGGCTACAATATCACGGTTTATTCACGTTTAAATAAAGTTTTGTCGTCAACTTCCCAACTACTGTAAAACGTTAAAAACTGTAAAAAGAACATTTATAACAATAAGCTTCAATTTGTTTTTCTTTATTTCTCAATGTACATACTAAAACAGACGAAGGAAAAACATCTGTAGCTCAGTAAAGTTTAATATCTGTTGGGCCAATCATATCTTTCACTTTTCCACTGACTTTAACTGTGAAAAAAAGATATGACCCTATCATCCAGATGTTTTCCTAAACTTGTTAGTAAGTGCCCTCTCATTATTTCTAGTGGTGAGAATCTAAGAAAAAACAGCTGGAGGACAAGATGAGAGCTGATTTGCAACAAAACAAGGTTGGAGGTCGAAGCGTTTTCGGAGCTTAATGTAAGCACAAACTCACATTTTGACATGTTTCTTTGTAGCAACAGCTTGTGTTTGTTTTATTCTAAGTCAAACGTTTTGGCATTAATGAACTTCCAGATGCTGGGAGGAGTGCAAAAACTACGTGCAACCCCTTATCGCCATGGATCTCACCAAAATAAAAAGATAACAATCTGTGAGATTATCACAAGGCAATTAAAGGGGAAACACAGCAACCGTGTGACAGAGATGTTTCCAGAGTATGCAGATGCTGAATGGAAGACTGCCCAATAAAACCACAGTCTTCTTCTCACCACTCAGCTGCAATTTGGGGTGTTGACTGCCTTGCTCAACGAGCCCAGTATCACGGCAGGTCGGGAAATTGTCACAAAATGCGATCTTGGTTTCGTGTACAGAGACAGAATTTTTGTGTGTGTTTCTCAGCATGAAAATAATGCCAATGGAAAGTCAATTATAAGCCTTATTTGTGGTGGACACAGATTAAATACATCCATGTAACTAAGCAACAGTTAGAGCAAGTGACGTACTTTATATCATCCAAAAAGACGACTATTGGAGGAAGGGGAGGTGGACGAGTCCAACAAACAGGACTTTCAACCAGAAGTCTAAACCCAACTGTTGGTTTAGTTGCCTAAACCTAACTTTATATGGACGATTCGTGTCTCTGTATACAAACCAATAGATTGCATTTTGTGACTATTTCACGTACTGTCGTGAGACTGTGTGGTCAAATTTAGCTCTGAAGGCAGAGCGTCTTGTCAGGTCTTCCATCCAGATGTTTTGGATGGAATAAGACAGAGAAAGAAGGACATTTTGCTCAGGAAACAGGGAGAGGAGTGAGGATTTAGAGAACCCCCCCCCCCCCCCCACACACACACACACACACTTTCAGGGACAAATTGGTGTCAAGTGTGTGTATGCAGGAGGATTAAGTGTGTGTTTTCTTTGCGTTCACTCGCGGTGCTGAGGACAAAAACAGCTTGAGTCCCCCCACACGTCCTCACAACTCACAGAGACACTTGTGTTTACGCCCGGACAGGGAGAGGACGGCTAATCTTTTCACCTTAATCTGTGTAAACGCACACATGCACACAGTGTCCATGGACTCGTAAATCATCTAAAGCCAGAGCCGCTGTCCTCAAGCTGCTGCTGCATGTGACGCCAGTTTTTCGATAATCACAGCAGTCAAACAGGAACCAAATTGAAGCATCGAAGAAGTTGTTAAACCTGCAAACTGATAGTAGAACATTTGCTCTTGGTGTTGCTGTGCTGTTGAATGAGGAGGGGGAAATATGTATAGTGCATCAAACTGATCCATGGCAGTGGGAAAGTGGGAAAGCCCCCCCCCCCCCCCCTTTGCTCAGTTTTGTTTGGCTGCCTGGGCCAAGTGTGAGATTGACGAGTGGCGTGACTCTGAAAAGTTGAGAGTTTTTTTACTTTTATGCACATCTAAAAATGCTAGAAAAACGCGACGTGCGGCACAAGAGATGTGCGCCGTACCATAGAAAAACAATAGATTTGCGGGGAACGCGTTGCTACCAGGCGGCAACCTCCCATTCTGCAGAGTGAAGCCAAAGCTTCATGTGTTAAAGCAGCATTCTCTCTAATGTCCACCAGGGGGCGACTCCTCTGGTTGTATAGAAGTCTATAAGAAAATGACTCTACTTCTCTCTTGATTTATTACCTCAGTAAACATTGTAAACATGAGTTTATGGTCTCAATCTCTAGTTTCAAGTCTTCTTCAATACAGCATGATGTTCATTTAGTAAATGATGGTCCATTTAGAGTCAAACAGACCATAAAGCAGGGGATGCTTTAGGGGCGGGGCTACACAGTGATTGATAGTCTCTTCGTCACTCCTCTGCATTCTAAATGCGGTCACTTACGTTCATTGGTTGTCAAAAAAACAACAACCTGGCGACAGCCAAAATCCAAGATGGCGACGGCGAAATCGGCGAACTCGAAGCTTCAAAACATCAGTCCACAAACCAATGGGTGACGCCACCATGACTACGTCCACTTCTTATGTACCGTCTGTGGTTTCTAGCGACGCGTCTCGGCCTCAGACAAACATCCCCATATGTCCACAGCCAAGCTCACCTCCAAATTTGAAATTACTCTTTAAACATTGGACACTAATTAAATAAAATGTTGAGTTTGAGGGACTCTTGGGGGAGTCTTGTAGAGGATGGGTATCTGAATGTAATCACTTGAGGGACTCTCCCTCAGCTTGAGCCACATGATCTCCCTGTTATACGGCCTCATAGGCCCGGACTCTACTGTGATTTCACATGATATCGTCATGCTCATATATCACTCAGAGAGAGATAGATCCGTCACTAAGTTCCTCACACAGCGATCTCCTGCAGGATTGATTTAGAAATATTTCACAACGCCCTGAAATTTCCTTTATTTTGCCCTCTTTGCTTCTTATTTCCGGCTTTGCTTCCAGATTGCAAGAAACACAAAATCAAACCGGCTTTTCTGTTCAACCTCTCGTCTGCAACCGACGCCTCGTTTTTTCTCAGACGCTCAACGGACCATAAACCCCCTCGTCTCGGACCGCACTCCTGCAGCCTTGTGTGTTTTAGAGAGCCTCCTTGTCCATAATGCCATATCACATAAACACATTGCGTTTGATTGGTAGACATAAACATTTAACGCCGGGCTACAACTCAGGGCCGCCCGTTAACGGGCTCGCTGCCGTGACGGAGGGAAGCCAAGGTCGGCCGCCGCCGCAGCAATGCTCAGGGTCACGGAGGAAGAGGAGGGAGGAGGAAGATGCTGGGTTTTCAGATAGATAGGCGGACAGAATACAACAGAGAGCATGGAGGTCTTTCTAGGTAATGTAAAGCTCGTAATATTTTACCAAGGCAATACACAGAGAGAATTGAGTCGTGACGTGAGCAGCATTATTCATGTTCTTGCCTTGTGTGCTTTGTGTGTATCTGTACAACGTATCCTCATACGACGGTTAGTTGGATATGTGTATCTTTACGAAAATGTGATGTTTTTTGTGCTTTTTCCAGCAGCACGTGTCAATTTTGGCACGTTACAAGCTCACGGTCTCTTCAAAATAAATGTCTGTCTCCACTGGAAACAGCTTAGTCAACAAAACTATTTAGTTAGGTTGAAGATCGTGGTTTGGGTTGAAATAACTCGGAAGTGGCGTGACAAATAAACCAACGTTGACCTCTCGTTTCACACGACGAACGACCAGCGGTCTTCTGGGTGAACCAGCTTTTGTTTAGATCCTGTACCCGATGCACCAACCCTGGTTCATGATTTTGTCGATAACATACAAATTGATTTCGTGGGGTATCCAGGGATTACAGCTCATTCACTTTGGTAGGTACAGCTACGAACGCTGCATGAGAACCTGATCTTATAACAACTCTCCCTTCAGTACTTCTGGTTGTGCACACTTGCAAAGTAAACACGCCGGCTCTCACGGAGGCTACCGCGTTACGATCACAGCAGGAAGAGCTCTCGTGTTTAAGCTGCTGAACCTTACTTCACGTCACAACCGCCTGATTCTGTCTTGCAGACTCTCAGCATTACTTTCATTGCATTTGCATCGTAATTTCGTTCTGGCCGTTTATTTGTGATAAAATTGCTGTTTTTCTGACTAGCTGACGTGCACCAAGACACGGTTGATTACACGAGCTAACATAGAAAACTGTGATGTGCTTCTGACTTTCTAACTCAACCCCTTTACCCACTCAGTTAATGGGCAACTGCAGCTAAACGTTAGTATTTGGTGAGCTATTCATGTCTTTGTTATCGGTGACTATTAGGTTTACAGTTGAGTTTTGTAGCCATTACTGTATAAATGTAATGTTGGTCTACATATATACTTCTACACAAATCCAAGACTCTCTCCTGGTGTTTGCAGACTATATTTAGTCACCTGCACAGTGACCTACGACACACCTACAAGGTGATTACTGAATGGTGATTGAATGTTGCTTTTTATAATCAAACCCCTCGCTTGTACTTGAATAACCGGGACGGCAAGCATGTAACCAGACGTGATGTGTGTAGAGTTCACCATGCAGGCCTTGTTGACAACGTGTTGGGTTGTTGGGATGTCTCTGGTTTCAGCGATGCTGGTACAATGAGTCCACGTGGACTAGTCTCACGTTTCTTAAATCTGTTTTGTGTTTGTCTGACTGCAAAGATTGGACCTTATGTTATAATAAGAATACTGTAAACAGAAAGAGTTTAATCCATGAGAACAGGGAGACATTTGTTCCTGCTTTGCAGCCATATGAATGAGTTTGTTGTGCATAATGTCTCTAGTAAAGGACACTGCGACATCTCAGCCTCGTACTTTATGGAGGTGTTTAATGTTTCACTATTCATCATTGAATTCTTTAGTTATTAACGGTAATTGATATCTATTGCTATAAACAGGACATTTGTAGTGTTTTATCATTGGCTGAAATGTCTTTAAAATTATTATTATTATTTTATCGGCCAATATGATGACCTCAAAGTAAAATTACACCATAATGTACTTAATGTTCATTCCAGCAATCAATATGTGGATGGGTGCCATTTTGTTTTCAAAGTAGTATATTTGGAGCTTCACGTGCGCGTTCACACGTTCAGGTTGACTCTCCGCTTCTCTCCTCACACGAGTGCTTCTTACTTTACCTTGACGTCGTACTCGGGTTCGTTGGCCTTCCGTTTGGAGGTGGTGACCCGGCTTAGCCTAATAAATTCAGCTGTGTTTCCACACTAACAGACCTCTGCTTCATCCATCACGGAGCTTAACAATAGCCGTGTCTTCAGCTGCTAAAAGCTTTTCATGTGAAACCTGCAGACCTGCTCGGTGTGTGTGTTGGTTTGTGTGCACATGTAAGTTGAGTGTGTTTGCATATTATGTCTGTGTGTGTGTGTGTGTGTGTGTCCTGGGCCCTGCAGCTCTTTTTTAAACCACTTATCAGATGGATGTGTTTGATATCTCCCACATATAGCTACATAAACAACCGCTGAACCACCGGCAGGTTTGCGCTGACGAGAGGCCCGTCGATGAAGCTCTTCCATGTTCAGGAGTTCTGTTTCAGAGCTCTTATGTCCACTTTCCAGTTCAATCTTTCCCGTAAGCTACATTAAACAACGGGAACCCGGTTGATGAGAAATGGCCTCCTGTTTTCCCCCCTCCCTCGCTGACAACCACTGTCTGTTTTATTTGAAACGCCGCGTCGAACGAGGGAGTGAACCAGCCGGGTGACGTCTTCATTGATGTCAACCGAGCCGGCACTTCGCCCTGTCAGTGTCTCGCGGCGGCGGCGTCATCAATTTGCATAACAAGCCGTCGTCGTTGACACCGACGCCTCGACAGATGTCAGCCTAGTGAGGGAAGTTTGTCAGGTCCTTCCATCATTTCTAAGGGTCTCGCCCTCTTTGTTCCCGGCTCTTTCTCCGCTTTCACAATCAACATTGTTATTTCTTGAGGAGAGTCGTGTCTCATCGCCGCGGCCTCGCTGGAGCGGTCGCCGTGTTTGAGGAGTCACTTCACAGTCATAAACATCACGTGAGGACATCATGAAAAAGCGGATCATTTTTCAGGGGGGGGGACGTATAAAAGGCTCACACTAGATTTTATTGGAATAAAAGATTTTATTCTGGTTTCTGCTATTGCTAGTCATTGGGGCAGTTAAATTATATATGAAATATTATGAACTGTAATAACGGTTTTCAAATTTCCTCAAAAAAAGTGCAAAAGCTTCTCTTTGGACTATTATTATTAGTACAATGCCGACAATCTCCATCTTAGCAAGTAACGTCTGACAAACATTCAGTGTAAAGGTCTAATTCATTATAAGCACATTCATAAGACATGACAAGCTTTATGAAGAATTATAAGAGGGGGACATAGAATATATTATAAGTTATATTATTATTTATTCTGCTTTGTACGTCTGTGAAACGAAATCTGAGTTCTGAGTTACACAACGCATTATAACTACCATAACTTCATCTTGTTATAACAACATATTATAACACATTATGAAGTTTCTAAAATGGAATAATGTCTTGTCAACATTAATAACATGCTACAGCATGACTTTGTGAGCTTTAAGTAACGTGGCAGCACTGTGTGAGCTTATTATAAATTGTATGCTAGGCTGCTATGATGCAATCATGAGGACTTATGAGCAGAATGTGCTGGATGCAGGTAAAGTGTGAGACAAAAAATGTGTTTGCAAAACACACAACTTCTCTTTTCTTTTCATGTGATACTTGTAGTTGCGCTGTGATGTCGTTTTCCCACGAGGTCCAACTGCCTACACACATATTTCTGTTTAAAGTATGGTGACCGTACACGTAGATTACCTCGATGAGAATCAGTCGAATGCTAACGAAATCGCTCAGTCTGATGACATGACAAGTCTGTTCATGAAGGGATTCCCAACCGGGACATTAAGTGCAGAAGGCACTAAATAAAAAAAAGTCATAGAATGTCGAAGAAAGTCACGAAAAAGTATTTTTAATGAAATTTTCATGACATACTTTGACTTTTTATGACTTATTAATGGCACTATGTTTTTTCATGAATTGTTTTTATGGCATACCATAAAAACTAACAAATGTTATGGCATACTACACTATTGTATTTTTCACTACATTTTTATGGTTTTACTATACTTAGATTTTTTTCATGACATATTTAATGGCATAGTATACTTTTTTCATGAAATACTATACTATTTATTTTTTATTTCATTTTCATGACATACTAAGCTTCAACCTTTTCTCTGACGTTTTTATGACGTTTTTATGACACACTATAGTATTACTTTGTAAAACATTTTATGACACTACTACATACTATACTATTAGCTAGTTTTCATGACATACTATGCTATGAACGTTTTTACACTATTTTTATGACAAAAGATGATATGACGTTTTTTATGACCGCTTTCATAACATCCTATATTATTGATTTTTGACATTTTTTAAATAATACAGGATATTTTGTAATGCTATTTGCATTGCATAATACACATTGACTATATTATGACAAACTATACTGTGACATATGTATGGCATAGTGAACTCTGACCTTTGATTGACTTCATCATGACATCTTTGTTGACAGACTATTCTTTGACTACATGACGAGGAAAAGGAAAAACAACGTTGCTCCCAAAGACAGACACACCGAAAATTACAGATATCCCAACCAACCCAAAGAGAAAAGAGACTTCATGTGGCTCTGAAATAGGTTGAAACAATCATGTTAAACAGACAAAATGACTCAATTAAATAAAGAATATTCTTTTGTGTTTTAGTGGTAAATGCAATCGTACTATATTGTAGTAGATGTTGCAGTTATCACAATATAAGTATAACTTGCAGCAATAATGATACTTTACATCCTGACTCAAATGCAACCAAACATTGCAGTTAGATACTGAACATGTGGATAAATCAGCCACAAGCATCACAGAGTCCATATCACAGCGTCTCACACAAGGATCAGTAGAGAGAGAAGCATGCAGCTCAGAGGCTCTCCTTCATATTTGGTTGGAATAGCAAGTGGCCGTTGGAGCTCCCTGCTGTTTTACGTCACAGGGGAAACATCTTTATCACTGCGTATATTATTCCAAAACATGGCTTCCTGCATGGAAACGATCCCCCCCCCCCCCCCCCCCCCTGTCCTCAATTCGCCTGCCTCTCTGATAGACTACATTGCTTCTTATAAACTGTCCATGGTCCATAAATTGTGTAGCGCTGAGCTGCACAGTGTCGGCCTGCAGGGACACGCACATTCAGAGCACATTCTCTCTCTCTGAACAGGCCGGCATTTGCTTAGAAAATTGTGCGATGAGATGCTCGGGTTGGGAGGAAAGACAGCGGGAAAAGTCTTAAACATGTCTTGTCTCTGTGAGTGAGCATGCTTATCATTTAACAGATGTCACGTTTATTCACTTTCTATATGAAAAACATAAATCTATAATGTTGATAAAGATGGAAAAGATAGTTCAGACCATGTAGACAGTGTGAGCTTCAGTACTTGCCTTACCACAAGTGTGCAGTATATATATATATATATATATATATATATATATATGTATTATATACATACATACATACTATTTACACTTTACTTAAAATGCACTATACTTACAAGCCCTAGATCTTACTCTGTTTCAGGTGAGCTACTTTGAATAAACAACACTCATAATTACAGCTATGTTACGTTCACAACACTCACAAACTGTTTATTATGTAAATAGCAGATTAAATATACGCCATTGAATTAATGTGACAAGTGGCTCGTGGCTGGTGAGGTTGAAAAACGACGTGGCCACCGTCTCGCCAATCTGGGAATTCACTCATTCACATCCTGTCATACTATGGAATAAATTATGTTAAATAACTAGTTAAAGCCTCGACATATAGGATTTAAATATTTTTAACTGTAGCGAATTCTCATGGGAGCATAAAAAAACACTTTCCCTCTTGGATCCGGCCCTCAGACTCTGACAATGACATGTTGAAAGCAACACATACGCATCACTTGTCACCAGGATTGTTTCTTTATTTTTGACACAATCATTTTAAACGTGCT
This sequence comes from Pholis gunnellus, assembly GCF_910591455.1. Lineage (NCBI taxonomy): Eukaryota > Metazoa > Chordata > Actinopteri > Perciformes > Pholidae > Pholis > Pholis gunnellus. The sequence continues at coordinate 22,078,787 of NC_136538.1, forward strand.
CAGAATGCATTAAGAATGGAGGCTTTGTGAAACATGGATTGCTAACAAGTGCATTCTAGAAATAACACTCAATCTGTAATACCTGCAAACACGTGGTCCATGATTATATTTTGGAAGCGTGACTTTGGGCTCAATAGAGGAATTATTACAGCGCTGTAGTTCTGTAGTGCCTCTAATGACATCATGAGGATTCACGACCAAAAGTCCCTCCAAAAGAGGAAAACAGAACGCACGCTCAGCAATAAACAACACACCTTGATACCAAAAAACAACATCTGCATTGTGCTGAACCGTTCAGGTGAAGGGCAGAGCTGCAGCAAAGAGGCCAAATCCTGAGATCCACAAAGACCAACGTGCAGACAGAGAACAGAGATTAACCACCAAGTCAACATAACAACTAAAACTGTGCAGAAGACTAAGTTGTTTGAGAGACACTAACTGAATATTTAAAAACAAGAGGGGACTCTCCTCAGAGAGTCTGAAACACTGGCAGTAATCAAACTTTTACTTAATTAGAGAAAAGTGTAAAGAAAGATGAATCACAGGGGAGGAGACAGAAAATAGCTGCTGGAGAACGTTTCGTTTTACTGAACACACATAAATATATATCGACTCTTAGTGCTATTACTCTGTCCACCTCCACAAGCTTAATCTGAGTTTACACTGAAATGACAAGGCCACATTCTGCTTCCATTGTTACAGCCGACCCTGCTCTCTCACACACACACACACACACACACACACACACACACACACACACACACACACACACACACACACACACACACACACACACACACACAGAGACAGATTGGAGGCTGCATTTCTAGCAGGCGTAAGAGACAAAACAACAGCAGCGATGAAGACGCACACTGTCACAGTCGGAGGGTGGAAACCGACTGACAGGGTGAGAGGGGGAGGAGCTGACATTGTGTCTCACCCGTCACTGATGTGAGGCTGATGAATATGCGAGACACAGAGTGTTTCACCTCACAGCTTTGTTTGCACTGAAGTCCAGATGGAGTTCAATGTAAAGATAATATATGATTCAGAATGAAAAGCACCTCTTGTGTCTCCTTTGGAATTGTGACATAATGTTCAACATCTCTTATTATATTCAATAGTTAGACATGTTGCATGTATTATTATGCATAGTAATGTCGAGCTTCAACCCTAAATCGCAGCAGCTCTCTTTGTGAATAATGAAGCTCACCATTAGACCTGCTTTTTTCAGCCCAACACCCCTCCATAGCTCCAAAAACACATTGTGAGATTGGAGCAGAGATTGGATTGCATGATGAATGGCGAAGTAGCCTCAACAGATAAATAAACTAATGAAAGACGTGGCTCGGGGCCAACACTTTATCAGCATTCTGCCGTGGCTGGAATTCAGCCCCTCTGTCCTGCATGTCTCCACTCGCTCCAGCGCTGTTTACTTTTGGAGGTCCCGAGCTCGCAGAATTAAAACTCAGCCATGCAGTTTAGGGCACGAGGTAATTGATGAGGGCGGCTCTGCATCGAGGTGCAAACACCCAAAGCACGAGTCTTATTTCAAACCAAATGCGTTGCATGCTTAAAAACAGAAGAAGGCTCTTCTTCTGGGACTCGAACCGCCGCCTCTGAACAGCTGAGTCACTGTTTCAGGCTTCAGTGCATCAAATGTCCGGGATGAATTGTGACTTAACTTTTTGGATGGAAAGGACGGAATGATTACGTGTTTAATCTATAAGGTAGAAAGACCTTACGTGCAAAATCGTTCTCATCATATCTACTAGGAGGTGGGGGGGGGGGGGGGGGGGGGGGGGGACTATTATTGGATTCAACCTCGCCAGGTGAGCGAAAGAGCTGAACCCCCGCGCTCATCTGGACCCCAAACCCTACCTCTCACTGCCAAGGTGACCTTCCAGAGAGGCAGAGAGAGAGAGAGAGAGAGAGAGAGGTAGGTAGAGAGAGGCAGAGAGAGAGAGAGAGAGAGGTAGGTAGAGAGAGGCAGAGAGAGAGAGAGAGAGAGAGACAAAGAGAGATGTAGAGAGAGAGGTAGGTAGGTAGAGAGAGACAGAGAGGTAGAGCGAGAGAGAGACAGAGACAAAGAGAGAGACAGAGAGGTAGAGCGAGAGAGAGACATAGAGGTAGAGGTAGAGAGAGAGAGACAAAGAGAGAGAGGTAGAGGTAGAGAGGTGCTGACAGAAACCTCTCTGGTTTGCTTCTCTCCTCTAAAGGTTATTTCCAGCCGCAGCTAGCAGAGAAACCACCGAGGCCAAAACACATGTTATCCCAAGCACCGGATGTCTCTGGTCAGAAGCTGGAGAGAGGACACACACACACACACACACACACACACACACACACACACACACACACACACCACGTCGCCCACTAAACAGCCCCGAGCTCAACATCTCATGCTCTGGATGAGCTGTGCGTAATTTGGCCAAAGGTGTTGTTACCTGTTTTACCCGCCTGTGTCTCTGTGAGCCACGCGCTCTGCCGCCGCCCGTGTCTTGGCACACTCTAGTACGCATGTCTCCAGTCCGCGGCCTCTCACATCTGCTCTCATATACCTGCTGACAGGAACCCCTCCTGTGCGCGGTGACGCGCAGCACGTTCACTGCCAGATCGCGGAACGTCACCCGGAAACTAAATGAGAAGCTTTACACTGCGCCATGAAAAATATTGTTATGTATCACATAAGACAGTTTGTAGCAAAGTAACATTTAAATCCATTGACTCTTTTTACATTTCTTCCTCGTTTTTTCTTTTCTTTTGCAAAAGCAGGAAAACATGGAAATGTGAGATAACCACTGAGGAGTCAACATCAACACGTGCTGTTGTCATGTAACAGTTCTCTTTGAGTGCATGAGTCTGGCAGGTCAAATAAAAAAATAAAAAACTTTGGCTCCAACAGAGCTATTTTTTAAAGATAATTTTGAATATATATTATAAGGAATGAATGATCCGTTCGTCCCAAAATACGCCATCGTGTCCTATTTGCTGAGGAGAGAGAAATACTGCGTGAAGGTGGTGTGCGTGTGTGTGTGGGGGGGGGGGGGGGGGGGGGGGGGGGGGGCACTTGAAGTCCCTCACGTCACAGCAATTACGTCGGTATTCCTTCTGGTCGTTTGGAAAAGGGAGAGTATGTTTGACGCGGGCCCTCAGTCGGGCTCTGAAACTGGATCTCATGACTTCACCCCCCCCCCTCCCAGACACACACACACACACACACACACCACTACCAACAGCCTCTGCAAACAGCCTCGTCTGGCCTTGATGCTCCATATCTCAGAAATATTACCTGAATCATGTCGTTTTATGTACATTTTTTTTTCCTCCTGTTGTCTTTTCTCTCCACGTGCACGAGGTTAAACGTGAACGCTTTAACCGCGAGATCGTATTGTTATAGATGTGTTTAATCATCACTAGTTATGTGACCGCCACAAAGACGGATACCCGAGAGCCCGAAGCGCGTGAGCTTTAATCCACGATCTCGTTTTTCAGATTTAATGGAACTAATAACGCAACACTCAATCACGTGACTTTCACTCTTCTCTCTCGCGCTCTCCTTTGAATTTCTAATTTTGGGTTTATCTGCAGTGGCTTGAGGTTAAATAAATGAAACCACCAGTCCTCCTCCTCTTCCTCCTCCCCCTCCTCCTCCTCCTCTTCCTCTCTGTGAAACCTCAGAGGAGAGCAGAACCAAACGTTACTTAGCCTGAACGTAGATAATGAGGGCCCGGTTGCATTAAACGGACAAACAGCAATCCGGCATCTCCTGACCCCTCGATGCTCCTCTCGGCTCCATTGATCACCCCCCCCCCCCCCCCCCCCCCTCACCCCCACCCACCTTATGAGATAATGCAATTACAAACATCAATAAGGAGCTGCGAGGGGAATCATTATGTGGTGACAGTGATAAATGATGCTGCAGAAAATAGCGGGCTCCTCTCAAACAATCCGCGCGCCCAAGGGGCTTTTGAGGGCCGGGGCCCCGTCGCCAAGGAGACAGATGACAAAATGGCCCCCGCTCAACAGTCCTCTCTTCTCTTTCTCCTCACCAACAGATTTTTGTTTTTCTCTCCCTCCCTTTGTTTCGAAACCAGCTGCCGCGCGACCTTTGAAGGTGGAGTTTGTGTGTGTGTGTGTGTGTGTGTGTGTGTGTGTGTGTGTGTGGGGGGGGGGGGGGGGGGTTGGAAAGTTTGTCCTGTGAGGCGTTTGGGGGCCGCTGTTTAATTTGTGTCTATATTGATTTCATAAAGTAGCTCAGATATTGGCACGTCCTCTCGGCCATATGTGTATTTCCGGTGTAATGATTTTTGCTTTGGAAGAT
>NC_136538.1:22083210-22162296 GCF_910591455.1 Pholis gunnellus
GCTGACAAACAACCGCAAAACACCTGATCATCACACACTTATACTCGTCAGATCGATTGGGTAAGAGTGTGTGGAGACCTCTGGTCTTACGTAACGCCAACACATCCTCTCTGTTTGAGTCTGAATGCTACGTTTCCGGGTCAGAAATGTGGATTTATTTTTTATTCCAGCAGGCAGTGAACCGTCCAGAGAAGAGGGCAGAGCGGAGCATGTGTCTGTCTCAGGAATAGCCTCGGTAAAAAAACAGAGAGAGAGACTCGAGTTCACTAGTTAAAGGCTCCTCGACCGCCCAGCATCCTTCCTCTGAGGGAAGAAGATGGAGAGACAAACGGAGGAATTAGAGAAAGATTGAGTTAAGGTGTGGAGGGAGAGGAAGAAGGTGGCTTGATAGACGGGGGGGAGAAGGAGTAAAGGAGGGGGCGGATTGAAGGATGGAGGAGAGAAAGAAGGAGAGAGAGTGAGAGATGGCCATTAGCTGTGCAGCTCTGCAGGCAGGAGGAGAAGGAAATGAAGAAAGTGGAAGAGAGAGAGAGAGAGAGACGAGAGAGGGAAAAGGTCAGAGAGAAAGCAATCTGTAAAACGTAGAAGAGAGACACAGAGGTGGGGGGAGAATGAAACATACAGGGAGGAACGATAGAGAAGGGAAGGAAGGAAGGAAGGAAGGAAAGAGGAAGAGCAAAATAGACAGCTCAAAGAGGAGAGATGAGAGACAAAAGATGAAAAACAGAGGAGAGAAAGACGGGGAAGAATCAGAGAGCGAAAGGAACAAAGAGAGGTGAGAGAATAAGGGGAGAGAAGAAAGGGGATAAACAAAGGTAACGTTTTAGAGCGAGTGGGAGGCATGGAAGCAAAAAATAAAAAAGGGGGAGGAGAGAGAGAGAGAGAAAAAAAACACGGGGGTTCACAAGAAGAGAGAAAACCGACTGAGAGCGAAATGAAAGAGGGAGATGCGAGAGTAGGTGGGAGACAAGGGAAAACCGGAGAAGAGAGGGAGGATGAGAAAGATGAAAGCACGAGGAGGAGGGGAGAGAGAGAGAGAGAGAGAGAGAGAGAGAGAGAGAGAGAGAAAAGTGGCAAACAGATAAATAACCAGCTTACTGGGATTACCAAGTGACTGACACACAATTTTCCAGAGCCAATATGACGCGGCAGTGATAGCTCTTAACCCACATAAACCTGAAAGCAGTCCAAGATGTCCTCCGGTATTTACTGTTGTCACTGTGTCCCGCTGCTCTGAGGATACGTGTGTGTGTGTGTGTGTGTGTGTGTGTGTGTGTGTGTGTGTGTGTCACACAAATCAGGAAGCTGTTTAACACGTTTCGAAGCCAAAATAAATAACAAATACAATAGAAGTACGTGGACGTTATAACTGCAGGAGTTTGAGGGGAAATATTACATCATTCATTATTAAAAATAGTTAATGAAAGTTGTGCAACTTCAAAGAGAAACGACAACAATCTAAATACGTTCATGGCTCTCCTGTAACACAAGACAAATCAAAGCAACTCATTCACTGCACCGACACACACACACACACACACACACACACACACACACACTACAACATATTTTACCCTCTAATGAACTTCAACAACAAACAAAACCCTACAATGGTGGAGGGGGGAGGGGGAGGGGGGGGGGGGGGGGGGGGGGACAGGGCGAGTGAGAGGAGGCGGGCTAACGTAAGGAGTGGGCCTATAATTGGAAAAATGTGAAAAATGAAGTGTCAGTTTGGTCAATAGAGGGCAAAGGTCACAGAAGCAGGAGCCCAAACTCGGCACAGAGCACGCTCATTAGAGCGACCAATCAGATCTCGCCTGGCCGCCCCAGACCATTAGTCATCAGAGGTGGAGGCGTGAGCGCGCACGCACACACACACACACACACACACACTGCTTTGTCTTCCCACTGTAATTTCACTCTCTCTTATCATCTGTCTGCCTTTTTATTTTTGTCTCACCTCTCAGTCCCTTAGCGCCTTGGTGAGAACAGAGGACAGACAGAGTGTGTGTGTGTGTGTGTGTGTGAGTGTGTGTGTGCGCGTGTGTGTGTGTGTAAGATACAGAAAGAGAGAGGATGAGACGTGAGTGTGAGACGGACAGGGAGACAAAGAGAGACAGTGTGTGTGTGTGTGTGTGTGTGTGTGTGTGTTGACTGTATAAATGGCTGCTCATCGGAGTGGAAGCCATGGCGGCGCTCTCTGCTCCGCCCCGGCTCTGCCTCCTGGCACTGGCAACCCTGCAAACTGCTCGCCTTGACATCGCCTTCAATAATATATGAAGTTGCTTCTTTTCTCTTTTTTTTTTTGCCTACAGTTTGTCTGCAACGCCACCTCGTCCACCGCCAGACCCATCCTCCCTCTGCTGCCACTCACACACACACACACACACACACACACACACACACATATTCTTAGAATGCATCCAGCAGTGTTCTGTGTGGACGCATGTGTTACACGCTTTAATTCTGAGGGTAAACAATCAGGAATCAAATAAATCTGATTTTATTCTCTGCACATTCTGTGCACGTTTAGCACCAATTCCTCCCCGGAGCTTTTTAGTCTGAGTTCAGACCGTTGATGCATGCAACATGTAGTAACGCCTGCAGAGCCTCAAATGCAGGAAGAAAAGCCGCTCTCTTTAAAGACCTTCATTTCCTTCAAACACGAATATCGCCATCACCGTCGTGTGACGAGGAGATCACATGACAACAAGAAGAGAGGCAGAGATCTCTGCACGCTGAGTCGTTTCATCCGTAACATGAGCCGCGAGCGCACAAACACAAACCAACAGATGCAGAGCGGACTCGAGGTATCTACCACACCGTGTCTGCTCTACCGACGTGTCCCCGAGCAAGACAACCAAAGCCTGCCCGGTCCAGAGGAGCTCTTATATAGCTGACTGTGACCTCTGACCTCTCTGTGAGTTACTAACACATCCTGAATAGGCCGGTCAAACCTCTCCTGACACATATACATGACCTCGGCCTACATGTGCTGTCTCCTGTCCTCCGCTCGCCCAGCTGATCAACGAGGAAGAGAACGTCTCTTACCCTGCTCGCTGCTGTTGTCTCCGCTGTGCGATGTGTGTCCGCCGCTGGACGGTCCCGGCGTTCCTCCGGAGCGCGTGGACGCCGTGTCGTCATGATCTCTGTTCCAGGACGTCTGTCGCAGAGAAAGAGAGAGAGAGAGAGAGAGAGAGAGAGAGAGAGAGAGGGAGAGAGAGAGAGAGAGAGAGGGGACGAAGAGATCCGTTAATATTCTGTCAGTTTGCTTGTGTTTTTCTTCTTTTCAAAACTTCTGTCTACGTCTATACTGTACGTTACGTGGGAGAAAGTCTGCACACATACGCAGAAACACAGCTCAGTCACGCAGTGTGTGTGTGTGTGTGTGTGTGTGAGAGAGAGAGAATGAGGATTATGGGGGCTCAAAGTAGAGAAAAGGCCCAGACGAATAGCGAAACATGTTGTATTAGTTCCCAGCTTTCTGAGGCATGCAATCCACGGCCGCCTCCATTTGGCTCAAACCACTAGCAGATGAAAATACAAAACAGCTACGACTCAAGATAGGCCGCGGCGAGCGCCAGGGAGTGATGTCATCCCAGCAGAGAGAGAGAGAGAGAGAGAGGTAAATAACTCAAACTATTGCTACATAAATATAAATCCTCTGTTTTGTCCAAAAATTAAACAAAAAGCTGGATGACCGATCCTACTAATGTAGATTTAAATTTCACTTCGGGAGGCAGAGCCAAGACCGAGAACATAACCAAATAAGCTGAAGTTTTCCACCACAATCTTTCCTTAAAAAAAAAAAGACCACATGACCGACCAAACGCTAAACTTTATGTAGACAAACGAACGAGTTGAGGTAGAGTAGAAGTTCACTCCTCACTGCAGGACGTCAAGAAAAACAGCAGATGAACACGAGCAGCTGACGAGACAAAAGACACTCAGGAGACCCGGTTTATATATAGCAAGAGGTGTGTGTGTGTGTGTGTGTGTGTGTGTGCATGTGTGTGTGTGTGTGTGTGTGTGTGTGAAGGCCAGATGAGTGTCAGCTGCACAAGAGCAAATGGTCCAGACAGAAGGATAAAAGGAAGACACACACACACACACACACAGGTAAGCAGACGTCACGCTCAAACACACACACACACACACACACACACACACACACACACACACACACACACACACACACACAGTCAGACATGTTAAGTTCCCTCACACACACAGAGAAGTAGATATACATAACACACACACACACACACACACACACATGAAGCCGCTACATGATGTTCCCTCTTATCTCTCATAACCTCTGAAAAGCAACATTAGCACCGAGGACAGCAGAGCAACAAAGATCATATGAAGCTATAGCTTTCACAAGCAAACACACACACACACACACACAGGTAAGTAGACGTCACACACACACACAGAGACACCACGCAGTCTTTGCTTTTGCCAAATCAAATGGAGCAGACATGGAGGGGGAAGTGTGCCGTTTGCGTCGTGCTTTTAAGGACGGCGTGATGAAATGAGCGATAGAAGCCCAGATGGAGGCCGGAGAGGAGAACACACCGGGGAACAACTGGTTTCAATCGGGAAACTACGAGCAGCGCCGACTCTGCGAGGAGTTGTGAAAGATAAAAAAGGAGCAGGCATTAATTCATGACACGGGGTTTGTTTTAAAACAAAATGTAGAAGGAGTAAAATAACAGAAAAGAATACACAAGTCAGCAAATTCAACACATTTGGGGTTTATTAGAGCCCGTTTGAAGTTCCTGGGCTATGAAATTATAATCCAAGTGCTTACACGGACGATATAATCGCTGTTTTCTAAATTAGGCTCTGAGGCTTTGCAATAAAGAGGAAAGTCACTGCACAAAGACGGAGATAAAGGTTGATTTTAAAGGGGATAAGAGACCCCCCCACACTTCTTACAGATTCTTTATTGCAGACCGTAGAGCGCTGCAGAATGAAACACCCGTGCATGACCGAGTGACTCCAGAGAACATCAGAAGTGAGGTAATCCAGAACACATGCTCGGCACGCAAACAGTTAACTCCGGCTTCTGCCAGCTCCTCCAAAAAAAAAAAGAAAGTGCAGCTTTTAAAAAATGAGCTCGACTTGTTTATTCAGAGCTCTGTGAAAAAAAAAAAAAAAAAAGAATAGCACAGAACCCTGAGGGACGTCGAACGGCGAATATTCAAAAAAACCCAAGAGCCTCGGCTCGCCCAAAAAAGAGAAAAAATGTTTTTTCATTTTCTTTTTGTGTTTAATTCTGTAACAAATTCCACTTGAAAATATAATTAGAAAGTGCAGGGGGAAACGGCAAACTACTGCATTAGCTGTAATTGAACAAAAGAGCGCTTTGCCTGCTGGGAGGTGGCCCGCCGAGGCCCCATGGGAAAGGGGGCGGGGCCAGGGCCTGGTGGCATCTCCGCGGGGACGGTGGAGTTTATTTATAATCACAGGCCGCCTCTTGGACGGGAACAGGGCCCCGGCTCTGATCTAACACTCAATTAATACACACACGGCTGAGATCACACAACACACACACATGCTAGCGCACACAGGTCACACAGCATGCACGCACACACACTAAAACACTTTAAAGCCTGTACACACACCTTTTATCTACCTTATGCAAACACGCAGCGCCTCACACACCTTGACCACAAGACACACACACACACACACACACAAACACACCCTGTGCCAACAAGACAACGTGGAGGTCCAACTGCAAAAACATGGGGTGTGTAAATGCACAAGATGGAGAGATGCACGAACAGAAAGCTGGAGGAGAGCCGTCCGTCTGCACGCCTGATTTATTCTATGTTCCCTTAATGAGCAGCCATGCTCTCTCTCTCTCTCTCTCTCTCTCTCTCTCTCTCTCTCTCTCTCTCTCTCTCTCTCCTGTGCGGGATGAAGATTAGTTCGATGCCTAATTGTTTAGTAAATTCAATTTTCCCCATTCTATCCTGCCTTAGCTTTAGCTAAAGTTCTTAAATCTGCCGCCGCCAAAGCCGAGGGAACCCTTGCTTGTGAGCCGTGCATACCTTTTTTTTTTTTCATTACCATTTTTTTTTTTCTCTTCCACCACCCTAATTCGCCATGAAAAGATTTTCCTTGCTGGAAATTCTGATTCCGCTATGATCGGTGATGCATTCCAATCCAATGCATTCTCATTGTGCAGGCGACTAAGATGCTTCCCTCTCTCGCTGTGCCAGGCCCCCACATCACACAAGCGCTCATGCAAGAAATGTTGCCTTGCCAATTCATTTGCAATAATAAAGAAAATGGTTAAGGTTGTTGTGCTTTGCACCCCCCCCCCTCCTCCTCCTCCTCTCCCCCCGTCCCTCACCCCTCTCTCCTCTCTCTGAAATATCTTTTGTGATGATATGGATATTTACTTCTCACTCCGTGCCAGCGAGCGTGCAGGAATAATCGTATGTGCATACTTAGCGGCGCAGACACAAATATCCAAATACCTCCCCCCCCCCCCACACACACACACACACACACACACACACACACTCTTCAGTGGCGGTACATCTGAATCAAAGATGACAAGCCGGGCTACTCCATCCCCCAGAATGCTTTGGTGCATATGTTCTCCAGCAGGTTGTTTTTCTTTAACACCGTTTTTGACCTTTTGCTGGGCAGCACTGCTTCCTCAGGTCTGAAATGCGTGAGAATGCCATGTGTTGCAGCGGCGAGATTGGCCCTGGACACATTCTCCCACTCAGCTGGTGGAGAAGCTGTGAGTGAGGTGGGGGGGGGGGGGGGGGGGGGCTATTGTAAAACCTCTTGTTTACTTTGCTTTCCACTGTGATAGATAAAGCAGGATCTGCCTCTCTGATAACCGGCCAGGCAACTACGTCCGCTCTCTCTCCTCCTCCCCTTCGCTGCAATATCTGTGCTTCAGAGAAGAGGGGCTGGTAATGGTATGCGTGGTGCAAAAAAAAAAAAGGGGGGAGTGAGAGAGCAAAAGACCCTCCCTCCCTCCCTCCCTCCCATTCTGTTCTGCACTCCCCCCTTCCTCCCCAAACTCTCCACAATAGACAAAGAAAGAAGAAATAACCTTATAATTGCTGAAGGGGGTGAGGGAGAAGAACTGGATTTGGTCTCTTGAGTAGGTTAAGTGTGCTACGTTGAATAGCCGTCAGGTACTCCTTCAATCGGCTCTTTAAACCGCCGGGTTAACCTCGTGGAGACGAGCACAGATAATTACACGTTTGAGATAATTACCAGAGCTTTCAACGTCCGTTTAGATGACACTCACGGAAACTGACAAAGTGATTTTCTTCCTTTTCTCCGTGGCCTCTTGCCACTTCAGCTCTCGCTGCTTTTGTTTACCCCCTCTATGAGTCCAAACACAAACATTAGCTGGAGAGCTCTCAAAGCATATTTCCCTTTTATTCAGCTGCGAATGAAAAAAAAAAAAACAGGCGGGCGTTAATTTGTTAATGACACGTTTTAGCTGCGTTGTTCCTGCGTTAGCCTAGCCTAGCTCAAACAGCACGGGGATGTTCTCGGCGGGTCCCTTGGAGACGGTGGCCCATTGTCAGGGGCTCGCAGGGGGTTTAAAGGGGGGAGAGGAACTTTCCATTAGCTAAGTACACATGTGTTAAGCCAGGTTATTGTTTACTTAGCCAAAGAAACCACAGCAGGCCTCGGGGACGGACATGGCCGCCCATCACAAGTAACACGAGACGCAAGCCAGGAACTTTATTTGCAGTTGGGATTTTGTGGGAGAATCGTTTTTCAACAAGAGTTTCCAGAAATATGATTTTAAAAAACAACTCATGGAAAAGAAAGTTTGAAAATGTCTAAAAACGTGTAAAAGAGAAGCTGCTGACGCTCTCGTTCTTTGAAGTCACCCCCCCGGCCTTGATTTGCTTAATCACAATCACCCCTACTTGCTATTCCACCACAATAATGAAGAGGCTAAGAAACACACGAGTCACGTGGTGTCGCCTCTTTGTGTCACTTGTTGAATCCTGAACAGCCGCCCTGCATTCACTCCCCGATGGAAAAAAGAAAAAGGGGAGGATGGGGGTGGTGGAGGGGGAGGGGGGGGGGTCAGGGGAAGGGAGGAGGGGGTGTAGAGGAGGGAGGGGGGGGGGGGGTCAAAACCTCTCCTCTATTCAACTACAAAAGCTGCTATTACCGACAATCGGCACCATGATTCAAAAGTTTGTGTTCCGGTCGTCGGCGTGCGACTGCAGGAGCGAGAGAGGAACTCGATACGTACTTCAACGAGAAGCCAATAGATTAGCGATAGTACTGATTAGGAAAAATATAGTGGCTGACCCCGGCGGTCAGGGTTTCCATTGAGTTTGGAGAGGAAGGGTGGGGGGGGGGTCACTCTTTGACCGCCATAGAGTTACCTAAACCAACACTGCTGGGTCCCTGTCTGACCTGGAAACCAGCACTTGTATGGCATCGTGGTGCCAATTGTTGTGGGGGGGGGGGGGGGGGGGGGGGGGGGGGGGGGGGGGGGTACGGCGATAGCGCTATCGAGAATAAATTCTTACACAGTGACCAACAGCACTAAGCTCACACAGGGCACAGGGTTTGTTTAGGAAGCATTTAGTTCCCAAATGTAGAGATGTCCCTTCAGATTGGAGGTTATTTATACACGATTTCAGTGTCAATAAAGCTCTTTATTATGGAAGAATACCTCCTGACTAATAGAACTCAACGGGTCAGCTGCTGAGCGCTTGTCACTTAAGACTCTCTCACATCCACAAACACACAAAAAAAAAAAGCCAGACGGAGAACTATTTTTTTATGGGAAAAATTCAATTATTTCCAGCCCCACTTCAGCCTGCACGGCTCAATCAAGTGGAGGAGCTCTCGAGACCCGGAGTGAGTCCTCAGCACCATTAGTAGTGTTCTGCTCTGCAGCAGAGAAAGAGAGAGAGCCCGGGCCCCTCGGAGTTCATTAGCAAATTGCCGCGGCCCCCCCCCCCTCTCGCGCTCTCTGTGCAATTAAAAAGGCAACTGTGCGAAAATGACGTACGACAGCGTGGAAATACCTCCCCGCTCCTTTTTAGACTGAGGTGAACATGTGCAGCGGAGCAAACAGAGGGACGCAATCAGCAGCACACAAGTAGTCCCTTCCACATTAAAAGTCACTCGTACTGTAACTCTACTGTGTCTTTTATGTTTATTTACAGCTGAACTCAAAGCAGGGATGTGTGGAAACGTGCTGCCAAAGAGAAGAAATGAGGGAAAAGGTGGTGGGAAGCTCTCTGGGGAAGCAGGCAGGGAAAGGGTTAAAGAAGTCCAACTGGTGCTAACCAGTCACTCCACTCACATAGCACCTGAGGGGGGGGGGGGGGGGGGGGCTGCATTTATCAGGCCAGTCTGAACACACACACACACACATATATGCATACACTTGTAGACAGATGCACACACACACACACACACACACACACACACACACACACACACACACACACACACAGGAGGGTGGACCCAAACTGGCTGGGCTGCATTCACAAGCCGACGCAGAGCCTCTGTGACTTCTTCACCTCTCAGCTCTGCTGTGCTTTTCTTCTGAGAGGGGCGCCCGGCGTCCCCCTCTCTCCGTACACTCGGCCTCGGCTAACAAAGCAAACGCAAAGACATGTAAAGAATATTCCAAACTGTTACGTGACGCAAGGGTGCGAATGCAGCAGAGAGAGTCAGCGTTGTTGGATTGTTGAGTTTAATAAATTCAAAGTATTTTTTTCTCCTCCTCCTCTCCTCGGCTACAGTCGCCTCACTGGAATAAATTGGTTTATGAATAAATGAGCCTGCTTTCTCCGTCTTGTTAACATTGTTCTTTTGTGCAAATTCTTTTTTTTTTTTTTTCAGTCCACTTCAACTTTATGCCCGAGGGCATATATTAAAAATACATATGGAAAGAGATAATGCACACACAAACGCAAATTCGTTCAGGATGTCACTGCCTAACAACCGCAGATAAGATGTCACACAAAAATAGCCCACAAAACTCCTAAAAAATATATATATATATATATTCAGCGGGCTAGTTAAGTTATGAAGAGCACTGCCATTAATATATTCAGCTGTGAGAGGCATGCACCCTCTGTTTGGATATGCCCATTTACACACAGCCTCCACACTATCCCACCACAGCAGCCCGTCCCTCATTTTACACATCTGTCAAAAAGCCCCCCCCCCCCCCCCCCGCGCTGCAATGCAAACTACGCCTGTAGGTCATAGTATTCTGTCACATCAGCGTAAACACAAGCTTGTGTGGTTTGGCCCTGAATCGGCTGCATCTAAAGGGTCCGTCGCTGCATTAAAAGATATATAGGCCACGTCTTCATCTTACAGTCAATTAAAGATCTGCATCAGAGCCTCCAGCACAACATGGTTTTCCTCATATACCTGGAAACCCAAGGGGTTTAACACACTCTCTGTTTCCATATAGCATAAGGCTTCATTCCATGTCCTGACCTATCTATAATAATAAAAAAGAAAAGAAAGAGAGACAAGTGAATCCCTGAGAGGATACAAGGAGCCGTTCAAAGAGACACTTAAATGCACAAGTGGCGTCTGTGTTATTTAATTCTGCTCCTGGATTAAATGAAGTATAATCTTCCGGGTGATCTTTCTCATTTCCATAATCAGACATAAGGGCTTGGGTGGAGAAGGTGGAGGGAAAGGGGGGGGGGGGGCTACCCAGTCCGCTCCCAGTCCTGCCATTCAGCCCAGAACATAAAAGCCGGTGGCTGCCTCTCTCTCTACTCAGACCAGCCACTCAACCATATGGAAGTCCGCGGATTTAAATTATTTAGCCTAATCGCTTCATTACTTTTTATGTCGGACTATCCAACTAATCCCTTTAATTTGGCCACTTGATTTTTTCCCCCTCGTCGGTATCCGTAGCCGCTCCTCTCATGCGCTCTTAAAACTCTGGATGGAGTTTTAACTTATTGGTCTCACAGTCTGCAGCTCCGTCTCGAGCGACTCGAGCTATTAATGGCCGACAAAAAAAAAAAAATCCAGATTTGCATAATTCTAATCATCGGTTGCTGTTATCATTATTTAACGGCAGCGTGTATGGACCATTAGGGTCATGCCTGTGTGCGCGCGCACTACAATGTCCCCGGAGTGCCAGCAGTCAGTGGAGCACATAATGAAGGCCGCGGTTATCTCTTGATATCGGCACAAAAGGGGGAAAACACTCCCTAATCTACCTTTAATACCCGCTGCTGCTGCTTCTTCTTCTGCGGCTCTCAGAGAAGAAACCTTCTGAGCGCGAGAGGACAGGAAGAGAAGAAGCGCAGGGGTCTCGATAAGCAATGTGCACTCATGTCTGAGGAAAAATACTGACAAGACGCGTAATGAACCGTGAACTCCACAGTGGAGAAACCGAAGGACGGCACCTCGGCCCCGCAGTCTGCAGACCCATCCTCCTCCTCCTCCTCCTCCTCCTGCGCTCTGCCGGGCTGCAGACAAACAGAGGAGCCGAGGACCGGGGTGTGTTTTTTTTCTCTCCACCCCGCTTTTAGTGGCACAAAAACGGCGAGAAAAAATGGAGAGAGGCGCTAAATTAAAATGGACACGAAGCAGGTCAAGTTTGTGGCGATGCCTTTTCTTTTTTCTTTTTTTTTACCGAGCTAATCTCCCCGGGTCGGTTCCGGGTTCAAGTCTTTAATGGGGCAATAATAGCAACATTATTCAGAGAGAAATTTTCATTCCGATGGACGGAATGTAAAACGGCCTTAATCATATGCAAATAGCAGAGTAGTGACCCAGAATAGCTGAATAGCCAGCAGGGAGAGCACGAGCGCGCGCGCACACGCGCACACACACACACACACACACACACACACACACACACACACACACACACACACACATTGACAGACAGAGAGAGATGTACCTGATCAAGGGCCACCGATGATCTCGTGATTTCCTCGCTGTCGGATTTGGACCCGGCCTCCCTGTCGTCTATGACCAGGTCGATGGGCATCTTGCCCTTCAAGCAGCTGATGTACCGGTGACAGAAATTATCACACAGCTCGTGGACCTTCAGAGAGAGAGGAAGGAAGACATCATCATCACACACACATAAATGACAGCCTTTGACATGCAGAAGAGCCCCGGAGAGCTTTGTATTGGGGGGGGGGGGGGGGGGGGGGTCACAGCCCAGTTGTTGCATCTAAAATATATTTTAGTGAACACGAGGCTTGACTGATCACTGGCAAAGTGATCAGTCACAGTCTGCTTAGGCGCTGTGATAAATTATGAGTCTAAATATGTTCAAAAGCTCTAGTTTTGCATTCTTCCCCTTTGCTCTGACATTATAAAAGATCCTTCCGGACCAGGTGAGTCCAGGTCCCGAGCTGCGCCGCATAGCCAACGCTGCTCCATCCGGGCTTTTGTAATAGCAACTTTAAAATATATATATATATATATTTTATATATATATTCTCTACTCTCAAATAGAGATATCTTTGAAAATTGACAGCGACACGAGGGCTCAGGGGCTCCAACGCACTCAACACGTCCGTGTTAATGCCCCGGGTATAGTGGCCATTAGAGGAGGGCGACCCGCTTGACTGACATTTAAGGTAAACTGTTTAATTCCGTCCACTTATTACATTATCACTGCCAATGTGGCGCATCGAGGAGCTGAACAAATGTCAGAGGGGCAGAAAAACACAGCAGAAAGCGGCTTAAACTGGATTTATATTTAGCAGTGAACAGTTTACAGCCTCTTATTTACAGCACGTGGTCGCGTCACGTTTTAATAAAGCAACAAACTTTCAACAGCTTTGATAATGTTCCACAGTGTGAGGTTAAAGTGGACTTTACGGGCTCCCGTAGTCCATCTGACGCGCAGACAAATCAGAGTTTTTACACCCACTGCTGCCTCTCCCTCTCCACAGATGGCAGCCGGCGGCCTCTCTGCCCTCCATAAAGAAATCCTCCCAAAAGTTCGCTATATGTTTCAACCTTGCGTGTGATTTGTGCCAGCATTAAACTTCATTAAAGCACGCGGGGAGAGTTTTGGGGCACAGAGAGATATCCGTTCCAGTTGTAACAGCTTGCGTCGTGATTAAACGCGGAAGAGAAAACGGCCCCATGATTGATTTTGACGCTAATTATAACCGACGAGCAAAAAAATACTTCTTCTTTTCTTTCTTTTTTGCAAACACAGCCCATAGGTCTGAAAAAGTGGCACAGAAAATGAAAGAAGAAGAAGAATATTACCTTCTCCAGCTCCAGAAGATGAAATCGTAAAACTTGAATGGCTTGAATCATCTGAAAAATTAAAATAACAATAAAAAGAATTAGAGCTCACATCTCTTGATATTAAACAGGCCACGTTTTGATCTCAATACAAGGAAAATAATATTCATGTGAATGGGTTTTTATGTGGGACTGATATTAAACCGTGGACGTTATTGCAGTGCGGAGAGCAGACATGCAGGAGTCAGAGAGCTGTTCGGCAGCAACTAGTGAGGAAGACGTCGCTCTCATCGTCACGTTCACAGCAGCAGCACTGTACGAAGTGGAGAAGTTTGGAGTTCAGAGGGTCGCGTCAGCTGCCTGACAAGCGGCCCTTCATCAGGGGGGGGGTATCAAAAGTCCCCCAAAAATCACCTCCAATCCTGCTCTGACTCTTCAGCACCACGTGGCTCTCTGACTCACACATGTACATAAACATGCAAACAATACACTCAGAGCAGGAAATGTCACTTTCCATATAAATATATTAATTTATAATGTATCTTACCAGATTATCCAATTCTGGATTTGATGAAAATAAAGGTTTTTCTGCCCGAATCTAAAAGAAATAAACACAAACTATATTAATATAGAGGAAAGTTTCAAAATGCTTCAAACCATGCAAGTGGTGACAAAATGGTGCATTAATTCCTACTTTACACAGTCAACATACTAGATGAAATTAAAACATTTTGATTATGTTTTTTATTTATTTATTAGTGAATGGCATTTTATTTTCTCTCAACTTTACGCACAAACGGCACGAGCTGCGAACTGTAACACAACACTTTTCTGACCTGTTTTGCAAACACCGCTATGTCCTCATTGAAGGATTCCGATGAACAGACGTCTCCTCCCGCCACCCCGGGCTCTCTGGGGGTGCACGTCGCTAATTCACATTTCTCAAAAATCAGTGCAAGCAGGGGGAACAGGGGGTGCCTGGAAACACACACACACACACACACACACACACACACACACACACACACACAATAGCAAATGTCACCAGAGAGAACAGCGCGCGGGGTCAAGACCACTGCGGGCTTAGATTTAGCCAGCCATGCTACTCCTCTACAACTCGCCCGTGGGGACCGCTGCTGCTGCTGCTGCTGCCGCGCTATTATATTATGCAGAGGCTCGGAGAAGGGCTGCAAACAGCGGGCAGACTTCTGTGATTAAATCTAGGCGCGCCTAATAGCATAAAAGCTTTAGAGTCAGTCAAACAATTCCTCGCACAGGTCTCCCTTTGGATCCCAGGCGTGCACGCACGCGTGTGTGTGTGTGTGTTTGGCGAGAGCCTCTGAAGCTGCGCACATTTGTTGATTATTTATTGTTTAAGTCGTCGGGGTAAATACGCGCAGACTGGTAATGTGCTGCAAGTTGTGTCAGTCTGGCGTGAGATGAGGAGAAAGTGTTACAGTGAACACAGCATGCTTACAATTTGTATTTTTTAATTAACTCCTGTAAATTAATAAACGACATGCATATGTGAGATCTTCTTTAAACGTGACATTTTTTAATTTTGCTGGCACATTAAACACAATTAATTAAAATGGCTAAAAGAGTAATTTTACACATAAATGATGAAACTTTAAAAATTCATTAAGCAAGTTAAATTCTAAAACAATATTAAGGTCTAATTAAAGTGGACTTTGTCTTATAATTATAATATTTTATCATACAACAGTCAAAATACATTTTTTCCAGTGACTTAAATAGCAGGACATGTGTGAGATATACTCCATAAGTAAACTATGTATTTAATATTTGTTCACCAGCAGAAACGAAGTGACAAACAATTCTTAACTGTGCAAAAACACAAAGGAAGCAGCCCTTCTCCTCCCCAGTGCCTCTGCAGCACTCTGGGCTGCGTCCCGGGCACTGAGCCGGTGCTTATCCCACTCTCCCCCCTCCAGGCCTGGATGCACGCCTGCCCGCCACAGAGCGAGTTTTTTTTCCCTTCCTCGCGAGGGACCGAGGGCTCGCACCTACCCGTATATAGCGTCTTTATCTCTCTTGAGAGCGTCGTTAACAGAGGAGCCCATACTGGGAGGCATGGTGTTGGTGTGGGCGGTGTGCGGATACTGGTGGGAGTGCAGCTGGGGCCCGTGGTTGAGGTGCACCGCCTGCATGGACCGGGCGCCGTGCGGGTCTCCGTACATGGTGGTCGGGATGCCCACCCCGTCCATCCCGTAGTGGGGCAAGTCTTCGTACTGCACACAACAAACAGTCCGCCGTGGATAAACATGCACAGCAATACGGTCAGAAGTCGAAACCACAAGTCAGGAAACAGGTTTTAAAAGTAGCAGAAAACAAAGTCGAAGTCAAAATCTGGCAACAGGGAGACATAGTTTCATGAATATCCAAAACAAGTCGACATTGTTTCAACATTGTTCTTAATTCAAAGAGATTTCCTGACACTGGTGAAGCGAGCTTTTCTTTTCAACACACTGACCCTCGTGACACAAAACCAGAGGAATAAATCCACCACAGTGGTTTGATTTTTTACTCTCTTACAATAAAACAGCTTTTTAAAGACGGAAGTATAAATGAAGTTTATCAGGAGATTGTTCATGGGAACAAAAAACTGTTCTTAAGAGAAAGCTTTTCAACTTACTCACAGTGACTATTACAGCTCAAATAAATATAAATGATTCAATATATTCATAAAATACTGCGAGTCCAAAAAGGTTCAGCTTCATAGCTAGTTATTATTATTATAATAATTATTGTTGTTATTACTGTTATTATCATTAACCAGGCTTGGTTTTCACACCAGCAGTCGGTTTACTGTGTACAACGTCTTAAACTTGTTAATTGCAGTGTTTCCTAATTTTAAAGGCTCATAATTGTGCAGCATGTCATTACCCATCAGGCACTCTGTGATTAGCGCATGCAGCAAACGCAAGTTAGCGCGTGTTGTGTGTTTTATTTTTCAGACAATATTTAACAAGAAGTGGACATTCAAAACTTTTGTTCTTCACGTGTCCAGTTTGAAGTTAAATAACGTGTTTGTGTCTTTACGCAGTAGTCTAGTGGTTCTTATTAAACTCTGCCAGTTTGTTAAAATGCAGAAATGTTGATTCGAGTACGATTGTTTTTATTTTAAATGGGCTAAATAAAAGCTGTATTGGAGGTTGGCTTCTTTACCAGATCTTGAATTATTGATAGTGCCCTCTAGAAGTGCCGAGGAAAAGAGTTTAAAAAAGCATTATCACTTAAATCAGAGCATTTTAGACCCCAAAGGCAAAGAGGTGCAAACCCCAGCGTGGTGCAGCCGCGGTGCCAAACTAAGCGGCTCAACGTGTCCAGCGTGTCCCAACATCTCGGCTTTTTACACCGTTTAGTGTCCGCGTGAAGATCCAAGCCGGCTGCTCCGGAGCAAGTGTCTGAGTCAAAGCGTTCGTCGTCGCCTCAGTACTAAAAAGAACAAACTGGCATTGTGCTAATATCACAGGCTGTCGGACGTTTTGTAAAGTGATTTTTGTTTTGTTCAAAAACGCTCCGCTCAATATGAAAATCTAGTCCGAGCAGAAATGTGTAGATTTGTTTTTTGCCTCTCTGCCCTCCCCCACTTCGCTTCCAGTAACTGGCCCTGTCATAACTAATCTGAAAAACATAGCCGATGTGAGATATGATCACGCTTCCAATGTCCCTCAGCGGGGCCCGGTTTGCGGAGTGCGGCCGTGCGTAATGCCGTGCCAAAGAAAGACGCCACAACAAAAAGAATAGTGTCTCCATGTGTCAGGGAAGACGACAGAAAACTTTCGCCGCGAGTGTGTGCGTCCGTGCGGGTCTAGTGTGTCATTAAGCCACGTTACAGTGCAGGATTGCGTTCAGGCACGGCAGACTTAGAGAAACTTTTTTTTTTAGGTGGGTTAGGGATCGTCCTACGTACCCGTTGCGCCATAACCCTCCTCACTCCCTGGTCGTCCTTTCAGCTTAGATAAATCCCCTCTGAGGCCAGGGTGGAGACGAAGTGAAGAAAGAAAATCCAAATAAATGGGGGAAGATGTTTCAGCCCAAAATCCTGTGTGCCTCTTTTGGTTTTTCTCCGGTGCAGCCAGCCCCCGCTTCTCTGCGCAAGTTTAGCCCAGGCGCGGTGAATAGGTCCTCGGCTATCCTCGAGGGCAGCGGCGCCAGGCTCCTTTTTTTTCTCCCCCAAAAATACAAAAAAATACAACCAGGGTGAAAAATAAAATAGCCCCCTCAAACAAAACTGGCGACTCTCATGGCTCGCTGCCACTCCGCTTGTCAGTCACAACGCGAGGGCTTGTCAAAAGTACCGGATGAATGATGGTCCGACGCGCGTCTCCACGGGACCGGCACCACCTAAACGTTAACGGTCACAATCACGGGTAAAAAATGAAGCAGCTTCTCCTCTCGCTTTCTTTGATCACTCTCGGCTCCCGGCTTGATTTTCTTATGCAAAAGCGTCTAGAGGAGATCAAGAGGAGGTGGGGTGATAATTCTGGCTTAGGCTTTTCTTAAAGGAGCCACGATCGATGCCGTGCGTGTGTGCGCATAGATGGCGTGTGTGTGCGCGCGTATGAGTCTGTGTGTGTATGCGCGAGCCGCCTTCTCTTTCCCCCCCTCCTCCGTTTGTGTACAATGGGGATGTGTGTGCTGAGCTGAGGAGGAGCGGAGGATCTGGACCAGACTGCCGAAACCCGGAAGTAGTGGTGGCCATAACAGGTCGCGTCTTACACAACGCGCCGGGCTGCAGCAAGTCGTGCGGAGAGGAGGGGGGGGAGAGAAAAGTGGGAGGACCCTACCGAGACCGCACCGCGAGCTGCAACGACGCGGGGGGATTGAAGCCGAGTGCCCACAGAGGTACCGCGGCATCCGAGTCCGGTTCTCAGAGAGACGGTTTAATCTTCAGTCCGGAGCCGTTTACTAAACCACCGGAACGTCTCTGATCTGGATCGACGCGTCCTGAACCCTGAATCCCGAATGCCTGCAAACACTTTGACTTACACCAGCGTCCCGCTCTGATGTTACCGGCAGGTATGTTATGAAGTTTCGACTGCATGGAACTTTGTGATTATTCACTTCTTTCATATAATACATAAGTTTATCATATTAGTGGCAGGTTCCGCTTCTGATTGGCTGCATGCGTCCACAGAGCCAAACATCCAGTCCTGCAGGTTTTGGTAGCTCACTATTAATCTTCACAGTCTCTCTGCTTCCTACGTTTGCAGTAATGCATCATATTTAATAACAGAAATGCCTTTAACGTGTTTGGATACGTGTCAACCTCCATCAAAAGAACAATAAATACAACTTTCTTCAAGTTATTCTGGAAGAACTGTGTGTAATATATGTATAGAACAGTTATTGTTGTGTGCAGAATCAGAGGAATTCAGCCACATCTCGTGTTCTTGATTCGTGGAAACGTCTCAAAGCATCTTTTTACATCTAAACAACAGCCCCCCCCCCCCATCTCTCCCTCAGTGTCGTCCGGTGCCTCTCCCCCCCACAGCTGCGCCGAATGGGTCGCTCCAGTCTGCCCTGTCTGTCCAATGGCAGAGAGGCTGAGGGATGCGAGCCCCCCTATTGGCTCCCCACATGATCGATTCCGGGGCTGATTGATCGGTTTTTAGGCCACTTCTTCTTTTTTTCTTCTATTTCTTTGCGAAGAAGGCTAAATAACAAAACACCACCCGCGAATAGAAAACGCACACTTTGTGTTTTCTGTCCACTTATAGGCTGTACATTCACCCACAAACAGAATATAATACACATGAAGAGCAAACACTCAGGTTGAGATATTATTGTTATTGTTATTATTAGTTTGTCTCTGTGTGATAAAAGTTCACAGTTTGCAAGTGGATTTAAAAGTCTGGTCAAATATGAATGAGCTCTAATTTGAGGAGAACGAGTAATCTCATCATGAGAGTACTGACATCACACAGTAACGCTTTTTTTTAATTAATAAAAGAGTGAAAGTGGCTCAAAGTCTGCGTAAAGTATTCATGATATATTTGGTGAAGTCATATAAAAACGGACAGGATTTTCCAGACATTCCAGTAGATTTCCACATGATGCTCGTGTATTTCTCAGCCCGTGCACGTGAACGGAGAGACACATTATCTGCTGATTATGCTCATAAGGTGTTGCTGGTCGGTGACAGCCTGTTTGAAGTGTTTTTTCTTTCTCTCTCTCTCTCTCTCTCTCTCTCCGTGCAGCGCGTCCAGTCATCGATCATCTGGCCCCTCGGTGCCACAGAGATATGGTGTCATAACTTGATAATGCGGCTTCACACATTCGGCGGGATTCCGGCGGTAAAAAAAACAACCGGTGGGGACACGTTTACAGGAGTAAAAAAAAAAATCACCATCAAAGCCTCCGAGCAGTCCGGCCGGAGAGGCTCCGGGGGGCGGCGGGCTGAAGAGGAGCCACGAAGCCGCGCAGGACGCACGGACTTTTACGCACGGAGAGATATTTGGATCAAATAATAATAAACTCGTTTAACTCGTCGAATTTGTTAATTCAATTATGTATTGGTGAGTAGAAGCTCTCATTTTCCCATTCTTTTTTTATTTGTTTACGGTACATTAAAATATTAAAACGCGTATTCTTGTCACAGATATTTTCTTGGAGGGAAGTTATTTTTTGAATTAAAAGGAGAAGCTGCTGTTTGAATCCACTGTGAGCTGAACCTGTGGGTTTAGTAAAGATTATGTATCTCACTACACCACGAGGCACTCTGCGTTTTAGAGGGTCATTGAGAGAAAAAAAGCCAAATTAACATGAAAGGAGACTGACCACTGTAAAATAACTACACCGGCATTATAAAGCAATTAAGCTCCTTCAATTAGCGTCTGTAAAAGCAAACTGGAGCTCCACTTTCTCTCCTGGAGCTGCTATTCCGCGAGGGTCAGCGCGTTTTCTGGCATCCTGGGAGAGAGAGAGCAGCGAGGGGGGGTCTAAATACCGTCATTTCTGTTTAATCCGCTTTGCGATGACGGTAATGCTTCGAGTCGTTTCAATAAAATCAGCAGGTATTACTTTCAAACGGCTGAATGTGAAATGACAGCATGTTCGACTGCCGAAACAAACAGGGCGGCCTGCGCGCGCTGACTTGTGCTGTTTGGACGCAGAGAGACAAGTTTCAGCCTTTGTGTCAGTTTATTAAAAATACATTCCTCTAATTTCAGTTTACTGTGTAAAATCATATTTATTTTGGGTCAGATAATGCTGTGATAAATACAGACTAATTTGATGAAGCCATATAGTTTTAACGCGGGCAGTTTGGGTGTAAAACAAATACCAATGAATAATCTGCGTCTGTTTGAACAAACAACCAGCAGAGCCCGGCGAGTCAACCCGAGGTCAAACTACTTCTTTTGCAGCCCCGCAGCGCAAACGTGTCGGGATCTGCACACAGAAAAGGGCCACCGGTCGTCTCTGCTTCGTATCAGTCGCTGCGGCACACAGACCGACAGACAGACCGACAGACAGACCGACACACAGACCGACCGACAGACAGACAGACACGCAGACCGACCTGCAGCAGAGCTTTCACACAGCTCATCTGATTATATGAAACTGCTGGTGTATTGTCGCCCGTCGGGAGACCCGTCCGGACTCTTGGTGGTGCGTTCAGGGTCAGCTTTCTCTTTTAAAAGTGAGTGTAATGAGCTATAATATAGCATTCAGTATTAAAGTCAGATTCGTCATCGTTTACAAACTGATATTAACTAAATTATTGTAGTTTGTCTTAAATTATTGTCACTCTTTTTTTTAAATATTGGCATTAATAACTCGAGAGTAATGAGTATAATTACAGTATATATAATTGAGTATAATTACATCACATCCTGGTAAATACAAAGGCTTGAGTTTAATGGTGTTAAAGTATAAAAGCAATAATAAAAAGTGTCTCAATATTGATTTGAAACCATGAAATCAGTTCTCTTTGGGGGATCAAGGGAAAGGCCCCTCGCTTCTGTTGGATCCTTAGTTTGGACCAAATGTTCCTCTGAGCTGCTGCTTTGAGCCGCTCACACACATTAATGCTGAACCAGTTGCGCCTTCTACCGGAGATGTGAGGAACTACACGAGGAGCAGGAAACGCAGAGGAAGAGTCCGGCTCAGATGAAGAAGACAGGAAGCAAAGAGTAAAACAACGTGTATGTCTTCTTCACTAAATGCAGAATATTCAGTTTGAAGCTGTAATGAAGTCGGTTGTTAAATTCCATCATGAACAAAACTATCTGTCATGATAATGAAATACATAACAACAGTATGGCTGCTGTGCTTTATTTAAAGATCTCAAACTGTTGGTTAAATGAAGTGAAGCTTTTCATGAGCTCCAAAACAAACAAAAAATAAAGTAATAAACTCAAAAGATGAAACCTTAAGAGACACAAACAAATATTCATTTTCATATTCAAATATCTGTGTTTTTTTCTTTTACACATCATATTAATTCCAATTAAGAACATTGATTCACAGCCCAGCGTGTCCGCTCATGTGTCCACATTAAAGCTGAGCTGGATTTGTCCACGACGTCTCTACATTTAGAGATGAACTACGAGTGTCAAACATCTGGAACACGACAAGAAATGAAGCTCAAACTGTTTTGTTTTTGTACCAGCAGCAGAAAAACGTCACCGGACGTTCTCCATCTCACCGAGTGTGAAAGTGTATCAAACAGCTCAATGTAAAGCTCCACACACACACACTGCTGACGGAGGTGTTACATTAATGTGAACATGTGGATTCATGGATCCTCACACCTATAGATACATATGTGAGGAACAGCTGCTTTCCTATATGGTGAGAGATGTGTGAAAGTAGATGCACAGATTCATAAACACACACACACACACACACACACAGCAGCTCTGTTATAATCACTGAGCTCAATGCATGCCAGTCAATTTTCACATTTTGCCACAAGGCCACCAGGTCAGCAGCTCCACTTTTACTCTGAATTAACCCCACAGATAGACAGAGTGCTCATCACTCTATCACACACACCTCCCTCTCTCCCTCCCTCCCTCTCTCCCTCTCTCCCTCCCTCGCCCTCCCCTTCCTGCAGCATTTGTCACTGCTGCTATTATTTCAGGTGTGCTAATGGCGTCGCAGACACTTTCAGAGTGAAAAGAGGAGGACGGGAAGAATCACATGGACTCCCCCCCCCTTAGAAAAGGGGTGAAGGATTTGGGTGAGGGGAATCTGTGAGGGCCACTGATCATGGCGGAGGGGTGAGGGTGGGTTTCTCACACCTCCCAGGGAGACTGTGAATTGATCGGCACCTTAGAGAGAGGGAGGGAAAGTGAGAAACAAAAAAAAAGAAGCAGCTGGAGATGAAGGATGACGACGAGGAGGGAACAAGTGGAGAAAAAAAAGAAGCTGGGTGTTGGAGTCGAGCTATAAAACCAGGAGGGGAGGGAAGGAAAAAAACAACACAGAGCGATAGGAAGGGAGGAGAGGGGGTGAGGGGGTGAGGCAGCAGAGGAGGTGTGAAGACTCATCTTTTCCTGGATGGGTGTGAGAGGAGAGTATAATAAACCGGCTAACATCAGCTTTAAAGAAGCACACGAGGGGCTCCGATTACAAACGTGATATTCAGTTCACGGATCAATAATTCAATCACACAGCTGGCACAACCGCCACGTCACCACGCCACCGTCTCAGGAGCTGCTGCTGTTTCTTTAATATGAAGATTGTGATTATTTTGTCCTCATTTTAAATTTATTATATTAATATTCCATAAAACAACAACAGAGGCAAGTTCTAGCCCCAAAATTAATAATGTATGGATGTTGTTTTTCCCCCTTTAATTAACTTGTGATGAATAAATATACAGGAAGTGGGTGAGGATCTCTACTTTTTAGTCAGAAGGACTTTTATTTTGGCAAACACGAAAAATAAATTAAAAAACACTCCCACACGGCTGATTTGTGTGTTGTTTCTCAGGTTGTTCCTTTAATTAAAATGATAGATTTCTCTGTTTTCCTCCGGTTTTACAGCCAAACTGCCACACTGGCTCTCTGTTTATGAGTTTCAGAGTGAAACCATTCCGCCAGATGACGACTGCTGGAGAATAAAAGCCTCGACCACGACCAGCATACGGCTTCAGGCTGATCTGTATCTACCCGCCTGCAGTAAACACACAGGGACACACACTCACACACACCACAAACTATATATATATATATATATATATATATATATGTATATATGTGTGTGTGTGTGTGTGTGTGTGTGTGTGTGTGTGTGTGTGTGTGTGTGTGTGTGAGAGTGTGTCAGTGAAGGTGAATACAAACTACAGCATTTCAGTCGCCAATTCATTCATTTCCTTCACAAATGCAACGTTTCAGGTTAAACAGGTTTAACAGCCTATTAAACGTGTTTTCAGGTATAAATGCTAAAAACATCATGACATGAGTGGAGTTTATTCAACACACACAGAGGAAATAGGAATAAGGCAATGCTATTGACTTCAATAACACCAATAAAAGTGACATAATCACGTGAAATATATCAGGTTACAGGTGAGGAGAGGAGCACGTTTTGGAGAGAATGGAAACTTTAACTCACATTTTAACGTCCTCCTTCTGGTAACTTCAAATAAACTCAACTAAAAGAAAGAAACACATTTAAAGTTGTGAAGTAGAAATGCACGAGCTACAAAAACGCTTGTAATCCATTTAAAAGCCAAAATAAAAAGATGGTTTCACTTGAAAATATTACAGATTCATCTAACGTCAGGAGCGTTAGAGAGCAGCTAAGAGCCCACGCATGCAGCCGCGAGTCTGCTGCTGCCGACGTCAACAACTAAAGCAGAATTTAAGATTTAATAAACTAAAGTTATAGGTTCTGTCTTTCAGCATCTGTCTCTGAGAGGAAGAGATGAGACGACGAGAAGAGAAACAGCAGGTTTGGTGATAAACATGAATCAGTTAGTCAAATGTTGATGAATTAAGCATCACACACACACACACACACACACACACACATCAGGTCAGATTGTTGAACACCAGTTCAGCGGGGGGGCAGCAGTGAATCAGATTACCAAACACACTGATTGAGTGCAGCGGTTGCTGGTGAACCTGCAGCCGTCTCTCCTAAACAAAGTTATCTCTGCAGACGTGCATGAAGAGGTCAGCGGTCAGCTCCCCTCGTACACCGCACGACCCGAGGATCCCAATAAAAGAAGAAGCTCTCCGAGCATAAATCCCCGTCGTGACGGCAACATGTCAGAGATGCAGTAAAGTGCTTCTGCTGCGGCTTCACTGCAGTTATTCTTTAAATATACACGTACGTATCTGTCCTCCAAGGCTTTTTCAAAACAATGAGACTCATTTTTATGTGAAAAGTTCTTCAAACCAGCAGCGAACTGTCAAAGACTCGAGGCGGTCTGCTGTTAATGTGTTCCACTTATCTTTTGTTAATTATCACAAGTGTCATAACCATCAACAGACAACAACAGACGAGTCGGCGCTCACTAATGTTTGACACGTCTGTCTTTATTCCTTTGTTCTGCGGCTCTCTCGTCCCTCCTCTGTTGATCACACATTCTACCACACCTGCCTCACCGCAGCCTCACCGCAGCCTCACCGCAGCCTCTCCGCAGCCTCACCGCAGCCTCTCCGCAGCCTCACCGCAGCCTCTCCGCAGCCTCTCCGCAGCCTCTCCGCAGCCTCACCGCAGCCTCTCCGCAGCCTCACCGCAGCATTCTTCCCTCACTTTGGTTTCTTTGCTTCGTCCTTGAATTTCTAAATGCAGACACAAACCGTACAAAGTTCTTTATTCCAAGGAGCCGTAAAGTGAATCAACTCTGTACCTGATTTAGCATAAATAGTTTAGTTTTTCTATAAATCTATTTGCAAGAGTAGCTGTACTTTATTATACCGAGTTGTTTATTTAATTTAGAAAAAGAAACTCCTCAACGGAGACAATAAACGCAGCTGTTAGAAAGAGAAGAAAAGCTCTTTTATGAGTCGTTACACTTAAACGTTCACACTCATTACAAGCGGTTTAAAAACATATTTCACCAAAAAGGTTTCCATCAAAGCAACTTTGCTGGGTTTTGTATTTTGCGTGCCGTCAATAAATTGTTTGTAGCTTCTATTTTTAAACAAAATAAAATAGAAGCTAGAGTTTTGAAGTTATAAAGATCAATTCAGTTCATATTCGTAGTTTTTGAATAAACTGAGCTGGAAAACAGACTAAAGATCGGAATAATTCCACAAAGAGACAAACGCAGCAGCTGCGTTCGATCACTTGTGTTTTCCAAATGTGGGAACGAAAAAAGATTTCCATCCAGAAACAGTGACAGACCGAACCAGACAGGATTGACATGTTAGCCGTGATTACACTGTTCCTGGATCAGCTCCTCACCACCAAAACCAAACCACCACAACTTCCTCTGAAGTCCCCGGTTCCTGTTCCCTTCACCGAATCCTGGAAAACAACCTCAGAACTAATTTACTCTCCTTACAAACAGGACCCGGAGACCGATGGAGAGTCTGAGGAATAAAGAATAAAGTAGAGACGAGTAGAGAGTATATATACTCTCAGTGCTACGAGTACAAGTATCACCTCAAACATCTGGTGGGAAGTAACGCAGCATATATCAAACATTCATTTTATAAACCTTTATACTGCAGAGAGAAACTCTGCATCATTTCACAGCTTTAGTTTACGAGTTCTTTTTACAGGTTCAGGTTTTAGATATAAATATGTGTCAAATGATCAACAAAATAAAATATGATGCATCTTAAATTACCCATCAGCACATTAATAATAATATGAAGTATTAGCCCGACTTCACCAGCTACAACATTAAAATGCTGCTTCAGCATTAAAGCACCAACATAAAACACACACAATCCTACACATAGACATACATATACATATGTATATATATACGTATATATATATATATATATATATATATATATATATATATATATTCTGAGAGGGTCCATTCTCCATCATGAGCCCTTTTACTTGTGTTTTTGTTTGACTTCTATTTTGATGATTCTGTACTTTTACTAAATGTTGCAGAACTTCTTCATGCAGCAGATACTTCCTTTGTTCTGTGGTATTACTACTTTTAAAGGACCTGAGAACTTCTCCACCGCTGCCCATCTGAGACACAGATCCAGTAAAGATTAAGTGAATTATTTGGCAAATATTTTCTGAGCCCGTGGCCGTTAATAATAATCTCACCGTTCAAAAAACATCCAGCCCTGATTTAGCAGCAGCGTGTTTTTTTACTCTGAGCCTCTCGAGGGAGTCGACATCACAGGAACATTTTAGAGATTGACCTTTCACCTCTCGGGCATTAGTCTGCTGGGGCGACTTGTCCCAAACCGTTAGACGGATCACATGTAATTTCCCCTCAGACGTCCAGACAGGCAAATTGTGTTCATACGTGACTCGGGCTCTCACAGAGAGTCACATTGTCGGTCTGCGTGAACCCAAAAGCTCCTCAAAGTCACACAGGTAAAAACGTGACACACACACACACACACACACACACACTGTGAGAGCCAGTCTCCGGCTGACAACATCAGTGCAACCTGACCCGGCTTAATAAAGGCCCGTACCTGCATTTACTGCTCCGTTAAAACGCCCTCTTGTTGTTCCACCAATTCACCGCGCTGTAATTGCACCGAGGCTGCATATGGTCCTCATCTAGCGGCCGGCGCAACATAAAAGCCAACCGGCTGTGAGTGTACGACGCAGGGGAGAACTGTGTGTGTGTGTGTGTGTGTGTGTGTGTGTGTGTAAGCATTTTAGGGCAAATTGGACTGAACATAACTCAGGGGATGGTTAGGAAAACGGCATGATGTCACCGTTATTACGCCGTAAAGGCGGTTGATTTGGCTTTGAGGGATTTTCTGCACGCGGCCGCCTCCAGACATGTGCGCCGAGGCTGCTGCACAGATCCTCCTCCACATCCACAGCTTTGAACCTTTTCTTTAAACGGAGAATCAAAGGAAAGTAGTAACACATCACGACAAATTAGTCACTTACTGTGTGTGTTTTATTACTTTTACTGCTTTATTCCTAAATGAGATTTAATTTTATTTTAATAAAAGGAAGCTACAGAGTAAAAGTAGAAGTGTGAAATTATTAAACATCAGCCAATGTTTATTCTTATTCAACAAATCTACATTATGGTTTGCAGGGAACCGGATTATGTTGAGTTTAGTTTAGTGTATTTACATCTGGGACCATGTACAACAATACATACATCTCAAAGAAGAAGAAGAAGAAGAAGAAGAAGAAGAAGAAGAAGGAGAACAAGAAGAAGAAGAAGAAGAGATGTTTTGTACCTGATTTCGCTCCCATCACAACACAGAGCAAACGTCCAGTACGATTGGACAAGGAAACCTAGTGATGTCCATGCAGGCGCATGCACACACACACACACGCACACACACACGCACACACACTTCTTGGGAATGACCATAAAACAGAATACAATGACGTATCACAGATAAGTTTCAAATGAGTCAGCGTGACTCAGTTTAGGGAGGAAAGCACTGAGCTCTCACCAGCAGAATGCTGTTTGGCTTCAGTGTGATTAAAGTACTTTTGTTGCCTAAACACAACCAAGGAGTTTTGTTTTAGTCTGTTTCGTTTAAATGTTTTTCTTCAAACTGTTTAAGACACGTGAATAAACACGTTTCCCTCGTAAAGCGGGCTGAACACTGCCACAGATAAGGCCGATATATTTCCTAAATGATGAACTTAAGACGACGACTTTGGCAAGAAAACTAAACAAACATCTGAATAACTGGATTCAAGCTGACAGCACATTGGCTGCTCTGCCCAGTCAGGTCTGTGAAAGTCGGGCGGATTAGAGACCAGCTGGGGCTCAGCAAACCAAACACTCGTCCCTCGGACTCACACCGCCGTACACGAGTTCCCAAACAGCCCGCCCTCCTCGATTCTGTGGTTCCTCACTTGATGTTCTTTCCTCCTCCTTCACCCGGCGTCGCTAACAACGACCACGACTCTCCGAACACACTCTGCTCCAAATTAAAATACCAAAGGGGGGCTTATTGAGCAATACTCTCCTAATGGTTTCATCCACCGATGGTTTTTTATCTCCGCACACACAAAAACACGCACGCGGCCTCTCGGCTCTCCTCTCTTCTTACGTAAGCTGGCAGAAAATCTCCTAAATCCCTTTCTTTCTGCCGTTGTTGTGTTGCGTCTCGGCTGGCGCTCCCCTCTCGAGGAGCATCTGAGACCGGGGGGCAATTAGAACCTGAGCGGGGCCTTTGGGCATCAGACCATTTAGCATAGAGGCTAATAAGGCCGGCTATCGAGAGAGAGAAGAAACACAGAGCTGCTGGCACTGCGGCGAGGGTTTCGGTATTGACGGCGATTTGACGGCGCTGAATCGTGTCAAAGAGCTTCAAGATGTTTCGATTCTCCGGTGAGAGCTCCAGTCTGGACGGTTTTATCTCAAAGGGACTCGCAGCACTCACCTGCTCCTGTGATCCATTTTTAAAAAGTGAATCCTTTGAAGGCTAATTGGTTCTTCATGTACAGAACCAGCTAAATAAATACATGAGAAAGAAACTTTAATATAAAATCTATAAAGAGAAAAATGTATTTAGATGTAGACTCAAACATGTAAAAGTGGAAACAAAAGCTGGAAATCTGACTTTCAAACTCTAAAGACGAAAACTAAAATGTGCATTTTTACAACCAAAACATCTTCACTGAATGTTTAAGGTAAATGATGAGTTTCCCTTTTTATGACACTTTGACAGATGTGTAAATACACAGATGTGTCAGATGAGCAGAGAGACATGAGAGGAGTGAGACCCAGAGACAATGAGAGGAGAGGGAGGCAGAGGGAGGGAACGAGGGAACAAGGCGGGAAGAAAAAGCACAAAAAGAGAGAAAGAAGGAGCAATGGAAGGTTGCTGCTAATTCTTCCATATCTAAGCCTCTTTGCAGAAACTCCCTTTGTCTTCCAAGTCCCAGTCATTAGAGCCTAATCCTATCAACCAGGGGCTAATCTGAGGGCAGAGGGTTCAGCCCCCCCCAGCTCCACAGGCCAACACACACACACACACCAACACACACACATATACACACACACTCACACACACACACTCACACACACACACACACACACACACACACACACACACACACACACACACACACACACATAAAAGACAACATTTACAAATTCATGCACCTGCACATGTGCACAGATGTTTGAACACACATGTGCACGCACTTGCTATTGAAAAAATAACGAGAAGTTTATCAAACTAATTTAATTTGAACTATTATATTTATATATATATATATATATATATATATATATATATATATATATATAAACATATATATAAATACAATCAATAATTTACCTCCAAAAAGTACACTTCCAAACTTTTTAAGGCTGTGTGATGATCTGCTTTATGCCTGGTGGATCAGAGACCTGTGTGTGTGTGTGTGTGTGTGTGTGTGTGTGTGTGTGTGATGGGAGGCATCAGTTTCCCACACATTCCTGCAGAGCCCCCCCCCCCCCCCCCCTTGCCACCATCATTCTCCTCTTTATTTCAGCGCTGACTATGCCCAAGATTAGTTATTGATCAGCGAGGATATAAATTATTCTAAAGTGAAAGCCCAACAACACGGTCATTATAGATCGACTATTGATCGGCTCAGATACGTCATTCCAGTTCCACCGGCCGGAGAAATGCTCAAATAATGAGATGAGGGTTGGGTTGTTGTTTTTACGACGTGGGTACACTCTGCTTGACCTCTCTGGAGGAGATAGATGGACGATGGCAGCATGGTGTCCCAATGTGGAGCCATTTGGTGGAGTTTGGCCACAATGACCCGGTGGATTAAGACGGAGACAGATCTCTGATGGAGATGAATAACAAACGACGAGAGGACGCATGACGTCACTTCTGGGTTCCAAGTGAAGAATGAAATATGAAGAGTTTGTCTCGCAAAATCAATGAAAATAATGTGATCAATCTCGTCTTCGGTTGACAAACAGAAGCGTAAAAGAATTACTTTACCTCGTTACTTTATAAACGCTATCAGGTGATGAGTTTCAGGCGTGTTTAAAATGTGCTCGTCCGTCTATTTTAATTATTGTTGCTTTTGATCAAACTCAACCTAAGATTTAAAAGCAATGCTTTCACATTTGGTGGCAACTAATAACAGTAGCGTCATAAAATAGTGAACATGTGCATCATTCACGTATTGACACCGGTTGAAATATCGAGCAAGAAATCACTAAAAGTGCAGCGAAAACCTGTCAGCGTTGAGATGCTCGTCCTCGTCTCGTTCACCACTTCAATCAGCGATATGTGTATGTGTATAAACCAGAGACAGTCGATGGTATAAACAATAACTTTGTTGCCGTATTTCATGCTGATATGACTTATTGTTATTTTGAGGGTTGATGGAGCTGCTACAATGTTAGCTTAGCCTAGCACCAATCAATCCGAGCTCCATTCAGAAAACAAGCATTTTAAAACTAACAAAGCATGAAATCAGACTATGTGGTTATTTTGACATCCTATTTATCTGTTTATTGCAGTTAAATCACAGCAAAATGGTTTATTTTGGGTTCATGCAGCTGTAGTAAACTAGCAGACGCGGTGGCTCGCTTGATACGGTGAACAAACACGGTGAGCGCCTCCGGATGACGTTATGAACCCAGACACGATTACACGATGTTATTCCAGCCATGACTGATGGGAAGTTGTTGGTATCTACACGGAGGTAAGCTCCTCCTCCTCCTCCTCCTCTTTTCTGGAACATCTAGCGAGTGACGCACATCAACACAAAATGATTCCAAACTGGAAGATGGTCCGACGTGTTCGGGTCGGACATTTTGTGGATCCGTCCGTCCACCCTGACCTCGTCACTTGAATCATATTTATTCTGTAAACATATCCGGTTCCGGGGCACTTGCTAAACCGAACGATGCTGTTTTTGTGTTTTCTCGTTACGTCGGCGAGCCGCCTCTTCCCTCCCTGTTGCTTCGAGGTTCAATCACCGTTTTGTTTTGTTCGTTGATTTGTGTGCAGCTGTGAGCCGGCAGAGACGTTAATGTATTAATGTATTTTTATATATATTCCATGGAGGTGTCAGAGAGTTTAGCAAAGTGTAAAATACTTAAAGCATCAGGGCAACACAATCCCCTGCTGGTCACAGTATAAATCACCATATATTCTTATTGGCCTAAGCCCTTGTTATGAGTAAATACATCCACAGGCGAAGGAGGCTAGGCAAGGTTCACAGGAGACTCATCCAGCAATGGCGGAGGGAAAGTCACTGTGTGTGTGTGTGTGTGTGTGTAGACCACATAGCGCTTAGGGAGGCTAAGGAGAGGATAAGGAGATCAGCAGAGGGGGAATATCACGCCTCTTAAGCATGTATACACTTTCTAACTTTTACTTTTTCACCCAAAACCTAAATAAATCCCCGCTCATCTAAGCATGATAGACTACCCCCCCAAATAATCCCCCCCCCCCTTTATTTACAGACGTTTTGGGCCACAATAAACCCCGGCCTGGCAAATCAAAGAAGAATAAAAACCCGAATATATTTAAGGACGGCGTGTTGTATCCGATCAGCGATGTGTCCTGCTCACTGTGTTGGAAAAAACAAAACCACAAGACATCAAGCCTCCCATCCCAGGGCCCAAAATTATTTATTGCTTTTCAGTTCCTTGTCTATTTAATGGATGAATTGGGTAAACGGACAGGGGAGGAGGGGGAGGGAAGAGGGGAGGGATGGTGGAGAGAGAGAGAGAGAGAGAGAGAAAAACAGTTTCATATTTCTGTAAGCCTCAAACTTTTGGCAAACAGAAGAAAAGAGAACTTGGCCCTAATTCCATCTCACGCTGGCGTTTGTGCATTCTAAGTTCTCGGGGGCTGCTCTGGCGGAGGGCCTGAGCCCGTAAATTGGATATTAGGGGGCGATATAAAGGAGCCTGTGTGTGCTCCCGTCCCGGGGAATTATTGCCTCCAATATCCCCGCGTATATGCGTCTGGGGCTTCCGAAAGCCCGGCCAGATAGATCCTCATCTCATAAGGGGGCCAAGACTATATCCATCGCTCCTTAACTTTTATGAAGCTCCCAAGCTCTACAATGGGATTTGCCAGGGTGCCTTTTCCCCTTATCCAAGCAGGGGGGGGGGGGGTGACCATGCAGATATAGCTGCATTCTTCGGGCTCCAAAGCTCCGACTTCCTATTTGAATACAAGCATTCCAAATTGTAAAAGTGGCATTCTTCTTCTTTCTCTGTGAAGCCGGCTCCGTGGCCAGATTTTCTCCCCCGGTTTAAGAAATGCTTTTTTTTTTATCACTCTTTTCTTCCCGACTCTCACTCTCTTCTCTGCCAACATTTATCACTTTTCTTTTTTGTTGTAGAGTTGCTTCAATATCAGTGACAGAAGTTCCTCTGATTACAGCCTCACATGATGGATCGGTAATCGATCAAGCGCTACAGAGGAGAGCTAGTTAGCGTTAGCTGTTAGCAGCCGGTGGGCAGCACACGGTCCTGCTTGGCTAAATAACGACGCTAACAGCTGATGCTAACCGGAGGTTGCATGGAGTCATATTATGATGCATTCAAGCTCCATTATGTAAAAAATGAGTATAAGGCGAAGGTAAATATATATTATCATGATGTGTTCAAATGTAATCTTGTAAAATGTAGTTTTTGGCGTGAAGCTGTTTAAAGATGTTTTCAGCAGCAATATAAAATATGTTACCTTCCTAACACTAACTCTGAGCAGCTTTTATAATTCATCTATAAAAACTACGAATGCAAACATTTCTTTTTTTAATTAAAGCAAATATTTAAATAAAAACAAAATATTTTATTTCCTAATCATTTGAATTGTGTGTTTGTACGCTAATAACTACAAGAAGATGATAACAAATAAAAGGATAACATTTAGAAGGTTTGACGGTTTGCATTGACTTTTAACGTACAACGGATCGGAATCGGCCGATAGTTCAGGTATTTGTACTGCTATCGTTTATTCTTGCATCTTTCTCCCGTTGTTTACTCTCCCCCTCTCTCTCCCTCTCTCTCTCTCTCTCTCCCTCTCTCTCTCTCTCCCTCTCTCTCTCTCTCCCTCTCTCCCTCTCTCTCCATGCCCTCGTGCTCCCCCCCCTCCCCCCTCCTCCCTTGGGTAATCCTAAGAAGGGGCAACACCATCAGAGGGTGTGAAATTAAATACATTACAGCACCGCGGATTAAAGTGTTTCATAGGCAGTTGCTCATCCACATCAAACTTTAGCTTTTTAAAGCCTAACATTTGATCTAGGTTAGAAACCGAGGCCAGAGGAAGGGGGGCGGGGGGGGGGGGGGGGGGGTCGGGACACTTGTGGGCCCCAGAGAGCAGAGAGCCACTGGAGGAAGAGGAGGGTGTGAGTAGAGGCAGGAAGACAGAAAGTAGATGCTGGCTCACAGCTTCTTCTGTTGCAGGAAGAAATAAAAACGTGTCAAAATGAAGGCGGCGGCAGTAAGAAGAGGAGCTGGACTCAGGATTTACAGCAGTTACTGGAAGTGCCAGCGAGCAGGAAAATAAAGCAGTTGTGTGTTCTGTTTCACTAGGAATATATATATATATATATATATATATATGAGGATAGCGTAATCTGGGAATTAAAGTGCCGGCACACAGGGCTGTGTGTAAAAGTAATAAATGTTAATGTGCCGTTTCCCAGTTAATGAGAATTACTCACATCGTCCATCACATCATCACAGTCTGGGCCACACATGGCTGCCGGCTCACAGCGGGCCGCGAGGTGCAGGTCTGTAGTCCGAGTTGGTGTCCTTGTGTACTTTTGACTGCATGGAAGCAAAGTCGCTGCCCAAGTGCCCTCGTGCAAGGCCCCACAACAGTGGAGCAGCTCGGTGGCCATTCGTAGAGGGTAGCAAAGTAATAGAGTAGCTCATACGTGTGAATGTGTGAAGACCACAAACACATCGTGACGTTTTCTAACGAGGAGAGAGGAGGTGGAATGAGGACGAGTGTGTTTCTGTTTTACTCCACATACACACTGATGTATAAAGAAGAACTTGTGGTTATTATTGTAACCTCTGATGTGTCCGTTTGTTTGTTTTCTCAAAAATATTTATATATCATACATATATTTTAAATTACATTTTCAGAACAGCTGGCTCACAGTTTAAATGTGTTGAGCATATTAAGACACATTCTCATGAACATTCTGATTAGGCTCCCGGCTATTCAGCGAATACATCAAATAGTAATTTGATTTATTTCATTGTTTAAGTAGTTGGTAAAAGTGTCTGGTTCACAAATATGAGGTTTTGTGGATTTTCTCTGTTATAATCTCGTTGTAAATTAAGTGTCTTTAATTTTGGGGATTGTTGGTTGCACGAAACAAGCAATTTAACAAACCAGAAGGTGTGTAAATAGACATTTCCACGAGTCATTAATTAGTATTTTAGGTCATTTAATAACACGTTGTTACCGTGAAACGGTCAAAGTTATGTTTAGTTAGAGTTAGGTTCAGGAAAAACATCATGGCTGGAAATAAAATAACACATGAACTAAGTAAAACACGTACGGAAACAACGTAACAGGGAAACAGGTGAGAGAGGCCAGTAACCTAGAAACAACAACACTTTGGGACACCGGGCTTTGAACAGATGTCTTCTGGTTGTAAGTCCTGTTTTTGTTGACTCATCCACCCAACGGCGTTCTTATTGCACACAAAATAACCTACAAATCGTTGCGTTGTACATATGGTGAGAGCGCCGGCGGGTGCTCAGAGCACCCCCGGGTGCTCCGGGTACCGGACCAGATGGGCGACGAGAAGCCGTCTCCGGCGATGAGGTCAGATGTGAAGGGAAGCCGGTCCAGCTGGGATCGGTCCTTATTCCTCTCCCATTCTAATGAGTCTCCCGGGACGCCGGCTCTCACTTAATCCACTCATCTATTTTGACTTCCTGCGCTTGAGAACAGTAACCTCAGAACTCCGGTAAAGGTCATGTTCTGTCAGCTCTGCTCAATGACATCTATTGATGGGGCTCCCACGGACAAAACCCAGAGTTTGGGTTACACGGCGTCAAAGAATCGGACAAGGAAAGAGATATTCCACGGAGACGAGACTTCAACATCAAAAGGCATCACAAAAAAAGTCTGTCATGATATAAGAATTAGAGGGAGCGATAAGTTGAGGAGGAACAAGTGGAGCGTTGGGATTATATTTCTGTAACCTTTTCTATTTATCCGGGTTCGTCCAACTGAGCGCAGGAATCTTTTCCCCGAGACGCAGACGTGGCACAGAAACCAACGGCAGCTGTCTGTAAGACTTAACACAACAACTACTTAAAGATCCAACAGACACAACACACACATCTGTTGCTGTCTAGACAAAGCAACGTATGAAGGAAGCCTGAGAGCAGGACGAGGAACTCTGAGAACAGAAATAACTACAGTTTGTTATTATAGAA
Source organism: Pholis gunnellus (assembly GCF_910591455.1). NCBI lineage: Eukaryota > Metazoa > Chordata > Actinopteri > Perciformes > Pholidae > Pholis > Pholis gunnellus. Next base: position 22,118,948 of record NC_136538.1, read on the forward strand.
GGTGCTGAAACACCAGAAACAGCATCAAAGGCTTCATTCAAGTTGACATAAAAGTTCATTTTGTGTCAGATAACTGAGGTTAATGAAGGAGTCTTCTTAGCAGAGATTAGCTGACGATGTTCAGAGTGATATAAACGCGGCCCTCGTTGGATTGACTGGGGGCCACAGTCCATCAGCGCGGTGGGGGTTTTGGGGGCTCTCCGGCAAAAACAACGCCGGGTCGTCCGGCGAGTGCCGCTTAGTCGGCCGATCACACACACACACGCGAGAGGAACATTCCTGGTGGATTACTTTGTAACATGAACGCTGTATTCTCACCGTCGCTGCTATGATCACTTTACAAAATCCAGTCGGTGAGGACTGTGAACAGTTGCGCCGTGTTTTTGGCATCCGAGAAGCCTTTAAATGAGATAAGATATACCGTTAATGTCCCTGCAGGGAAGGTTGCTGCAGCTTCACAGAAGATAAAATCATGTACAGCACATGCATGTAACTGTTTGCACACACACACACACACACACACACACACACACACACACACACACACACACACACACACACACACACACACACACACACACACACACACACAACAATATGTGATTTCAACTGTGCACGTGAGGGCAAAGACTTTCAACATGGCTCCTCCATCTGAGCGTGTCGTCAATATGAACCCAGAGGTGCTGAGCTAAGAGAAGACCTGGTCCATGGATTCATTGTGAACTATCGCGGTGAAATAATTTCCCCTTATCTCAATCTCTAGTTTCAAGTCTTCTTCAATACAGCATGATGTTCATTTAGTAAACGATGGTCCATTTAGAGTCACACAGACCATAAAGCAGGGGATGCTTTAGGGGCGGGGCTTACTGTGATTGACAGGTCTCTACCAGAGACGTATACGGCGTCTCTACGTCACTCCTCCTCAGTCCAGATATGGTCACTTCCTGTTCACTGGTTGCGAAAAAACAACAACATGGCGACGGCCGTAATCCAAGATGGCTTCAAAACGTCCACAAACCAATGGGTGACGTCCACATATACGGTCTATGGTTCTCTGTGATGGCACGTTTTTGTACCTACTTTATATCCCCGACCTTTGAAGGCGGTTAACCGTGTTACACTTTTACAAACACCATCACATAAATCCACACTACGCCCACATTCTTTCAGGTATGTTCCTTTTTTTCCAGTCTTATGTATTTAGCAATTATTACAGCAGGCTTTGTGCCAACGATGGCGCCACAGACTTGATTGACAGATCTGTTTAACCGCAAATCCTCCATCAATGTTCGAGTCATCTCCAGATTGTTGCGTGTTGTTGATTGTGCTACAGGGAAGAGAATCATCTCAAGGTTTTTTTGAATTATTGATCGATTTTCTCCCTGTATCGGGTTTATAATGATGGAAAGAAAATCCTTCGTGTGATCTCCGATCTTTCACCGGTTGGAGTAAACATGCAGTAAAAATGGAAGCAATCCGACAATATCTGCGACTTATCTGAGCATGAACGACCGAATTGACAGACGCTCAGTTCCCCGATGAAGCTAACCTGACAAACGTCTTTACGTCTCCGCCTCCCCGATGAAAGCCGGCCGGGCCTTTTGTGACTGAAACATCTAGGTTGATGCTCCCGTCATCCTGCATCCGCTGTACGCTACAAGCTTTTCGCCGGCGACGAGTCAATCATCCTCAACCTTCCTGACGCGGCGCACGAGCGGCGCTGAAAGAGACACCGCCACGCGCTAACCAGCCGGCACGCCGGCACACTCACTGACAATGACACCGAGGGAGAAAAACAGATTAATAAAGAGAGAAAGGGGGAGTAAAATAAAGATAAACACAAACAGAAAAGGAGAGCAGGAGGGGGTTAGAGGGGAGGGGGGGTTAAGAACGCTGGCTGGCTGTGTCTCTTTGGTGAAATCTAAATGAGAGTGTATAATATGGGCCCTTCATAGGATTGATCCAGAACCCCCCCCCCCCCCCCCCCCTCTCTCTCTCTCTTCACTGGGCTTTTCTTCCTGCTCAAATTGAGGGATTACCCCAGGAGGAAGTGCTTTGATTAGGCACAATAGGCATCTATCCTCTGTTGATTTGTGGGATTGAGGAGGCAAATCCCCGACAAAAAGCTGATACAGAGAGCGAGGGCCGATGGATGAGGGGGGGGGGGGGGGGGGGGGGGGTAGTTTCATAGAGGAAAAGAAAATTTGGCAAACGGTGAAAGAGGATGAATCAAGGTTGGGTCGGAGGTCACATGAAGAGGAGACAGTGAAAATAAATCAAATAGAGATTTAACCGGCGAACGTTTTACAGTAGTTCTATGTAAATCAAGAAACAACGAAAAGGGGTCACGAGGAACATCAAGGTACGTCGACTGAGTCCAAAAATCACATTCTACGTTCCTGCCGGAGACAACTGCTCACTTGTGTCTCCGTCGATGACTTCTACAGATGTCAAACCACCAGAGAGCACATCGAAGTCTCTTCATTGACAAAAAAAACACAAACTCAGATAAACACTTTTGAACTTATTTCCTCATCTTCCCTTCAACACAAGCAGCAAGTAAAACAAATTAAAAAGCTAATTGTTTCTTTTTTTTCCCAGAGTAAAGTCTGAGGGTGTGAACAGGTTTATGTTTCCCCGAGGGCCACGGGGGCCACTCCAGAGCTGCAGATGTGTTTGTTGATGTAAACAAGAGGATCTCTCGTCCTTCCATTGAAAGTCTTCTCTCTCTTTTCACCCCCCCCCCCCCCCCCCTCCTCTCTGCTTACTGTTGCAAGAGACCACGGACGAGCCCCCTGTTATCCCAAATGAATCCCGAGCGCCTCTGAACCGCTGCTGTTATCCAGATTCCGTGGGGACCCGGAGCGACGAGGCACGGACGAACGTAGGCTGGGTGGGGAGTGTTGGGCGGGGGGGGGGGGGGGGGGTTGTCGGATTTACACGTATATACGATTTCAGGGGTTTAAAGCTAAGTGCCCCCCGCCCCCCAAGGTCAGAGCCCCGGCAGAAAAGGGGGCTCGAGCTGCCAGAGTGACGCCTTAAAAAGGTGCAGCCGAGGCCACACGCAGCACCCGGTGAAGGGGGCATCGACCAAGTGGGCGCGCTGTACCTGTCAGAGGCTAGAAGAGCTGAAGGGGGGCAAAACTTCAAAGGAGGGGGGGGGGGTTCTCATTTAAATTCTTCAGTCCGGTCTCTGGGATCTGGTTTAATGAGCTGAGAAGCAGGGGTAGACAGCTGACTCCTGGATGTGTGTGCGTGACACACGTTAGAGCGAGTTTTCCCACCACTAAGTCCCTGTGTGCACGTATGCACTGCCAGACTACTGTGGCCATGCACTGACACACACACACACACACACACACACACACACACTTTTCTCTTTTCTCTGAAGCCTCTCCAGCACTGGAGACTCTGCACACACACACACACACACACACACTGTAAAGGTCCAGGCGTTTGCCAAACTGCAGCAGACTGGGTTTCTACTCAGAAGCTGGTCAAAGCTGGCTCCTCTAGCGGCTCCAGAGCTGTTTGGCAGCGACTGTTGGCAGCCTCGTATCTCCTTATTTTTTTATTCCTCCTCATGCCTGGGTCCGTACTCGAGCACGTTTTTTTATTTGCTCAAACAAGTGGCATCTAAAATATGGAAGCACGAGGCTGGTTTACGTTAACCCCTCCTGTGTACTCGGCCTCGGGAATCATCGCCTTGTCTCACCCCCCCGGGGGGGTTCGACGCAGCACCGGCGCTCCCGTCGTCCAACGCCTTCTCTCTTCTCCGTGTTGTTCTGTGTTTTTTTTCCACAGACGTCACCAGACGACAGGAAATGATGCTGAAAGGCCTCTTTGCTCTCTGGCAGAGGAGGCAGACCTGGAAAAATAAGTCAGAGGCAGGAGGGAAGCCTTTGGTCCTGACGGATGAATCAAAACTTTAAAGTCTGAAGGACTTACTGCCAATTTAAACATATGTTTCGATTCTGCAGACAATTGTTTGCATTTGTTGTAATGAAAAGGCTTCATATGTTCATAATCCTGAATGAAACAGTGCAATAATCTGTGTGGATGCTTTGGTGTGGAGCCTTGTTAGTGAGTGTGACAGAGAGGTCCAGCTTCTGGCAAACAGAGCCGAATATGACACTCGTGTTAATCTCCAACCCTGCAGGGGGAGCCGGCCCAACACAGAGGGATCCTATTACATCTTTCATTGGGCCCCAGCGGGCCCCGTCCCAAACAGAGGGATTACTGGGGGGGGGGGGCTCTCGCAGTCACTTAGCCATGCGCTGAGTGGCTCCAACCCCACAATCCACCTTCTGACATCATCAAACGGGGACACGGCGGAGGAATGCCCGACGGATGAAGATCATTATCTGTTAATGAACACTTTTATTAGGAGGGGGGGGAGACACTTTATTTTAAGTATTTTTTATTTTAAACTGAACAGGGGAGAAAAATGAAGGAGTGGAAGTAGAACGAGGGTGTGGATGTTGGCGGTAAACAGCTGCTCCGACCTCGAGCTCCAGATCGAACGTGAGGCGGCGAGAGCCGAGATAGAGATAGCTCAGACTTTAAACGTCGGCTCTGTGGAGCGGCTCTGTTGTGCACCTGTCTACCAGACTTCTTTTTTTTCCTCTCTGGCTTCGTTCTCCTGGATTCCACCGTGATTACCCAGCAACATGGCGCTCTGCCGTGACATCAGCCCGCAATTTACATCCAAATTAGAATCAGATGAATAAGGAATGGCCCTTCCCCCCCCCCCCCCCCCCCCCCTCTTCCTCTCGGACCGTATTGTGGGCCAAGTTAGCACAAATGAGACATGACTTTCACTGACGACGGGCTGGATGTCTCTATAAAAACAGCTCTCTGAAGTGGGAGACGGACTCAGCTTGAGGAGTTTTTTGGATGAAGAAAAAAAACTTCTATCTGACTCACATCAGAGTTCCTATGAGACCAGTAAACTGCAGCACAATAACAATGCTGATTAAACACTTCATAACTGAAAATAAACTGCTAGAGAGAAAATAAGCATTTGAGCTTGAGGTCAGGGTTCCTCTGAGGTTTGATTTCCCCGTTTTTTAAAGCAGCTTTCAGTGAGTTATGGATGATTTCAACAATCCTAGCCCCCTCTTGTGGTAAAATATTCACAAGTGGTTAAAAAAAAACAGATTTTTTCCCCCCCTGTGAGTCTTCTTAAAGTATTACAGGCCATATTAAAATAACTGTAATGATATCTGTAACCACAGAGCGATAGTCTTCTGAGAAAGTATCAGCTCTTAGTTTTTACAGAGTAACGGGAGCCGTGCGACGCTCAGAAAGCAGTTAGTCTGTCAAGACGGATCTTCTAACACGTAAAATCCAAACATTTACCAGCAGCTTGTGGCTGCTGTGGAGAAGTGTGATTTAATAATTACTCACGTTCTCTTCCAGGTTCAAACACATCAGCCGCCGTCCTGGATGTTCCCAGTTTCATCTCTTCTGGTCAAAGACTTCTGCAGAACTTTGTTACTGATTCATTCTACTGGAGCAAGAGATGCAATGAAGGCGCCGAATAGTGAACAATAGTGGTCATTTATTACATCATCGCTGCATCACCAGACAGCAAACACGGGTGCTGCCATTTACCGGTGTAGACGACAACAGTGATATTAAATATACATATATATACATATATATATGTATATATATATATGTATATATATATATATATTGATGTCATGTTAATAATACACGATTCTCTCTCCAATTACTTCATATTTTGAATGTAATTAATTTGCCAAAACAAGACAAGACGCACAATAAACAAAACAATTCTACAGATATGGCAATAATTTTGTGATAATGAATTTCATTTATATTTAGTATTTGATGTTGTGACAGCCTAACTGCTGACTACAGCACATGTAACCCTCCTGTGAGCCTCCGTGAGGGATATAACGTGATAACTTGTTAAAGGCTGAACCACAAACTGGTGCAAAGCGATATATTCTAACTGCAGCACATGTCCCGACATGACCCACGAGCTAAACTACTTCTCCACGGACCACGACTTAGAGCCAGACCAGCCTCTGTGGACGCTCAGACGTCGACACGCTGGCTCTGCTGGTCGTGGAGGAGTCAGAGGAGACGCACACACTGAGAGACACACATGTGTTCACTGGCAGCCTGGAACCCGGCAGTACGGAGACCTCTATACACACACACACACACACACACACACACATACATACACACACACACACACACACATACATATATATATATATATATATATGTATGTGTGTGTAATAAAACATGTGCACAAAATAAACACGGGTGCAAAAGGACTGAGAGATCAACATGCACAAAGCTCAAGCTCAGGTGCACATGTGTATGCACACAAACACTGAAAACACACACACACACACACACACACACACACACACACACACACACACACACACACAGTGCCCAGTCCAAGCAATATTTTGTATTATTCATGAGGGAGAAAATATTCAAATAATTATGAGCTTCTACTTCTGCCAAACACTGTTTCTGAGCTCTTAAGAGAGAGAGAGAGAGAGAGAGAGAGAGAGAGAGAGAGAGAGAGAGAGAGAGAGAGAGAGAGACAGAGAGATAGAGAGAGAGAGAGAGAGAACGTCTCCATGTACACGAAACCAATAGAATGAATTTCGTGACTGTTTCACAAACTGCTGTGATTCTGGGCTGGAATGAAACAATGAAACATGGCGTATGTGGAGAAGACCTTTGTTACTGTAACATATACTTAATAATAGAAAATATATCACGATATATTATTACTATTATTATTATTATTATGACATTTAAGATTTAAGATCTTTGTTGTGAGAGAAAAGAGATGTTTTCGTAGGAAAAGTGGTCGACAGCAGCTCACACGAGCAACATTTGCTCCTCGTGATTCCACCACTAAATAAACTGCAGAACATCCCCTCCAGCACAGCGACGAGGTGTCACTCAGCCTCCTCCTCCTCCTCCTCCTCCTCCTCCTCCTCCTCCTCCTCCTCCTCCTCCTCCTCCTCCTCCACCGGACCGACTAAAACAAACTCGGCTCGGCGGACCCCCGTCTTTGTCCTCCCCGTGTTAGCTGTCCGTCACTTTGATTGGCAGACAAGTGTCAGAGTGAGGGAATGTCGCGGGGAGCCGGGGAAGAGAGCAAAAAAGCCACGGCGTCAATCTCAATATTTCATCTCGACCCCCCGAAGAAGGAGCTCGGCGGCCTCGCAGTTTAAATTCTAATCGTGTTAGGCCACAGGGGCATGTCATTTAGAGAGCCAGCCTCCGTCTCTCTGGCCCCAAACAAATTATTAGAAGATTCCATTATTTCTCCATTATGCATATGTGTGTTTGCATGCGGCTGGCTGTTAAAGGCCGGGGAGAGAGAGCGCGGGTAAATAGGCTCGGTTTAGCCCATCACGGGCCAATATGTCTGGCCCCCGGACACAGCTGGGGTCCTCCGGGGTCCTCAAATTGGTCATCATTAGAGCCATAATGCTGCTGTTTAGCTTCTGCTAATGCCTCGGTCCAGACCATCAGTGTGCAAAAAGGGGACACTGCTTTCTCTTGGGGGGGGGGGGGGGGGGGGCTGCCTTTCATTGTCGCCACTTTCATTCACAGAGGACGAGGAGCTTGTGAGGACCTCAGTTAATTAAGGAGTTACCCTCCAACCTCTGCAGAACTCATTGACAAAGCTTCATTCCATTAGCTGCTCATCACCGAAGCCCTGCATGCAACAGCATCAGATCAAGACGTTTTTATCTATTTATTCACTTCATTACTTATTTTCTTACTTACTTATTTTTGGCCGGTGGGACGTTTGTGCTAAAAATGCCTTTCAGAGACCTCTGGCCTTGTAATGTCTCTAAACAGATTCTGCAATCACGTGTAGAATCTGGAGGGACGACGAGACACAATTTTTGGAATCGGAGGAATTCAGGTTTTCGTTGTACGAGTCTGTGTCGTGTTGACTAATCCCGTTCGAGATCTTTGGTTGAACGCAGGTAAACGGTCTTTGTGTGGAAGCAAAAGAGGAGGAACGTAATGAACCCTCCGGCTCCAGTCTGATGATGAACTCGATCTTTATTGGTTGAAACTGAGCTTGTAAACTGGCAACTTTTGAAACAATCCGATCGTAGACATCGTTTCTCAACACGATAACCGACGCGCTCTGAGATTGTGCGCCTTGTGGTCAGATGGTTTTTATCTACGGTCGTCTATCATCTATTTTATCGAGCTGACGTAGAAGCAAAGTCCTTTAAAGGCAACTTAACACGGCCTAGAAAGTCTTCTGTTTGCTGACCGTCGGCAACTTACAAAGTCAAGTTTACTCCAGGTTCAAAAGAACACTTGTAGAAACAGACTGAGACCTTTCAACGAGAGGAGGAAGTGAAACGCTGCTTCTCAGTCTGGTGTTCAAGTGTTCAAAAAATCTGCAATTCAACGACAACCGGGCGTCTCTCTCTGCCGAAGAAGATCATGTGATTCTGATCGAAAGCTCCAGAGCGGCGACTAAATGAACCTTGTGGGTCGATTGTGTCGTCAGTGTTTTTTCGTAACCTCCGCTGCTGCAGATATGTCGACTAACTGTAACTTGGGTCAAAGATATCTGGCTTTTAGATTTGTGATATTTAGCAAAGCAGAAGATGACATTTGGGCTGAAAAAACAAGATTTAAAGATCTTTTGTAGGTTCCACTGCTGCCTGACGTTTAATAGATGAAGACATTTTCCTTACAGCTGATTCATGCAGGATTCAAATGGCAGCTCTGTGATTCCCCGTGTTTAACTACGGACATGTCAGATCTCAGTTCCATGTGATAATAACACTTGTTGAGGATTAAACACATATTTGTCTGTCGTACTCTCTAAATCTAACTATGACAATAATCTCACAAACACACGCAGCAACAGCGCCGCCCTCTGCAGACGCCATCAGGCTTCATTCATTATGAATGAGAGCGGAGGGACTTCTCCAGATCATGAAGGATATAAAGAGAATTGTCTTGCGTTACACGATGATCCATATCTCTGCCTCGGACGGCGCGTCAGGGTTATTTTCGGCGATGTCAGCTGGCTGTTTTCTTTTTTTTTTAATGGCCTGCATATTTATAATGTCATGGTTTTATATTTTACTGCCTCAAACGGATTTCCTGCAGTTGCAGGGCCCATAATCACGGTCAGTTCATAACTCACCGGGGATCATTGATGCACTTTGCACATCAGCATAGCGGATCCCATTCGGTGCAGCAGATGCCATTAGCCGATGCACCTCACGGTATCGGGGGGTAAATATGTTCTCAGTGTGGTCGGCTGCAAAAACAATCACACCAGTAAAACAGTGTTGGTTTAACCACTTCAACCGCTGCAAAGGGAGAAACGCTACTCCACGCGCAGTGAAAGTGAAACTTGTACTAATCGAGACAAACTGCTGCCAGATAGAGAGTCCGTGAACATACTTCATAGAAAAAGGACTTTACCTTGAAGGTAATGGAAACATGCAGGGGAGTCCAGTACCTGTGTACCATCTGTACGTAGCACCTGAGATCTTCAGTCGTTCTTCATGCCATATTAAAATATGTTTTACCGTCTTTATGACTTATGCATTTGCAATTTTGGCACACATCCTGTATGACTTCCTGTTTGGAGCTTTGGTTTAATGAAACCTTTGGCTGGAATTATGCAACCTGCATCAGCAGCGATACTGAGCGTATCCATCGGTTATCGACCAGACGTGACACAAAATGAATACAGTTTCCTCTAAAATGTTCTTTCTGTTTCAGCTGTCGGTTACACTCTTTAGTCAGTCAGACTGTTTTTAGAGCTTTAGCAAACCCTGGACTTTGTTCCCTCACATTAAAATGCCTTCATGCAGTAACTAGCAGGATCCTGTTGACCCAGAACGGTCTGTCAGAGGTGAACTGTTGTCTAGTCGAAGCTACTGTAAGATATTTTAGTGAGTTTCCTTTCAGTGAAACGCTCTGAGTGAATTTGAGTTCCCTCTGGTAAACTGTTTATATGCCTAGGGCTTTTATTGTGAAAGGTACGAGAGGAAGGAGGAGATCCGGTCTGCCTTTGTCAAGGTTGAAAGGAGTAATAAAGTTTGCCGTCCTGGTTCGGATGTTGTTGTACTCTGGAGAGTTTGTTCTGATTGGTCGATGCCTTCAAGTCTTCTGTCTTTAATTTGCTTTCTTGTCTTTAGCTGTGAAGCACGTTATGACTTCTGCTCTTTGAAAGGTGTTCTATAAGTAAAGATATTATTATTATCCGTCGTGCTTAAGGTCAGAAAAAATCAACCGCGCTCCGAAAATAATGATGCTGCTTTTTTTGCCGAGTCCTATTTTTGTGTTCTGAGTTAAAGTACTTGTGAACAAAAACAACAGTTTGACAAAATGTATTTCAATAAAACTAATCTAACTAAAACAAACCGCCCCCGACGTGTAACGGCCTTTACTGTGATAACATGTGACGCTACGATGGGTTCACTTAGCATGTTGCACTAAAGTAGCACTTTTCAAAGTGCCTGAACTTTAACTTTTAAAATATGATACAAAATGTCACTTGACTATCATAACTTTTGGGGGATGTTCAAGAATATAAGACGAAAAAAAAGCCCAGTGGAAATATGATTAAAGCCGTCACATGACGGAGACGAGACTGAGACACACAAAGCGCTCCTCAGTCAGTGCGTCCAGTCAGGGGGGGTCATTTAGTCCTGATGGCTCCGCTACAACTGGACCCCCGTCTGTCCTACAACAGGCCCCGATGTGGCAAAATGTCACCTCTGAAAATTAGCCATCAAGCGGGGGGGGGGGGGGCAATCCCCCCCCCCCCCCCCCCGCACACACACACACACACACACACACACCCCTACACCCCCTAGCTAAATTGCTATATAAGTAGCGTGGCCGTAATAGGTAGCAATCTGGGGCTAATCTGATGAGATCATTTGGAAAACGTTGGACTGGGGGGTTGAGAGGATGGAGGGGGAGGGGAGCTCTGTGTGTGTGTGTGTGTGTGTGTGTGTGTGTGTGTGTGTGTGTGTGTGTGTGTGCATGAAAGTGTAGCTGCATGAAAGTGTATTTATAGGTGTTCAACTGTGATACACTAGCATTAGTAGCCTTGTGTGTGTGTACACACTTTATATTATATGTCTGTGTGTGTGTGAATGTCGTTTATGCAGTTTGATCGTAACGAAGTATCATCTAAGCTTACGTTGAGACTGAGGACTCGCATGGACACAGCTGGACGGTCATGTGATCACAGACGTACAGTGTGTGTGTGTGTGTGTGTGTGTGTGTGTGTGGAGGGAGGGGACATGATGGCAGGGGTTGGTGCGGGTGGTGAGGGGGTGAATATTACTGTCGGCGGGCACCAGATGCCAGCTGGCAGGGGCACAAAGGGAATAGACGGGGAGTGGGTTGAACAATTACTGTTATTCATCGCTGAGCCAACAGAGAAGGGCTCTGCCATTAGGAGGCACAACGGGCCGGATTCATGCGGATACGTGTGGATTTAGAGGCACAGAAAACGGCAGAAAATAGCTGTCGATCTTCAGCCCGGTGGCAAACACGCAACATCTTATCGCTCACACACATGTTAATATGTGTGTGTGTGTGCTGCAGCAACAAACACTGAATAAACAATGTCATCACCCGACAAAACAACACAACCCGTCTCATCGCGAGTGACACGTTGTCGTTTAGTTGTGAACTCTAAACTGAAAAGAAAACTTGGACGACAGTTTTTTTTTTTTTTTTTCTTTGTTTCAATAGTCGCTGTACAACCTAATTTTCTCATAACCCACTTCTTCTTCTTTTTTTGCAGAGAACTACAGTAATTGTTATTAAGTTCAATCAGAATGGGGTCAGCACTGGAAGCCACTCGGCCCCCGTGTTTAGTAATTAACATTTCACAGTGAATATCTCATTACGGGAGACAAAAGGTTGCTAATAGGAGGCTCGGCTAGTGAGAACACGACGAAGCCCCTCCAGTTTCTAGTCTGGATGCAATCAGTTGTGGAACTCACCAGCAGCTCACATATTTCTGCTTAAGTTCCTTATTAATGTAACGGTTAATGTGCACACAACAGCGCACAAAGCACATTCGATTTCAAGCTGTTATTTAGAGAATTTGCTGATGAATTATTGGGGACTCTTCCTCCCGTGTTGGCCAGATGTCGTTCTATTGACGGCCAGTTTGTCCACTAACCTTTTTATTTCAATGACTAAAACAAAACGATGACCAGACAGCGACAACATCATTACACACTGACTGAGACGATATATATTGACTAAAATGTAACTTAAAAAATAAAAACGTCGCCCCAAAATCTCTATTTTCGTCTCCTTCCACCTTCTCTTCCCTCCCTCGTGCTGCTCTAACGCATAACGTTTGTGGTTACGCGGGTCGGTTGATTAACGCATGTTTTTGCGTGCTGCACGGTGACGATCGGCATCACTAATGAACACAGTCAGGAGGTCGTAAAGCTGCATTCCTACTCATTCAACCTGGTCTTTCATCAGATAATGATAAGATAAAATCTTATGTGCAATAACTTGGATAAAATGACAAGAATGAATGGTTTTGGATCAACTAGACTGACTGAAGTGTTGAATATCGTCTGGCTAAAAAAGGACATTTGACACAAGACTAACTAAAGAAATAGTTCACAAAAGCAGGAAAACATTTTGACTGAAAGTTGACGAACCTGTAATGACTAAAACGTTTTGAGTTGTCGTCATCTGAAACTATGAAGGATAAAAATGACATAAATGTGACTAAACCCAACGAGCGTTTTCATCTAAACGGTTGATTCAAGATGTTTGTTGTCACAGCGTGTGAAATGCTTTCGCTGGGAGGCTCCATAAAAGAAAGAAAATACATAGTAAATATAAAAAGACATATCAAATAAATATAACAATAAAAATATCCATCTAAGAAAAAAGAATCAAGAGAGAAGCAAGAGTCATTTTCTCATAGACTTCTATACAACCAGAGGAGTCGCCCCCTGGTGGACACTAGAGAGAATGCAGCTTTAAAGACTTCGGCTTCACTCGGCAGAACCGGAGGTTGCCGCCTGCTTCTAACACACCTACCAAAGTTAAATCAACCAATCTGCTTGCTTGACCTGCAGGGCCCACTGTTACTTATATTTTCTCTATAGCTCATAATTCCAGCCGTTCACCAACCGCTGACGCAGCGCCTGCAGCTACCTCGTAAAATACCGGCCACTTGGTTTAAGCTCGGATGTCATTTCAAAGCAGAGAGCTCTTCAGGTTGGAGACACTTGACTGGAAGCAAAATAAAGCTGGATAAGGCAGCTTTCAATGCAAACCGTATCCACAAGTGATAATAATACAAATAAATAAAGTTTGGAACATTGTAAAATACAGACAAACAGGCAGAGAAGAAAAAGAAAATCAGATATAAAGACATGGTGTCCCTACACCCTGAAGACAATAATTAGTGTCACACTCACGGTTCTTTAGCCTCACCTCTCTTTCTCCTGCGTATGAACAGAGAGGGATTGTGTGTTTGGATGACTGCCTCTATTGGAAAAGCACCCTTCTCTGATCTGCCTGTTTTGACCTATGCTGGACCTCGGAGGCCTCATCTCCCTCGATAACAAGACAAAGAGGGTAAATGTGTTGATAGTGGCAGACGGTGCAGGAATTCTGTGCAAATGTGTCAAATTAGTTCTCACGTCTGGGGCCTCATTCCTCTCCACCTCGCCGTGATCTCTTGCTCCCTTCCCTCCGCTGCTCTTTACACCCTGGTCGGTCGATCCCCTCCCTCCTCCCACATGCACCGCTTCATTCCTCCTGTGACCCTGTCCCTGGTTTCTCTCTCGCATCCTATACAGCCACACATTGGGGGGAGAACCACGGGGGTTAAATCGGAAAAGAAACAGGTACAAGATCATCCGTTAATAGCACATCCCCATGAAAACCACAAGAGCTACTTTTGGACTGCAGTCGATCTAAATCACATCATTATTTTAAATGTTTGTTGACTCTGTGTTTACATCATGATGCTCGGTGCTCAAACACAGTCAACGTTGATGGACAATGTTTTTTTCATTTTTGTCTTAATTTGTTGTTGTTTATTCTTTATTACTGGAGCAGTTATGGCATAAGGTGGAATACACTCATTAACACTCAAACGCCACTGAAGTGAAGTCGAAAGGAGAAGAGCCAAGATGGAAGCTAAGCCAGCTCCACCCTCTCAATTTTGTCACATCTGGTTGTAAAAAACCAAGATAGTGAAAACCAAGATGGCAAAAACCAAAAAGGCAAAAACCAAAAAACAAGATGGCAAAAACCAAAAAGGCAAAAACCAAAAAACAAGATGGCAAAAACCAAAAAGGCAAAAACCAAAAAACAAGATGGCAAGAACCAAGATAGCGAAAACCAAAAACCAAGATGGCGACGGGCGGCCAAAAACCAAGATGGCGGCGGAGATGGCGGTAGCAAAAAATGCTGAATTTAAGTCTTCCAAACCTTAGTGCACAAACCAATTAGTAAAGTCATTTCTTACATACAGTCCATGTAAACACAGGTTTCATACTTTTAGAAAAACTCTGCTTTACAAGTGTTTAATGAAGAAGGAAATTAAATTAAACTGTATTTTGGTGAGTAATACAGACTGTAAATAGTAACTTTGTTGGCTTATAATCCTTAAGGCTATTGAAGGATTGTGGTTAAATCTATAAAAAACATTGATTTGTCTGTATTCAACAAAGATAACAATCTTTCCCTATCCTGGATTAAGTTGCAAAACCACGACCGTAAGTGGATTTTAATCATGCTTTTGTTGCAATAAGTTAAAACTAGAAGAAGAAAAACAGAAATATGTTGACATGTAATGTTTTGGAGATTCATTCGGTGCGAACATTTGGAGTTTACAGATCGGGTCAATATAAACTCCTCATGTGAATAAAGAACATAATCTAATTAGCTTTCCAATAAAACAAAACGAGTGTTGTACGGCAGCATTATTTTTAGGAGGCACATACTTTACTGATTGTGGCTCATTAACATTTAAACGTAAGCATACTTTTTTTTTGGTAATTTTTTTCTTCCGTTTTGCAGCATAACCAGGGAATCTACGGGGGGAAAGTGCTTAAATAAAATGATACCAGATGCTCTCGGTGGTGTGGGTAGCCTCCAGTGTACGTGTCTGTATGTGTGCTTATTGAAGGCAAAAAAAGCAGATAGTCATGAGAGTGACTGAGGGTAAACACAAGTGGGAATACGCAGAAGTGTGTTGGTGTGTATGACCCAAGGACATTCTCCCGTGTGCCCTCCCAAGTTCCTGAGTTTGCCTCCGATGCGTCCTCCTCTCCTTCTGCCCCCGTTATACAGCAGCCTTTATGTGATACCGCATGAAACCTCCTCAGTAATGCGCTCTGTGCTTCCAGCAGGAATAAAAACCCTCTGAGCAAGGTTATAGTGCTAACATGTACTGTATGCTTTTATTTATGCATGAGCCACCCTTCTCCTTTCCGGGGGAATTCTGATTCTTTTCCCGCGATAAAAGTTGCATGGCCTCACCCACTCCGAAGGGAGTAAATGATTTAACGCCGAGGCCTTACGGTATGGTAAGTAAGCAACTAATGTTAATTCAGCCTTTTTTCTTCTTCTTTCTGATAGGGTATCAAGTGGAGGGCACGTCTACATTTACCCTCCTGTCCTTCCTCTTAACATATGGGGCAGAGAGCTCGGCCGTGTCACGCAACATGTCATCACGTGCAGCACATATTTAGAGTTTTCTTGGGACATAGTGACGATACAATAACAACACAAAACATACGTTATGTCTTGAATATGAACATCAAAGTGCACAAAGATCAACTGATTGCATAGAAACATGTGTGTTTTTATTCTTCTGCATGTGTAAAACATGTTCATGCTCATGCATATATATATGTGTGTATATTTCAAATTGCATTTATTTGCCCCCCTCAGAGTGTGCTAATGTGTTTATGAGCCGACCCAACCTCCTCTGATCAGGGACCGAGGCAAAGGAGGCCACGTGTGCTACTTAAACCCCCCCCCCCCCCCTTCCTGGCTGCATCAGAAAGCCTCAAAAATTAAAATAGTTTTATGTGTAAGTAAGATTCAGTGAACTCCATTATTTTCCCCACTATTTGCTTGAATAATTCAGGAAAGATGGCTGAATTATGGATAAAGTGTACAGTTTGAAGAAGGGGTTCATGTGCAGCCTGGAGCTAGAGCCCGGCTTTAATGATGTCTGGAGACGGTGGACGGGCGGAGGGAGACGTCGTTAGCTTCACACTCATTTTCCCCAGGATTAAAAACACACACTGCTCTTAAAGCAGCAGGCCGGACCGGCGAACCGACGGGGAACCAACAGGGGAGTGAAAACGCAAAATGTTGCTAAATCTTGGAGAATTCCCCGACTCATACTCTCATCAGGAGATGGGATGATTTTATTTTGAAAAGTGCTTCTTGATTTATGTCATCGTGTGATTGTTTACAAATAGTCTCATTACTGAGTATGTTTATGTGCTACCACAAGGACTACTTTTGTGTTTTAGATGTGTATTATTGTTATTATTATTAATTCTTTAAATACTTTTTTTTTAAACTTTCAGCAACATTGCTCGCTCCACAAAGAATAGCCTTAAAAGAAAATCTAAAAAACCCTTCCAAATTTGAAAATAAATAAAATAAATATCCGTAAAAAACAAAACAAAAACACATTAAATAAAAACAGTTGAATACGGGAGCTTGTGTCAAAGCAAAAGCCCAGAAGTTTTGCTTCCTGTATGAACATCAGGGTTCTTTCAGTCACACATTTCAGCCTCCGAGAGCTTTTTAGCACGCCATTAGCAACACGTCCAGTACGAACCGCAGGTTCACCACCGCCCTATTTAAAAAGTCTGGAATCTTAAACTGGCACAGCGAGGATTTATACTATTAGCCGGTAGCAATGACATCCAAAAACACACACTTACCCGCTCACACACATAAACACCCTTCAACAGCCAGCGGGGAGTCTTCCTGTTCCCACTCACTCCAACAGGGAAGCCCGAGCACCGAGTACTCTCCTAATTACCCACATTCCTCTAATTATCCAATCATAAAGCCATTAGCAGTCTCACACCATATTAACATGGTCCCGCCCACATGCCAATTTGTGCAGTGCCAAGATGCAACTGCAAAGGGCTTTTTCCAGCATGTAACCTCACCAAGCGCCGCATCACGTAGGGTAAGACTGTGCTTTTCTTGGCCCTTAACGAACAAATAACAGATTTCCAAACAGCATTTAATAGCAGCTGCAGTTCACAATTTCACAATGAAGCTGCTAGCAGTGTTGTTGAACGGTGAAACATAATCCGTTTGCAGCTCGTGCAAATGAGCGTTGTTAACTCTCGCTTCCAACATGTCCTCATGCAACGGTTCGTATGATATCACGAGAAAAGTTACTGTCCAGCAACACGTGTCAATTTCTTCTCGTTACATGCATCCTGTCTTTTCAAAATAAACTTCAGTCATCCCAGCAAATGACTCAGTTAGGTTTAGGAAAAGATCGTCGTTAAACTAACTACGGAAGTGCCGTCACTGAAGAACAGAAGTTACGTGACAAATAAATCAACGCTGACTTCTCGTTTCACACGGGGAACGAACAGCGGTCTCCTGGGTAGAAGATCGCTGTTTGTTGGCCCAATACACCTCAACTCCCTCCCACCTGATGAGTGTGCTTTGGCGGTCTTTATACTTCCTCGTTCATGATTACGTGGATAATATAGAAAATGATTTCCTGGCATATCTATGAATTACGGCGCATTATATCGTATATATAGAGTCGTGATGACGTCACCCATTAGTTCGTGGACTGATGTTTTGGAGACTCGAGTTCGGCGATGTAGCCGTCGCCATCTTGAACTACAGCCATGTTGGGTTTTTTGCAACCAATGAATGGAAGATGCCACATTTGGAATGTGGAAGAGTGACTTAATTAAAGACGACGTATACGAGGGTAGCGGCTGCAACCTGTCAATCACTGTGTAGCCCCGCCCCTAAAGCATCCCCTGCTTTATGGTCTGTTTGACTCTAAATGGACCATCATTTACTAAATGAACATCATGCTGTATTGAAGAAGACTTGAAACTAGAGATTGAGACCATAAACTCATGTTTACAATGTTTACTGAGAGAATAAATCAAGAGAGAAGTAGAGTCATTTTCTCATAGACTTCTATACAACCAGAGGAGTCGCCCCCTGGTGGACACTAGAGAGAATGCAAGTTTAAGACACTTCCGCATCTGCTTCACTTGGCACAACCAGAGGTTGCCGTCTGGTTTTACGCTGTACACGAGGATTTGCGGCACCTCGCTATTCTGTGACTCGTATCAGGTTCTTATGTGCACAGGTCTTAAGACTAATTATACATCGTAGCATCCGAACCAGTTTGATAAACAAAGAAACGGAAGAAAGGACTGTGAACTAGTTCATGTTTTGGGACTGTGAATTTAGTTCAAAATAAAAAATCGTGAACTCGTTAATTTCAAAATGTGTGAACTGAACTTTGAGGTAGCTCTTGTCAGTTTCTCTGCTGAAAAGACAGGAAGTAGTAGACAGGAAGGAAAAAAAAGACCCAACTGAAAACAGCTGCTGGTGGCAGAAGACGATAAAGTAGTGTTTGTTTTTAATATATTAAAATTTTCCTTCCTTGTTAAAACCTGCCGATCCGGAGTCAGAGATGAGGGTGTGTTACGCTAGTAGCAGCTAACGTAGCATTGAGCCGCTAGCTTCAACCAGGCCTGAGAAGTAGAATACTGGTGAGCTAAAAAAAAAAGATTTGAACTGTATATTCTTTACAGTTTGTCCCCATTGACAAAAAAACCCCGATGCAAAATAAAACCTAAGGAGAAGGTGAATGCTGGTAAATCCATTATTGATATGTGTTCGGTCCCGGCGACGTGTTGTGTAACCGAGTATCCAGATTGTTCCCTCCGTTATTCATACCCATCAGAGGGACGGCGGGTTATCGGAGGGAATGGGGCGGACGAAGAAGACACAGAGCACAGATGTTCGGCACAGCTGCAGCGCAGAGGAGAGGCTCGGGTTAACGGCTAACGCTAGACGTGCACAGACTGTGTGAGGGGGGGGGGGGGGGGGTTACTACGGACGCTAGCTGTAGAGCTAGCTCATCCACCTGACTGATTTGGAGGTCAAAGGCAGAAGTGAAGTCTGCCAGAGTGAAGGAAAAACAAGAGAGAACTATGGTGAGAGCAAAAGAACGGGATGTAGAGAAGCTAAAAGCATGAAGAATATCACTTAAAACAAGTTCAATTAGAGCTCCATTGAAGATGATTTGGAGCTGGCAAATCAAAACTTAAAAGCAAATCATTTAAAAGAAGCAACTTGTCTGCAAATAGCAAAACATGTGTCGAGATAAGTCAGAGCAGCACATTACAGGATTACTGGCATTTATTTTGCCATTTTGGAGCTGTAAACATGCAAAGTTGTCCAGTGGAGCGATAAAAAACGGAATTATCTCATCATTATAACATAAAAAAATCATTAAAACCCCAAAACCTGCCTGCAGGATTGTAAAGCATGTTTTCTTTAAACAATCACCAAAAACTAGTTTGTAAAAACCTTTAGTATAGATTTTCATCTTTCCAACGGTCCTTAAACATATCATTGTCATTTAAAATCTTAATTAAACCGTTTGCTTTGACCAGATCCTTTAAAAAACATTAAATTCTGAGCTCTTCAGCGCAACTATGAAGCCATGATTGAAGCGTCTGAGACCAACAGTCATGTGACAAAAAAATCCTTAAATCTTCGACTGAACTTCAGTCTGCTGAACGCAGAGCAAAGAAAAAACGCCCTGAAACTGCTCTGGGTTCAGAGGGGCCGGAGTAATGATTGTTTTACATTCATGAAGACATTTATTTCCTTGATATAACGTATACTTGGTTTTCTGTCTGCGTCTGGATCCGTGCAGCTTGTGGTCGCGGCCGACGGGTCCTTAACGCTTTAATAGACTCCAGCAGACGCTCTGGCAGAAAGTCGTGCCAAGGCCGGGGAGCGACACCGAGCCGTCAGCGTTGGCTTCAACACAAACAACCCACAGAAAAAAGAAAAAAAACTGTATCGCCACACAAAATGTGGAGACAAATCCATTCATTCTGCCTTCCTTCAACTCCAAACACTGGCTCCACAATGACATTGTCTTCATTTGATGACTCCGTTTCTCCGTTTGCCTGAGAAAACATCCTCATTATCGGACCGCACGAGCAAGGTGACGGCGAATAATGGCGCTTTGTCAAAAGTGATCCGTGCCCAAGGTATGGACTGACAATGGAGGATCTCAGTGTCTCCGCACACAATCAAACCTCTGCCTCCCATCGCCACAAAACCAATAAACACGGCCTTTGTTTTAGCTCGACACCATTGTTTCGTGTTCATAAAGATTTCTCCTCTTTGGCACAGATGCTTTTTTGTTTCGTTTCCAGCCCGAGCTGCGTAGTTTTCAACAACAATGACGCTCTCTCATTTTAGATTTTCCTCTTGCAGTCGCTCTGATTCCACATGTGGAAAGCAACATGAGTGTAAAATGCTGCAACTAAACCTACAAGAACACGTATTCTACTTCATCACAACTAATAAATAATCTCATTAAAGGAAGAGTCAGTGTTTTAGTGAAGATGAATGTTTTTCTGTGACTATTCTGCACCTGTTGTGTGAGACTTTGCAAACGGATGTTTTTTGAGTCAAAGTTTTCTTAAAAAAGATTTTTCAAGGCAACGCCGGATGAGCAGCCAATATTCAAATGTTAATGTTCAACTCGGATATGTTTGCCTTTCACTTCCCTTTGTTCTGCTCTGGCATCACCGAGAAGTTTAGAACATTAGAGACATTTTTTTCTCCCATTTGAACTGCAAACATGCAAGGTTGCAAACCTGCCAAAAAAAAATGTTAAGACGGGAGCCAATTCTTTTCTACATCGATGAAAACTTATTTTCCTCCATTCTCCCAGAAATCTCACTCCCAGGGTGAGTAATTGATACACAAAAAGGCATGTTAAGTGTGAAGTATTCCTTTCAGGTGTGAAAAAATCCCCCTCTTGAGTCTCAAAGCCTCTGCTGAGCAGCTGCAGACATTAAGTCCGGTCGCATCGAGTGTCTTCTCTCGCACAAGTGGCTGTGAAGCAACAGAATCAACACAAGAATTCAAAGATCGAGTCCTTTCAAACAGATGTTGGCCGCGTTCTTTGTTGACACTGTGCACAGCCTGCTAATAAATGGGTAATCATATCTATAAAAAATAATCTTTTGATATAAAAGGCTCTGAAAGAGATACAGAAGATACCAGACACTTCAAACGGACCTCGAAACCACGATTCGGTTCAGCACGAACGCACAGAATTGGGAGAAAAGGGAGAGACACGCCCGCGGAGAAAAGAAAAAAGTCCTACGCGACAGATGCAAAGACAATCTAAAGATAGATTAAAAGCAAAACGCTTCCACATGTTTAACTTAAGTAGCCAGTAAAATACTGGCTGTGAGCAGAGAGGGGCCCACTGAACTGCTGTGCAGCGCCCCCTGTTGACCGAACGTCTCACCCACACTTCATTCATTTATGTTCTATCTTCAGAGTCAGAGACGGGCCGGAGAGTCGGTGTCAGGATCTCTGGAGGAGTGAAGTTAAATAGTCCATAATAGCATCGTGTTCTAACCTCAGGATGAGTTTGGTTTTTTATTAGATTAGATCACATACGGCAGGATGCAACAAAGAGTCTGTGCACGACAAACACAAACCAAACTGCTTTAAATGACCTCAGCTGAGCCGCCGCCACTCCTCATCCCTCCCTGCCTGCATCTCCTCCTCCCCCCTTCTCCCTCCCTCTCTCTCCTCTTCTTTGGAGCTGCCCCCCCCCCCCCCCCCCCCCCCCCCCCCCCCGTCATCTTCAGGTCATAATGTAACATGACACCAGCGGTTGCAACAAGGCCGGCCAGCCAACCCGAGCGTTTAAGACCAATGAATATCATTTGCTCCCGGTAGGTTCCCCGGCGCTTTCAGACGCTACCACCGCCAGACTGAATCAGCGTTCGCGCCTGTCATGTCTCTGACGTGACAGAACACACACACACACACACACACACATATACTGTAAAGGCACACATGCATCAACACACACACACACACAGGATATTGTCAGCCACTGGAGACCACTTTGTTGTTTCTGATGCTTCTGTCATCCTCAATACGCTTCACGCTGCTCGTACAGATCCACAGATTTCTCACATCTCACACTTCTTATGCCTTTTACGTAAAAAAAAAAAGCTTTCAAGGGTTTATCACCATGTAAACCACATTAGGACCCTTTACAGGTGAAAGCAGCCTTGGTGAGATCCCCCTCCCTCATTAGGGGGATTAAAGATGCCCTTCTCCTCCACGGTAACCCCCTCGCCTCTACACCTCAGCTCTGCGTTTCCTGGCTTAGACCGCTGTTTAAATTCCCCTCCTGCGCTCTGAAAATGTCCTCCCTGGGGATCCCCGGGGCTTTTGATCACCCGTCCACCTCCACACACACACACACACACACACACACCCCTAATCCCCCCCCACACCGCCCCACCACTGAGGGCTGGAGGGGGTCAGGGGTAATGCTGCCGGAGATAAGAGAGAGGAGGCAAAAAAGAATGAAAGGGGAGGGAGGTCTTGTAGAGGGTTGGGTAAAAGGGGGCTGGATAAGTGTGTGTGTGTGTGTGGGGGGGGGGGGGGGGGGGGGGGGGGGCTAATGAACCCCACTAATACCCCCTCTGCGCACACATTTAAGTAGCCTAATTACCTGCCAGATCTGGTGCAATGACAGCACCTGCATTGAGGGGGTCAAAGCACGCGGTTTTCGGGACGCGCTAACAACCTTGTTAGGAAATACCTCATGTTAATGAGAGCTAATCATGTCGGGTGTTTAGCTTCATGCTAACGGGGCGGCATGTGATCTTAAAAGCAAAGGCATGGACCAGGGCGGCGTCTTTTCATCTTGAAGAAAGCAGCGCCGAGGCCCCGGACGGCACCCGGACTTCACAAAGTCGGGTCGTGCGCATCAATCTTACATGAACGTACATCACATGCATGTGTGCGGCAATTATAATCAGTATTTGACATGCTAGAAGTACTGTAAAAGGCTCATTTGCATTGGGCGAGGGAGAAATGTCGGTACATGAGGACAGACCTGATTTTTTTAAGAACCCACAGGAAAAACTCTGAGCTCTAATAATTCAAAGGTTTGAGCGACTCAAGTCTCATTTCCCTAGAAAGTAGCAGTGATTTAGTCCAGGCCTGTTTGGATTTCCCTCAATCCTGGTTTGAGTTTCTTACCTAAACTAATCCCTCTCTATCACGGAGTACAGTAAATGTACTGTACGTACGCGTGGAAATCTATTCCCAGACATCCAGGATATCAAAGCAGATCAGAGATAGAGCGGCTCCCATAACCGCTATCTCATCAAATTAACGTTTATTGTGATAAAAAATGATGCTCCGATTAAAATGGGAGCGTTGTGGCAAGAGCGAAGAAGAAAATCAAAAAAAAGAAACTGCCCCGAGGCCCAAAGCCGTGACCAAATACAAAGTTTTCAGAGGGAGCGATGGAGGAAATTGGGCAGAAAAAGTAGACAAGGAGCCAGTGTCATTTAGTACAAGAGGACTGCAGCTAAAAGTGTTTCCATTTTGAAAATGGCAGTTGAGCCGATTTGGGTTGAAACATGTCGGAATTGCTGAGACACTTTGTGCTCTTCAGTCTCACCTCGTCACACATTTACATGTTTATTACAATACAGTCACATGAATAATGACACAGCGAAATACTCTGTAATAACTAGTGACGTTACACTGATGAGAGAGATTATTTTAAAGCTGCATCTGAAGAAATGCTCTATTTCTAAAACACATTTTACAATTTGATGCTGGGAATTTGAGCCAATAAGCATAAATATATATCTATAAAACATATATTTGGAAATATGCTTCCTGGTGGCAAGTTAAATGAGAAGCATTTTAAGCTATTTTCTGTTGTGTTTTATCAAAATGTTTGCTTTCTTGACCTGCACTCATGTGTTAATATATGTTAAATCATCTTCGTCACTACGTTGTTTTGGTTTTATAGTATCAAAAGTAAAAAAGTTGTCTGTGGACTAAACGTCTTGTATAAGTTAGAGTTATTAAAAATGTGTTAATTCTAGTTGACAAACAAGATCTGGAAGTCTGTGTTAAGTGATGGTAGCCGTATCCATTAATATATATATTTTTTTATTGATTTTGTGGGATATCCAGACGGCAACCTCCGGTTCTACCGAGTGAAGTCGATGCTTCATGTCTTAAAGCTGCATTCTCTCTAATGTCCACCAGGGGGCGACTCCTCTGGTTGTATAGAAGTCTATGAGAAAATGACTCTACTTCTCTCTTGATTTATTACCTCAGTAAACATTGTAAACATGAGTTTATGGTCTCAATCTCTAGTTTCAAGTCTTCTTCAATACAGCATGATGTTCATTTAGTAAATGATGGTCCATTTAGAGTCAAACAGACCATAAAGCAGGGGATGCTTTAGGGGCGGGGCTACACGGTGATTGACAGGTCTCTACCAGAGACGTATACGGCGTCTCTACGTCACTCCTCCTCAGTCCAGATATGGTCACTTTTTTTCACTGGCTGCAAAAAACAACATGGCGAAGGCCGTAATCCAAAATGGCGACGGTGAAATCGGCGAACTCAAGGCTTCATAACATCCGTCCACAAACCAATGAGTGACGTCACGCCGACTACGTCCACTTCTCACACACAGTCTGTGAGGATATCTGCTAATCACAACGCATTCATTTTTGTAGGTTCAGCTTCGGCCGCTGTACGAGAGCAACCTGCTCGGTTTCAGGTATAAACTCTCGACACACAGACGTGTTCATCAGTTTGGGAAAGATGTGACGCATAAAAGAACGAGATGGTGAAAGTTAAACCAAACCGATGTCACACTGTACACAAACACCACGCGGCTACATTTTAATTGTCCAGAGTTGAAATCCATCACAACTATGCAGCTTTTTTTATTTAAATTTTTAATATTGAGAGGCACCTGCACTTAGCCCGGCTGAGTATCACCGCGCTGCCTTCTGATGCTGAGTGCTCGTTAAGGTCCTCGAGGTCAATTCATTTTTTAAATGCGAAACCATCTCGCGTTCAAACACAGAAATTATACCCACAACACATCACAACATCGGAGACGGATGAGCCGACCCGACGCTGCTCATCCCTCCAGCTTTTTGACGACGATGAATCGCTAAACAGCTCTAAACAAACTCATCTCAAAGCCCTGATGAATAAGTGAAGGGATAAAAGCTACATCGATACCATTCTAACGCATTAACGTGCCAAATAAATAAATAAGTGTGTGTGTGTGTGGGGGGGGGTACACATTCTTTTGTACATTGAATCTATCTTATCGGAGCGTGTAAAAATAGCTTGACAGAGGCTAATTGTGCTCGGCGCTGAATAATGGATCACAGCGGAGAGGGTCTTCCTGGAACTGGAGCGGGCTCGACGGCTCCCCGCTGAAGCTTTCGGGTTCCTCTCCTCTGCTTTTGCCTTCAGGTAAAAAATCTGTCACAACCCCCCCCCCCCCCCCCCCCCCCACCATCACCTCACCCACCATCACCTCACCCACCACAACCCTCTTCTCTTCCTCATCTCTCCGGTTCATCTTCATCCTCCTCCATCAAGAGTTTTTAAACGGGAAGTTTTCTTATATTAAAGGAGCAGTTTATGACAATTGTGATGCGTGTTTTGAGTCTCTTCAGGTTGGTTTGATTTGTAAATCAACAAGTATTGAAGAATACTTTAGTTACTACTATAAGTTCTTTGAAACAATGAATTTCATGAGGATCAGAAATCCAATAAGCGGCTTAAACTCATAAAAAAAAATAATTCAATATTGCTTTCAGTAATAAGTGAATTTCTTCTGGTCCCAAATTTTCATCAAGACAAAAGGTGTCCCTCACAGGCCTCTGTAGCTTCTTGGTAACATCTAGCGTAAAGCAGCATCATCACACACACTGCAGGAATAAAAGATGAACCAGCTGTTACGGTGAGTAACTAAGTACAAAAAGGTACAAAGGAGCGTTTGTGTGCCGACATCAAATACACATTAACGATCGTAAAACTCACAGATCGGATCGGCACAAAAGAAAAAAGGGAGCAAATATAACTTTTAGAGATCCGTGATCACGCTGATACTAATGACTGATTATTGATGATCCATATTAGCAGATACAAATCCATTTGTTGTTTGTTTGTAGCAGCTGGTCTCCACGAATCCAGACTATTCAGACTCATTAAACCATAAAAGATTCTGAATGTTATACTTTTACTTTGTTATCATAATATATAGTTGGTTCTTTTCTTCATAAAAACACAAAACAAATGATAAGGAAATAAAAGATTGTATTTTAATGTTTAAGACAAATCTTGTCATTAGTAGTTTTAATGATGTATAATAATGTTCTTATATCTCGTGTTAACGGAAGTTAAACAGCTCATAATTCATCTCTAATATCTATTTCATATTCATGTGAAACTACTGGATTTATTCAAGTTTATCACCAAAAACTACATTTTACCGATTACATGTGAACACATCATGATAACTTTATAATGTACCTTCAGCCAGTACTCATGTTCACTGAGCAGAGCCTGAAGGCATCATGATGTAACTGAAGTGAAGCTCCGTCGGTTAGCCGTTAGCGGTGCTGCTAACGTCACTAGCTCTCCTCTGATTGGTTGTTAACATTGTAACATTATCAGAGATCAATGATGTTCTGATCGCATGTTTTACTGAATATCGACGGATAACGATCGTCAGTAAACTTTATTTCACACCGTGATGTTTAACGTTAAACTGTAATTAATCGGCGAGGAGGCGATCCGTATCCGTATCGGCATTGGTCTGTTACACCACAACCAAACTCCTGAAGAAGTGAAGGCCGTTTGCTTCTTATACACCATCAAAGCTACTCTTTCTGTGGCATGCGGGTCATATAGCTCCGCTTGAAGTCACGATTCTCATGTTTAAGACAACGGAACAACAATTAAATCCAAAAGTTGTAGTTTCCCCCCTAAAACCCTGACAGCAAAGAGAAAGAACAAACTAATCCTCTTACTCTGCACAAACCCCCACGAGTGAGAACAAGGCTTTGTTGGTAAATACCCGTATCAAGTTTTTGTTGCTTCACGTCTAATATGGCATCAAAGTTCGTCGTCCGTGTGACCGAGTTGAAAGCGTGAGGTTTGCATAAACGTCTTAGCGGCCGCGGCCTCATCAGGGGAACGTGTGCAGCTGATGGAAGACTGCTTACACTTATTCCCCTTCACAACTAAAGGCTTGTTAAAATCTGCCCCCCCCCCCCCCCCCCCCCCCCCCCCCCCTTCTATCTGTCGTTTGAGATGTGTGTGTGCAGCTAATGAATCACTCTCTCTGAGGGAAGTTAAAACGAGTCTCTCTGTTGAACATGTCGTTGTTTTTCCTTGAGCTTGAGACCGGCGTGCTTCCGTCCGGGTTGAGGAAACTTTCACGTCCTTAAAGAGCTTTTTTAGAAACCATCCAAAACACGCTGCAATGAAGAGTTGTCCGTCTGAAATTACTATTGTTTTTTGGAAAGCGGACATTTCACAGATAACGTGCCGTTCATCCAAAAACACAGATTACTGATTTTTTGTGGCTTCTGATAAACTGCAGATAGCAGCGACGCTAATCGCTCCGACAGACGTGACGTCGCTCACACAGATAACTCGGACTCAGATTTTACACTCTTTTGCAGCATGAATCAAGATAAACATCTCAGATAAGACATCTCATTTAAATAGTCCATATCAGTGTCTTTAATTGAACTAAATAAATATTGTATAAGGGGCACAAAGTGAGTGTCCGCTGCTTTAATCACAACCCAAATCCACCTTTTTTTTTTATTATTCAATTTAAAATGTATCTATTTAAATGTCTATTTCACTCTAAAATATTCTATATTTATGGGCCAGATAAATTCAATTTCAACGCACTGGGAAAACATGTTTGATTCGAGTGTGATGCAATAAACAATAATGGTGGAACATCGTCAGCCATGTTGGCTCTTAGCCCAGTGTGCTTATCGGTTAAATAAAATGTATTATCATATATTTTTTTTAAATAAAATCAAAGATAATAACAGATAATAATCTGCAGCCTGAAGACTTTGTTCAGCTCGGCTCTTGCTCATCGAGTCCAGCCGGAGCTGGTCAGTCGTCCATTTATGTGTCCATGAGGCCCTGATGGGAGAGGAGACCATTCTTATCAATATTTCATATAATCATATAACGTGTGCGTTTGGTTCAATCTGCCTTTTATGGCCTCGTGCTATCTTAAGCTGAAGCCGTCAGTACTTAGGGCCGCAGAGGAAATCAATGGGCAGGATAACATCAGCGGCCTGCTGGTTACTGTAAGTTCAGCATGACTATGTTAACGTTTCCTGTAATGTTGACATCACAATGTTGTTATGACCCACTGAGGTTTTAGATACAGCAATATGTCTCTAATGGCCCCCGTGAGGGCAAAGAGCCTCTTAATGTCTGACAAAAGAAAAAGTGATGCCTGCCTGATATTTTCTGTTTACTTCAAGTCATCTGCAGATGTATTTCTCTTCATATAACTGTACAAAAATATAGATATTTCAATACTTTCTTTATGTGAGTAACTTATGCGCGCATAGTGTCATATTTTAAACATTTGAAAAAGAAAAACTGCTTATTTTCCCCACACATGAGCTGTTCGGGCTGCCATCAATGCTTCCTAATGCTACCTGACGTTTCCCAACTGTTTCAATATTCCAATATTATGATCAACGGCTCGTAATGCAGGCCGCATGAATAATTTCAGTGCATTTGGTGGAGGGGCGATTATTTCGAAACAAGTCCTGTTCTGGGGCTTGCAGGGGGGGGGGGGGGGGCGGATCCAAAAACACCATTAGCCAGGTGGTATCCCATGAATTAAAAATAGCCGAACACGGTTTTCCAGTCAGGCTGCTTCACTGCCCCCCCCCCCCCCACACACACACACACACACACACACACACACAGTGTGTCGTGACAGAAGGCCGCTCTCCCTCCAACCTGAAGAAGAAATCTGCTGTTTTGAAAAAGAAAGAGGAGAAAACTGATCTGGACACGGATACGTGACCCACATCCCCTCTCACTCGCCTCACCCATCCCTCCCCCGCCGCCGCCGCCGCCGCCGCCGCCACCATGGTACGACTGTCATCTGAGGATGTTTTCACAATGTTTTACCATCCAATTCTTTCTTTTTTTTGGGGAGCGAGTGTACTTCAGGGACGTGTGAATTAGATGGCAAATGGGGGAGAAATGTGGCAGAGACACCTCGGATGGAGCTGCGTTAGCGAGCTGTCACAAAGCCCCGAGACGGAGCCCGGTACCCACCCGCCCACCGCATGGAGGAGCGCTCCATAAAAGGTTGAATTAACATCGAGGTTTAGCCCTCGACTCAATTCACATCAACTGGTTCCTGCCGCCAAAGGACTCCAGGACTCATTCTAATAAAACATCTCCATTTAAAGCCCCTGTGGCTGGATTTGTCTCTGGTTTTATGTTGTAACGGTGGCCCTACATCCCAATGAGCAGCGCGTGGAGGAAGCAAGGAAGAAGAAATAAGTGCAAGGAAGACAGCGAGAGGAAAGGAAGTGAAGAAAACAGATGGTAGAGAAGAAAAAAAGGGGGAGAAAGATACAGCAGGATCAGGAAAGGAAAAGAAAGAGCTTGAAGATAGGAGAAGTAAAAATAACTGGAAAAATGAGAGCAAGTTAAGCCAGATAGACAGAATAAAAGAGAAAGGAAAGACGGCACACATGAAGGAAAAGTGACAGCAGGAGAAAAAAAAGGGAAGCTGAAGCAAGAAAGTCTGCAGAAAAAATTAGTGATGGAAAAACAGACAGAAAGCTGCTCAGACGGGAAGAACAGCAACGAAAAGATGGAGCACTGATGTGCCGCCATAATGCAGGAGCCTCCCAACAACACCCTGCATGCTCTTCACTGCCTGCTGTATATTTAATAGCCACTCCATCATTCTGCCTCCTCTCTCCTCTCTCTCTCCGTCCTCCGTCATTCCTCCCCTCTCGTCCACGTCTTGCACCGAGCAGATGGGGGGATCGTGAGGCTCTGCGACGCATTCCAGCATCCCAATCTGTCTCCAATCCAGAAAAGGTAAAAAAAAAAAAAAAAAAAAGGCCGCAGTATTTCCCCAACATTCATTCACTGGGTCTGCTTTAGCTATAGCTTTAGCTTTAGCTTTAGCTTGTGCGGGAAAAAAATCAGCCGGAACGGCTCGGAGTGGCAGCATGTCAAACGGAGGCAGACAGACGGAGATACGGGAGCGATTGTTTGGGGATATAATCGGTTGGGAATGCTTTTCCCCCCCGATGCCGGCCTGCGTGGGTGGGGAGTAACTGCAATTCCAGGCCAAATGGAGAATTAAATTTACACCATTACAAACATGTTTATCTTTATCCCATATGCTCCGTGGTGTGGGGGGGGGGGGGTAAAGTCTGATGCCAGTTCAAAGCATTGTCACATTTCACCGTGTCACTAGCTGATCTCCCCTCCGGAGGCTTTTCTGTTGCTTTTCGTGCTATTGTCCGTCAATGGCAGGAATAAACAAGGAAATAAGTCACGGGCTAAAAAGAAAGAAGTAAAGGCCGCGTTCAAAAGGTTACGACAAGTCAAACGACTCTAGAATATTTTAAACTTTAGTGTCATTTTTGACTCCCCCCCTCCCTCCCTCCCTCCCTGTGATGAACTTGTTTCGTGAGTAAATTCGTCTTGACTTGCCCTCTGGGTAGCACCAACACATCATTTCCATATTCACCTAATTGTGTCAGTCACTCATCCTCAACAAAACAGCCTTTTCCAGGTCAGAGACGTGCTTCTGTTGCACTTATCTAAAGTTCAACTCTAACCACAAGAAAGAGACGGAAACAAGAGTCTGTAAAGTGGCGACTCTACAGACTCTTGACACCGACGACGGCAAAAAAAAATACGTGGTGGTGTGAGAAGCAAAAAAATGAACGACACTAGACAAAACATCTTCCCTCCCTCCCTCCCTCCTTCCTGCACACCCAAGGTGAAGTATGCGATGCTGCAGCTGCAGTGTGACGTGTAAAACGTGTTTGGATCCGGCCTGCAAACACTGCTGAGGAGCCCATGAAAGATGCATGGGGCCACTGGAGAGGTATAAAGAATTTAGAGATATAAAGGATATATGACAAATAAATCAGGATGCAAATCTCACCGGGTGCCACTGGGAGTTCTCCAATGAAAACGGCCTAAATAATAGAAGAGGAAGAGGAAACATTTCATCAATGAGAAGAGGAGTGGAAAGAAAACGCTCCTTCTCTACTTTTTTAAATTTATTTTTTTAAACCTTTCTCGGGGAGCTCTGCTAGTCTTTAAAAAGAGACAGAAGGGAACTCCACGGGTAAAAGAAAGGCAAGCATGTAAGCTCATAAAACTGTCTTTGAAAAGCAAATTCTAAAACAAAATGCTTGTGACGGAGCTTTTTAAAATCATGGATGGGGGGGGGGGGGGATCAGATTCACAGCAATCGAGCCAAAACTAAGAAAAAAGGACTCACAGTGTGAGACGAGGAAACAACACAGTGAACCCGAATCCAGTTGCACATTTTCCCAGAAGCCATCAGGAGACGTCACTGCTGCTCAGACTGTGAAGGACATCTTCATCTTCAAAGTGTCACTCTTCCTCATCTGTTTGCTTTCGCTTTAAATTCTCTCGGTTTTGTTTTTAACATAAAGATGAAATAAACATTGTTTGAGTCGGACGTATTTAAAAATGCTCCTGTTGCAAATCCACAGAAGTGCTCCGCCGATTTCTTTTGTCACGTTCTTCTTGCACGTGTTCGTGGATCCGTGTTGCATGACGACAACACAAAGATCCTTGAACCCCTGATGACTCTCTCAGCGCTCTCTCGTCCTCTCTTTGTAAACTGTTGTCATCATCAAAGCAGTAAACTAAATATGAAACCTCCCAAACAAACATATTTAAACTCTGTTTTGTTCGCCCCTCGGATTAAAAAAAAAAAAGAAAAAGCGCAAACGCGGTGAATGAGAAAGAAAAAAAAGTAAAAACTTTACATAAGAATCATCCAGACGCTGCACGTCGAGCCGCGGCTGCCAAAGCACGGCGTCACCAGGGATACCGGCTCCCCGTAGATGGGGTTCATTGATTAGAGTTGGAGCTCACCCCAGAGTCCTTGGAATCATTAAACACTGTAGGTTTCTCCTTTTTTTTTTTTTTTTTTGGAGAGGGAGAATGAGAGCCCAGGGAATTGTGGGAAGGACTCAGAGGTCATATTCATTAAGAGGTTGGAGTTCCTGTTCCGAGTCCAAACTGTATTTCACTTCCCTTTCTTTCATCCGCCTCCATGACTTCACTGGTGAGATCATTTTTCTGGATAAGCTTCGTTCCAGAGATGCCGATTTGAAGATGAAGTCTGTTCTCATAAACGCTGACGTCGTGTGAACTGTTGAAGGTCGCTCGTGAGGTTTTTTTGGTGATTGTTTGAAGTTGATTAAACTATTTTCTGAATGACGGCACACATCCTGCAATGGTTTCAAGTTTTACTCCGTATTAAATATTCATCAATCAAAGTAACTTTAAAAAAAAAAACACCATTAAGCATCAAAAACAAGGTTATCTGTTGAGATGAACGCAGATACACGTTTACATGAGCGACGCTGAATGAAGTCCACAAAAACAGTGACATTTATAAAGTCTTTGGAGATAAACATTTAAATTCTCTGTATATAAGCGGTCCGCTTTAATTAGCACACGCTGAAAAGCAGACGCTGGCGGTCACAGACGCAGAAACGCAGCCAGACATTTTACATTTTAGATCGATTTGTTTGGAAATTTCTTTGAGACAATAACCGACAAGAAAACAGGACCACGACTCTGTTCACTGAACACACGATGAGCGACTCTGAAACATACGTTCAGCCTCTAAACACCAAACATTTCTGCCCCTTAAATGAACAAGTACTGAGACAAAGAGACACTAGATATCTGTGATGTCGTCGTGTGTGTTCTGTACCGTACGTGCTTTCTAAGCATTTAAATAAGAAGGAAAACCCACGTTTCAAATTAAAATCAGCAGCAGAATGAAGCTACAGACATAAATACATTTAATTAGTAATTAAAAAAAAACAAATACGAGAGATACCGACTGGGAGGAAAGAAGAAAATCTCTTCTTCTTTCTTTTTGCCTGAGCGGTCACAACAGAAGTTGTCTTGACTGATGTGCGGTTGTGCGTTATTCACAGGTATGCTTATGCCTTGACGTGGCGCTGTTGTGACAAATGCGTGAGCTCAGTGTCACATCTCGTACTACGGAGCGACTGACACACCAAAGGAGGAACACTCGCCACCCGACACAGCCTGTCGACACTCCTTTACATTTTTAAACGCAGTGGACCCGACAGACCTTAAGTGTCCTCCTCGGATGCGGAGCGGCTTCTCGTCGAGTCTCGATGTGCGAGTACTCTTAAAGAGAAAACGCCGCTGATTTTACACGTACAGATTAGTATTGGTGTGAAAAACAGCAGTAAAAACTGTCTTCTGTGTCTCTGGAGGAGCTTTGTCAAGTCTGAACTAAACAACACATCTTATCTTATCTTGGGGAGAGAAACGAGAAAAACAACTAACAGAAATACCTGCATTACAACCTGGGAAGTCATGGACGAGTACCGGGCAGAGAGGGTTACACCAGTATATTGTTATTGAGCTAAATTATAAGATATGAAGGACCGAGTGTTTTTGGAGCTGAAACCATAAATTAGGAATATCTGGGGCTCTGCTTGATCGCTCTTTCTTATCTGTTCCTTATGAGTTCCCCAACATTATTGAAGCGCAATACTAGTTTTTTTAAAGATGGAGGGAGAAGATAACGGGTCAGTTTGCATGTTTTGTTTGTTTTTTTGTTTCGACCAGGCGGCAACCTCAGTGCTTCATGTGTTAAAGCTGCATTCTCTCTAGTGTCCACCAGGGGGCGACTCCTCTGGTTGTATAGAAGTCTATGAGAAAATGACTCTACTTCTCTCTTGATTTATTACCTCAGTAAACATTGTAAACATGAGTTTATGGTCTCAATCTCTAGTTTCAAGTCTTCTTCAATACAGCACGATGTTCATTTAGTACATGATGGTCCATTTAGAGTCACACAGACCATAAAGCAGGGGATGCTTTAGGGGCGGGGCTACACAGTGATTGACAGGTCTCTACCAGAGACGTATACGTCACTCCTCAGTCCATATATGGTCACTTCCCTTTACTGGTTGCAAAAATCCAAGATGGTGACGGCAAAAACATTAAAGTCCACAAACCGATGTGTTACGTCACGACTTTATGTTTAAATTTGATGAAAGCTCACTTACAGTAGTATGCCCTCCTGTTATGATGCAAAAAAAAAAAAATCATCAAATATAAAACTAATTTAGCAAAGATACACAGCAAAACATGAACTGTGTTACCTTGAGTGTGTTGTTTGCGTGTCTTTGTGAAGTGTGTGTGTGTGTGTGTGTGTGTGTGTGTGTGTGTGTGTGTGTGTGTGTGTGTACTTGTTGCCCGTGTGAAAGAGGGGCATTGGGTGGCAGAGCTACCTTGAAAAGGAGACGAGAGGAACTTCCTCCTCTTGGTGCCGGCGGCACAAAGCAGCGGGCGGCAGTGTGCGGGAGGGTAGCGGGTAGACGGGCCGAGGGTCTTTGTGTGTTTTGTTAGCGGTGGCGGCACCCCTCAGGTCCGGTGGACACACGCCTGGTTCATTCCACGACGGCTTTGTCCAAAACCTGGAGGGCAGCCATGAGCCGGGGCGCACAGGTTGTCGTGACAACTGTGCAGAGAGAGAGAGACAAACAGACGCGTTGACGCACGGAGACTGAAGACAGTCATCACAGGCCACGCTTTGTTTAAGAAGAAATGAAAAAAAGCCCGAGCACGTCTGAGAAAGAATGCTAAATATATGAAGCATTTGTGGAGGATTTCAGACGCGTTGAAGGAAAGTAGAAGTCTGAGCTGCGCTGTTTGTTAAATACGCTTTTTACTAATGAACGCAGAAACCAAAGCAAAGCCAGACTCGTTACACCGTTTATCAGAGCCAGAAGCTGTAACAACCGTCAGCCACAATGAAGCTTAAGATTGTGATATTTCATAAAAAACATTTTATTCTACATGTTCTCATTTCAAATCTCGCCAGAAATAAAGAGTTCACTTTAACCAGATCCATTAAAAAACAATAAAGTGTGAGCTGCTCAGTGAAGCTATGAAGTCATGATTCATCTGAGACCAACAGTCACGTGACAACAAGAGGAGAAACTTTGACTGAACTTCAGGAGAGAGGAGAGGAGAGGAGAGGAGAGGAGAGGAGAGGAGAGGAGAGAGGAGAGGAGAGGAGAGGAGGAGAGAAGAGAGGAGAGGAGAGGAGAGGAGGAGAGAGGAGAGGAGAGGAGAGGAGAGGAGAGGAGAGAGGAGAGGAGAGGAGAGGAGGAGAGAAGAGAGGAGAGGAGAGGAGAGGAGAGGATGGAATGGAAATAGTTTAATATATGAAACATGTAGAGCCTCCATTTTTTCCTAAAATTGATAACACTTGTGGACACAATGTTGTACACATTCCAGTGTTTTCCATTTTTTGTAAAATAAATTAACAAAGAAATTCAACTTTTTTTATGATTTATGTCATTCTAACACTTCTGCACTAAACACATGTTTAATTTATCTCTACTTCTAGTTGAATCAAGGCCTCAGATTAAAATGTGACCGAAGCGAATATAAAAAACGCCCCAATAACTGCTTGTGGTTCAGCGGGTTGAGAGAAAGCCCCACGTGTGCGTGGACGCAGGTCTTTTTTTATTTGTTGTGCGTTCACATAGTGGAACTTGTGTGCTTTTGTCAGCCTGTGTCTGTTTCGTCCGACCGCTTGTGCTTGAACCCCGTTCACCTGCAGCAGCAGCCGCACAAAGGAATGTGTTTTTTCATTCCCGGCGCTCCTCTCCTCACCCTCGTGCATCTTTCAACCCTAAACTATGCCAGGATCTCGGAGAAAACAGAGCATCCGTTGACAGCAGGCGCTCCTCCAAAGACATGCTTCTCATGCCCCGGTGGAGGCCCCCCGAGCAGAGACTCACCCCCACCGTCAAACCCCCTCCGACCTCTCGCTCTCTCTCTCCCCCGGTGCAATCAAAGACAGCTTCATTATCTGCTGACTAATTTTGCGCCTGGCCCCAAAAAAACGGACGACTCCCAGGTAATGGAGGAGCAGGTTCACCCTCCTCCTCCGACACAAGGCTGCACCTACCCCCCCAACAAAGGGCTCTCTCAGGGGCCGCCCCCCCCACCTGCATGGGGAGGAGAGGGAGGAATCTGAGAGGAGGAGTTGGGGGGGAGTCGTATTTTGAATCTCCACAGCAGGAGGAGAGCCAGCACTGGGACAGGCGGCGATACAACGTTTGAATGCCCCGACCGGGGACACACCGTCGTGCCTCTCCAATTAAATTATCCAGTCCACAATGGCGAGGCCTCGAGAATTGACACCTCCATTGAGAGTGTGTCAGCAGCTTTTGTGGGAGGCCGACAATTTCCATCTCTTGCAGAAATAGATTTGCTCCCGAGGGGAGCAACAATAGCAGGGCAATCCCCTCTAATGCTGGTTTTTAGGGAGGAAAATAGGGATGAGAGCTGGGGATTTGGTGGGTTTACTTACAGGGACTGAGGGAATTCAAGTTTGGAGGTGATAATATATCTGAAGTGTCTCTGACAAAATGCAATGTGGTGATGAATGTGTTGTTTGTTTCAGGCCAAAAACCACCTTTTATAGTGTAACTGGTTTCAATAACGAGCTCTAAATGTGGATTTATTTGAGATATTTAGCAGGTTTTCTTCATAGAGGCTCGTTCACCGTCAGTTCAAAGCAGCAGGAGACGGGAAATATTGTGGCAAAAGAAGAGAAAGACGTGCGACAGATGTTACATTTACATCGGACACACCTTAGCCGGGACGCACACGTTGTGCGTATTAAAAAAGGCCGTTGACATGAGGTGAACTTTACGACACACAACAGCTCAGCGGGAACACAGATCTCCAGCTGAACCGACTGCCCATCCCCTAAACACACAACCTGACACCTCTAACGTCAACGCCACCAACTGACTCATCTGCATACCGGTGTCGTCATCTTTTGAAGGCGGGTGTCTCACTTCGACCGACAGAGGCCGCTGATCGCATGAAATCTTTTAACCACAGAGGCGTCAGATAGGAGAATACTTGCATTCATCTTTTTGGATCTGCTCTGGAAGAAGCGCCAAACACTTAACAGATCAGCCGCGGAACGACCGAACAGCCCAACAACACCTGCATGGTGACCGCGTGCGTCCGTGCTATACCGCCAGCTTTGCACAGAATCAAGAGGGTTAAATATCTTGTGAGTGTTTTTGTTAAAGTAATGCTCGGACATATAAAAATGATCACATTTCCTCAACAATAGCTCAGATGTAACAACAGACTGTAGATGAGAAGCGGACGTTCACTTCTTGTGTGTTTTGATGATGTTTGGAGACCAGACACACTCGTCTGGATTCCTCTCAGTTAAACATCTTGTGTGTAGAGTGAACAGCGAGCTGCTGTGTAGAAGCAGAAGTCGTGCAGTTTGAACTTGGCTTTACGTTACTAGATGAAGTAGTTTAGAAACAGTCAAGTCGTCACACAGATTAATCTTCAATCATAAAGAACGTCCCGCTCGATCTTAGACACGTTTATTCTGTCAAACTTCTCAAAAATGTTTTTTTTTTAATATACGTTGATGTAAAATGATGCATATTAGCCAATATATTGTTAATTTCAATTTTAAACTCTCAAATATAGATATCAGCTTCAGCCTAAGAAGCTGAGTATCGGTTGGGCTGAAACTAAACTGAACTGTGTCGTTGAAATCAGAGCGATTGAACTGCGTCTTTGACCAATCACATTCCTCCGTCCGCTCGCTTCTGTTCTTTATAATCTGTCCACATAAAGACGCGGTTGTTCTGTCTCTGACTCAGTCAGTCCAGAGAGAATATGAGGGACAAAGGTACACGGATACGACGTCCGTCTTCCTTCTCAGCGCTTAAGTGGATGCTGCTGAAAAGGTGGGCCTTTATGTCTGACCCCAGGAGGTCAGACGTGTGTGTGTGTGTGTGTGTGTGTGTCCATCACCCAGCTGTTCTTCCACAGCCGGAGGTACCTGGTGACCTGGAGAGACGCTGCTTGTTCATCTTGTTGTCTTGCTTCGACAGATCCCATAATTCCGGTATTAACCGCCTGTTGGTGTGATTGAAACTATCGGGAATGATCCCGTGAACGCGGAGGGAGTAAACGATGAAAACAACGGAGAAGAACAAGGAAGGTCTCGGGTCCTGAGATCGTATTTTTACAGACCGGATTCCTCCACAAACTTTCCACATTATTGCATAAATAGAAACGTAAACTACCCGCAGAGTGGAAGTCATTTCCTGGATTAAAGAAAAACATCAGTTACGTGGTAATCAAGTGGCAATCTGAGTAGACGATCTCATCCATCAGTCGTATTATTCCTGCTACAGGTCTCGTCTGATAAATAGATCCATTTATAGTAATAAAGTAGAAAGAAGCGTTTCCTGATGTTGCTCTGAGGAGCTTCTGAAAGCCCAGAGGAGTCTCTCCGTCCAATCAGCGACACCGGAGGGTCCAAGTCAAGAGATGAAAGAGCCAGAGGAAAGAAATAATTCTCTGTTTCTGGGTCAAGAACTAATTGATTTCCTGATTAGTCGTCCATCAACCTAAATCACAACCTGCTCTCACACCTGCGACGGGAGAGTGTGATTTAACAGTTGAGGAATTCATTAATGTGGAGCGGCTGATTTATCTGCTTAACAAGTCTATTCCTGTTATTCTTAGATATAACATCTAATGAAGCGTGCGGCACAATAAAAGAGAGAACTTGTACAATTTACGATATGAAAATTACATTTTCTCTTAAAGTTAATTTTGACTGTTGTTTTTTTCGCCCCCCCGAGAGGAATTTGACACGCGTGATTATTCGTCTCTCGACGACAGCTCAATTAACACAATCATTTTGTTTTTTTCGTTTGTTATCATCAGGGGAAATATGCCCGCGAAGCAGGAACTTACTCAGTGTAACACAAGCAGTGGTGAAAATATACATATAGGCTGTTTAGTGACATTCATGCATTTAATTTGTGGAATGAGGCTGGATCCTCATGTGATACGTAAAGCTTCAGCGCTGCAATTATCTCCTCAAGAGCACAATGTAAGCATAATTTCCCCAGACTGCGTAATTATCTTTGAGTAGGATGACAAACTCATCACAGAAGTTTTTCAGGGAAACAAGCGGTTTCACTTGAACCGAGTCGGCTCTGAAGCGAGACTCTTGTTTTTAACCACGTTGTAACCAGGTAGTGAGTTTCTGCACGTTACGCGCTGACGGTCCTTTCAAAGTAAACTTCAGTGTTCGGAGGAAAATGTGACAATCGCTGAACCCCGTCGGCTATCGGTCTGACGGCGGATTAGCCTCTTGAGTGTGTGTGGGGCATAAACATCTGTGGCTTTGGTGCAGCCAAATATCCGGATATCCGGATATCCGGGGCCGAGACTTCCTCTTCCGTTTATGGTCCGATTGGCAACTTCAGATGCGGTGCTTAAGCTGGAGTTGACGTGTACGACCGGATTCTTTGACAAGTCGCCAGTTTACGAGCTAATTTCAAACCAACAGAAAGCTAACTCATAATCAGACGATGGTCGGGGGGGTAGATAGCTGCTCAAACGTGATCGGTACCGTTTGGACCACAAACAGAAACCAGAAGGCTTCCAATGTCAAAACCTTGACGTTACAGTCTCTTTTCAAAATAAACTTCCAACGTAGGTTTGCTTAGTTTTTAGGTTTACTCCAGCAGCACAATGACTTAGATAGGTGCAGGAAAAGATCACGGTTTGGTTCAAAATATGTTTATTTTAAGCGTTCCTGCATCATAAATCAGCTCTGGACAGATCATCCTTCAAATGACGACAACACCGCTACACGGCTGTTGGCGATCTTTTGTACTACTGTTTAGTTTAGTTTTCCTACTTAGTTAATTTAATACCATTCTATTTTATTGTGCATTCTCCATACTTAATATTTTATTTTACTGTGTAACTTCGTTTGCTGCTGCTACAGACAAATAAAGTATCTATCTATCTATCTTATTACGTTACCGGCGTTAGAAATGTACGAAAGTTACATAAAACTACGGTAAAACAAGTCGACGTTGACTCGGTTTTTACTTGGGACGCACACAGCGGTGTCCTGGGTGAGAGTCCTGTGTTTGTCTGACCCGTCCATCCTCCCCTCCTCCTCCTACACACAGCAGTCGCTCTGCTTTGTGAGAACAGGTTGTCTTTACAGCCGCTCTTTAAAATCGTTTGTCTCCAGAGGATCAACAACAGCGCTGCCAGCAAGAAAAGTTTGTCGTTTTCTCATCGAGCCAAAGACTGAACAGCTCCTGCAGAATAAACACGGTGGGTTTTCAGCCTCGTCCCTAACGTTTCAACGACGCTCGACGTCTCGTTTCACAGGCTCGTTTGGTTAATCGAGGCGGCGCCGCAGCGAGACGCGAGATGCATAACTTTTCTTTAATTTCACGTGTTGCAGCTGGAAGCAGGAAACGTCCGCGGCTGCAACGTCGGAACTCTGAAGCTCATAACTATCGATGCTCTTTATTGCATCTAATGAAAAAATGTATCTGTCCCTGTGGAACCAGGTTGTTATAATTAAAGACACTTTGCTGGCGCTGCATAACATGTGAAAATGACACAACTGTTTACTGTCTAACTTTAAAAACACAGGCGCACACGGTCACGTTCACGCTTCTTTCCCCCTTTTCAACCTTAAGAATTCTGATTATTCTGATGAACGAGATGAAGTAATCTGATAAATAGACATTCGTTTTAAAGAGCAACAGTAAAAATATGAGTCACTAGTGAGGAATCCCAGTTAGGAAGAAAACTGCGTGCTGCTGAGTCGGTGACAAAGGTGTCTGGCTTTGTGTTTTTTCTGCGTCTGCAGCTTTGAAGGCCATGTGCTCACATCTCCTCAGGCCTCAGCACGTAGAGAAATATTGTCTTATGTTTGGTCTCCGCCCGGGTCAATGCTTTCCCTTCAATTTGGCGATCATTAAGGGAGTATTTTGGTGTGCTCGCGGTAACCTGATACCATTGACTGATGCTGATCGCTCCCCACAGGCCCCCCCCCCCCCCTCCCTCTCTCTCTCTCTCTCTCTCCTCTCTCTCTCTCTCTCTCTCTCTCTCTCTCTCTCTCTCTCTCAGGCAAAGGCAAACCCAGCTGCAATTATAATACTTAAAATAATTCCACAAAAGTGGAGCCATCATTGAATAATTCAGCCTTCTAGTCTTGTCAGGACTTTGCTCGACTTGTGACGTCATTCAAGCCGAGTATCTTTTAGCAGATGTGTGAGCGAGAAAATACTCAAAACAGGAATTTTGGACAGAACTTTTTGAATGTGAGATTCAAGCTGCTGTTTCCTAAAAAAAACGAAAAAACGCTCGTGAGCTCCAGAAAGTGTCTCACCTCCGGCTGAGGTCGGTTGTTGCGCCCCCCCCCCCCCCCCCCCCCCCCCCCCCCCCCCCCCCGACCGGGCTGTGCAACAAAGCCCCGGAGTGGGCTGATTTGCGCGGCTATGTAAACAAATCGTGTTTCATTTTACATGAGTATTTGCTTGGCGCCCGACACCCTAAGAGCACGGCCGTATCATTAATAAGCCAGACTTGCTCATCGGACTGTAAATGGCCTCGCTTCATGTATAAAACATCAGAGGAATAGAGTGGCCCTGCATTTCTGAGGAGGCCTGAATGGACCGCTACAGTTCTTAGCCGGTGGATTTATGGAGCACGTCAACACCCTGGACCCGCCGATGTGTACCGCGCCTCTCCCCCCCCCCCCCCCCCCGGCGCCCGACGGGTTGATGAAGGGCCGGCGTGGAGCAGGTCTCCTTGTGGATCCCTGGACGGTTCTTTAGTTTAAAGCCGTCTGTTGGGAGCTTTTCTGCTTCTCTGTACACAACCGGAGCCTCTGCAGACAAAATGAGCCGGCAAATAAAAAGTTGTAGCGCCAGTGCTACGCTCACTTTATAGCTTGTACTTTTCTTAATATTTGTCAAACCTACAGAAGTCATAAATGTCACTGAGCAGTAAAATCCATGTCCCAACATCCAATCCAGATCAGACATTAATGTCCAACATCATTCAATGCCAACTTTTTAATTTAAGACCTAATGTCAGGCAATAAAAACCAGAACACTGTCTCCTAGAAAGGATGTTTGTATTTTTCTGATTTGCAACAGAAAATAAGTTTTGGAAGAAACATGACGCCAAACAGATTGTTATTATGCTTTTCATGGTCACCGTCTGTTTAGGGACTCGCAGCTCCAAGGTTTTAAATGAATAACGACAAAGTGACTTGAAGCACGAGACTATTTTGATAATCGATTACGCTGCAAAAATAATTCTTCAAAAGTGCAGTTTTCAGCCTCTAAAATATGTAAATGTTTTTAAATCATATCTCACTCAATATCTTTGACATTTAAAGACATTTAGATCTTTCTCTATATTCTGACATTTTATAGACCAAACGATTCATCTAGAATTGTTGCCCTACAATGTTCCAGACTTTAACCAATCGTTCCCTGACTTTAACTGAAGGGCTTTAGTTCCATAAATCTAGCAACAAGCGAGATTTAAGGTGCAAACCTCCGTCTCTCGTACGTCCGCCATCCACCCCGTTCCTCTTTAAATAAAGGTCTGTGTGCTTAATCAGCACTTTGTTTAGTAATTTGGCAAAACAAATAAGTTTTTATGAACATAATTCTAGAAGATGAGTTGAGGTTTACCTTTGAAATAAGTCGCTATTCAGTTTTAAGACTGAAGCGTCCTTGAATTGAAAAGGTTTGCCAGTGAAACTATAGACAGGGACCCAAAATGGATGGTGTGCATTCAAAAAAAAGAATAGTGTTCAATAAGGGATGAGGTCCACAGCGATGCTGCATCGCCTCAGCTGAGCTGAAGAAGTTTCAGCGAGTCGGTCTTTGTGAGGGATCGGTGCAGCGCGTCCAGCAGTTGATATTAACTATTGAACACCACGAGTATCTCGCCAACAAGTTGACCGAGGATGTTGCAGC
>NC_136538.1:22162796-22422796 GCF_910591455.1 Pholis gunnellus
GAGAGAGAGAGAGAGAGAGAGAGAGAGAGAGAAACTATAATTATGCGCAGCTGCAGAAGCGGGAGGCCTAAGACAGGGTTGCATTACCCAGCACTAAACACTTTCACCTGTGCAGCTCTGCTACCCATTGTTAAACACTTTCACCTGGAGCGGAGAAAAAGAATAAAAAGTTGTAATCATATTTCCACCAGGGAGCCGAATTCACCGCGTACAGTAGAAACGGCTTTTGTGCTCGACGTGAGAGACAGTTTAGGGGGAAATGTTGAGAGGCAACGGCTCAGTAATCAGTTTCAACTGCTCTCTGGCTGCTAAAGACACAATCCTGCAACTTCAACCCTGTTACAAAGCAGAGCAGCGTATTAAGAATAATACGGCTCTGGTCCTTTGCAGAGCCGCAGAATGACATCTGCATGCATATCAATATTTTTGTACAATAACATGGCAACTAACTTTAGTAATAAACCTTTTTTCAAAGCATTTTAAATGACTTACCAGGTCAAGAACACTAAACTTCAACCTCATTTATTTTTAGTAAAACTTAATTGAAAAAAATATTGTTAAAACTACGCAAGAATATTTTCATTTTACTGAAAGTAAGCACTTTAAAATTAATTTAAAACGGTTATTATGATGCA
Organism: Pholis gunnellus; assembly: GCF_910591455.1. Lineage (NCBI taxonomy): Eukaryota > Metazoa > Chordata > Actinopteri > Perciformes > Pholidae > Pholis > Pholis gunnellus. The sequence continues at coordinate 22,163,432 of NC_136538.1, forward strand.
TTACAAAAATATTATACAGTATTACAACTATGGGAATTATCAAATACTATGATCTTTGCAAAAACAATGACCAGTAATCATGAAATATTATGACACCTGACCACATAAGTCACAATAAAAAGCTTTATTATGAGATAAGATCAATGTTGTATATCATTATGAATATTTAAGAGTACTTATAACTGTAATTACACAGTGCTTTAAGCAGATTATAATGCATTATAAGCGGGTTTATAAAGGAAAGAGGAAAGGTTATGCGGTTATTAGAATTAAGACTTTTCATGCGTTTTCCCGCTAAAGTCCAGCAACACGTGTCCTCCTCTGCTCGTTACGTGAATGCAGTCTTTTGAAAATAAACTTCTGTCTTCACAGGAAACACATTAGTTAGGTTTAGGTAACTAAACTACTTTGGTTTTAGTCATTTGGGTTAAAATAACTCCGTCGCTCTGTGTGGAGCTACTGGTGCTCACACATCAGAGCTCCTCTTCCTCCAGGCCCACCATGCAACACACAGAGGTGATGCATGTACACCGACCTCTACACACACCTTCACACCTTCACATGTTCGTATGGAAACACACACGCAGAGATACGAATACACACGCTCACACTTTATTGTTGAGACACGTGTTCCCTGCAGCCATAAGCCATAAGCACTGCTCTGCAACCTAATTAAGAGAACAATCAAGTTGAAGGTGATGAGGATAGAAAATGAGGGCCGCTGTGTGTGTGTGTGTGTGTGTGTGTGTGTGTGTGTGTGTGTGTGTGTGTGTGTGTGTGTGTGTGTGTGTGTGTGTGTGTGTGTGTGTGTGTGTGTGTGAGAGTGCATCGCATATCTGTTGCCAGAATGTCAGGCTTTTATCCCTTTATTGAAGTAAATGGTCTATTCCCTCATATCGTGCACTATATTTTTATAAGTTGTACTCAAATGTTTTTATTTTCGTCCACTTTAACATATGAATTTATGTATATAACTTAAGTATATTAGAGAAGGTCTGTACATATATTCACCCAACATAATGTCCTGGAACCAATTTCTCTGAGAGCAGTTGCAAATTGTACAAATAAATTAACATGTAAATAAATATATATATATTTTAACAATACAATAACTTGCACTAAAACTTTCCAAATGTCGGGCACCCCAGAGAACAACCCTCATAACTCCAAGCTCTGGTGGATTTCATACTTATATCTCTTTGTGTGGTTTAAGTTACTTTCATGAACTCACCGTGAGCTCCTGTCCAAACAACTCAGACCTACATCGTGCTCCCCGTCCTGAAGAGCCAGCGTTTGTCTTTCTTTCTTTCTTTCTTTCTTTCTTTCTTTCTTTCTTTCTTTCTTTAATGCTTGATCATACATGATGCTCATCTGACAGAAGCGATATTCCATCTGAGCTTATACCAAACTGTAGGTCTGTGCTGGCAGCACTGACAGGAACACCAAGAAATATTCAACAAAAGGAGGAGAGAGAGAGCAGACGCTGAAGGATACCTGCTGGCCCAATACTGAGGCTCCATATGCCCCGGCTCTATGCTGACTGCTGGCCGGCCAGCCTGGATGCCCACTCTCACTCTCTCTCTCTCTCTCTCTCTCTCTCTCTCTCTCTCTCTCTCGGGCCTGAACACACACACACACACACCTAGACGCACACACACATGCAACACACATGCAACACACGCTTCACTGGGGACAAGCCAGCAAGAGTAATCCTGGCCTACTTTACTGCCCGGAGCGCACTGCAGCACCGTCTACACACTACCACTACAGAGGAGGAGGAGGAGGAGGAGGAGGAGGAGGAGGAGGGGCGGACAAACGAGATGGAAGTTAGGAAGATGGAGGGAGCGGTTAGAAAACTGGAAAGAGTGATGGAAAGGAAGAAGGAGGAGGAGGAGGACGAGGAGGAGGAGGAGGGTGAGATAATGGCTGAAAGAAAGGAAAGGAAATCAGGCTGTATGACACGAGGAGGGAGAAAGAGAGACAGAAGGAATGAGAGTGAATAGAAACCAGTGCAACAGTGGACTCTCCTGCCAAAAGAGGAAGAGGAGGAGGAGGAGGAGCAGGAGGAGCTGGCTGCTCCTTCCCAAATAAGCACATTCAGTTCGTCCCACTTCCTCTTGCAGGGAGTTTTTTTCCGGCTGCATATTCTGAGAAGCTTCCAAACCACACGGGGCGAAACACTTCCCTCTGAAAGCTGATACCTGGAATATGTAAATAAATGAAGACATCATGAGCGCACACATGCCTCTCACTCATTGGCTCGTGTTGAGAGAGAACGTTGGTGTTTATTTGTACGCGTGCAGGATTTACTGTATGTTTGTAAATAAATCCTGTGACTCATGAGGCCTTCAGGGGAACACGAGCCGCGGTTTCGTCGTTTGCTTTGACTCAGAGAGTAATTACCGAGTGTATTCAGAGTAATTCTGTGAATCACGTTCACGTGCATCTGTGGTCGGCTAGTTTCCTGAATCCAAATCAGTTACCATGGCAAGCAGCGTGTTTCCATGAAGAACTATGTTTTTGTGTAATTGAAGGGATTCGTGTTGAAACATCGTCGTTATGATGAAGGACCTCCATCGAGGGCCGACGGGCAGAGAAGACGAACAGAAGATCATATCAGTGAAACGTCACGCGGAAGAAATCATTCATTAAAGGCAAATTAAATGTATTAAGTAAAGAAACTAATACAGCTATTCACACCACCGCCGGACCCAAGTGTTCAAGACTCGCATTAAGAATTACAACTATTATTCTCTGGGACAAACAGAAGTAGTGGAACACCATCTTTAAAAAAGGTACAACTGTGAATATTTGATTTGATTCACAACACGCATCTCTTACCCTGCAATAAATCGCTCCTACATACAGGACGTACTGCAGACAAAGGCACTGACACACTATAGACTGCAACCTAATAATATACCTATTTAATAATGTAACTATTTTAGAGGACAGACACACATTTGAAGCACATGATGAGCTGTCCGCACATATATGTGACGACGTAAGAGTGTTTATTTTATTCTACCAAACAGAAAGAATGTCAGTGACAAATCTGCTAAATCCAAGCTGTTCAAATCCTTTGTTTTATTACGTCCAACAAACTTCTAAATTCACCTTTTCTACACTATCTGTGCATGGCAACGGTGGTGTATTTAAGGTTGGAGAAACATTGTGGTTATAAATAAACTAAGGGATTTAAGGTCAAAAACACGTGGCTACATTTAGGGAAAGATCATGATTTTGGTTAATAGAAAGGTGAACGGCGGCGGCTGCCCGTACATAGAGAGGACACTACTTCCTGCTTTGGCGTGACATGTTGGCGTCGTCCAAAGTAATTACTAAAACATACTTAGTGGGAGTCTGTTGTGCATATACAGTTAAGCCAGTCCCGTAAAAAGCACAGTTAATTATCTGCATCCTTCTTCTTCTTCTGCTCCTGCGGTACGGACCGGACGTAATGAGGACTCGCCGTATGAATCACCGATACTGCCCTGTTAAACTAGACAGAGGTGCCTGATTACTTTTTTGTCAGCAGGGAGCAAGAAAATGTTCGGAGCAATCCCAAGGCCTTTTTCAGCCTCAAAGAATGAAGGAAAAATATGGATCGCAGGAGAAAAGAGGGGGGGGGGGGGGGGTATTTAAAGGGTCAGGTCACACACTCACACACACACTCACACACACAGTCGCACCATCGCTCTCGCTGATGAAAGGTGTGTCTCTGCTCATGGGTCGTTTGTCGCGGGCATCTCCACGGACGGCTCATTGGAGAGTGCAAGGACCCCTTCATCTTTCACCGTTGACAGGTCTCGGACACTGGGCCCCCGTGACAGACGACCCATAATTCACCGGGGGGGGGGGGGGGGGGGGGATTGGAGCTAATGGCCTTGACTCCAGGCCTTGGTAATGATCACGTCCAGATCCCCCCCCCCCCCCCCCCCCCCTCAACACAAAAGGCTGTTGTCACAAAATTGTCAGACACACAGAGGCAGGGTCAGACCTCTCTCACTCATCCCATGTTCGTCAAGTCCGATTCAAGACTGGGGTAGTGACACACAGCCAGACGACACCAGTGGTGTAACGGACCCCCCCACAAGGTGTGGCATGCATGTGAACCATCACAGTGTGAAATAAAGTGTTACTGACGATTGTTATCCGTCAATATTCAGTAAAAGATGCGATCAGAACGTCTTTTATACTTTTGTAGTCTCTGATCTCTGCTGATGTTTAAATCGACAGGAGACCAAAGGTTCTGTTCAGTTACATTATGATGCGTTTATTTCCTTATCATTTGAATTGTGAGTTTTTAATGAAGAAAACAAAGCTACATTTGATCCATTTGTTCTTTGGTGCTCCGTGAATCTGATCCGTGGCCCGATAGTTTGTGAAGCCTCGAGTTCGCTGATTTCACCGTCGCCATCGAGGATCGCGACCGTCTCCATGTTGTCGTTTCTTGCAATAAATGAACAGAAGTGAGGATAGAGACGCCGTACACGTCTCTGGTAGAGACCTGTCAATCACTGTGTAGCCCCGCCCCTAAAGCATCCCCTGCTTTATGGTCTGTGTGACTCTAAATGGACCATCATGTACTAAATGAACATCATGCTGTACTGAAGGAGACTTGAAACTAGAGACTGAGACCATAAATAAAAGGCCTGCGTCTGTACTTGCTGTTATAAAACAACCATCGCTCGATATATTATGTCACTTCCTCTGCGCCTTGTTTGTTGTACTACCTCAATATCTCAACAGCTCCTTTTGGGCATGAAAATGGGTAAAAAAAAAAAAATGTTTATTGAATGTCAGCAACCATCATGAAAATCAGTGCGATAAGAAAATCCAGTTTAAAAAAAAGATAAAGATTCCCTCGTGTCCTCCGATGCTGCTCTGCAGCGGACCTCTGAAGCTGCTTCTGAGCTGCTCTCTGCAGAGATCACTGACCAGTGACGCGACGGCTAAATCCCAAATACTCTCCATCAATAGTGTTGAGGAGCATAATGAAGAAACAACCGAAGAAATCTGTTTATGTGATTCTCCTGCAGGTATCGAAGAGTTTTAAAGAAGCTCACAATAATACAGTAATCTGATCTCTGTGCACTCATTCATGAACGTCTTCAGCATTCAGATGAAAAGCATCAGAGTGAAGAGCACGACTGAGTTCATGTGGCTCCACAGACAAAGATTCACACACACACACACACACACACAGTATATATATAAATCGCTGTACATGTTGCGGTTTTGAAGTCATATTTTATGAAGCGGGAACCCCGTAAAATAATCTTTATGGAAACGTAGTGAAGTGACGTTGAGTGTTAAAATGAAATTCAACAAGATGTCCCCCCCCCCACACCCCAATCCACATGCTCTCCACGGGTGGAAAGATCTAAGGACTCCCCACAGTCGTCTGCACAGCGTACGTTTGACGGGCCTTGTCTTCACGTGTAACTGGATCCCTTCAAGCGAGCAGCAGCTTCTCATCACTCGCTGGAGGAAACGTTGACCACGATTAGCAACAGCGCCGTTGATTTGCACCGCGTTACCGTTAGCGCTCGCTCCGAATCCTCCACGCTCCAACTAAAACATGGAGGAGGTATTCAACTTTTAAAGGGCACATTGCACAAGAGAGAGAGAGAGAGATCAGGCTCTATTAGGGCATTTTTGTGATTGCAGTTGAGTTTGAGCGCTGACAAGACAGCGAGGCCTCGCTGCGCCAGACAGCGTGGGATTCGGTCTCTTCACAAATTTAACTACAGAGACGAGTTCAGAGGAAATAATATCGTATTGACCTCGTGAAACACTGAGCAGTTAAGTACTTTTGTCTCTCCGAAGGCCCGCAGAGACTCAACCTTCGTGGTTTCAACCCACAAATGTTCAATCTCCAAGAATAATCATCCGATACTAATCACAGAACCACAACGGCAGAAAAAGGATGTAATTATATTTTTCTTCTTTTTCTACCATTGTAAAAAAACCTTGAGGGGTGTGACACGATAACCTTTCGTGTGCCGAACGCCTCATTTGGAGCTGAAAATGAGATGGAGGGATATTTTAAAAAGATGAATAAAGAGGGGAGGGGGCCATGAAACCCCTTATGAATATGCATATTCATATTTGGACCCCGGTCGTTGTGAAAGACAATGGGGGGACTCCGGCGTTTTGCCGGCCCCTCTCGAGTGCATTCAGCCCCGTCCTATTACAAAGACGCAGATTTTCCGCTGAGGCCTAGTCGGAGACGGCGTGGAGCGTCCCTGAATCGGACAGACAGGAAGTGGTCCCTCGAGGACCCCCGTCCCCACGGCGATTCCCATGAATTCCCACAATTCCACCGGCCCGTTGGTTGGTTACGTATTCAGCGATGCGCCACCGTGTTCCCCTTGAACGCAGTCATAAAGGGGGGAAAAGGTGGGGGGGGGGGGGGGTGTATGAAAAAAAAATCATATTTCATTCACCGTCACAACATGACCCAGATAACAGGAGATTGCCCCTTTTTAGTCGGGACAAAAATTGCCTTTGTGTCCAGAGTTGCAAAAGCAAAAAGTGAGACAAAAAGCCAAATGAAAGGAAGGAAAGCTTCAAGAGGTTAATCCGTTACAAGCTAGATCAGAGCGTCCCTTCTTTTAAGGAACAGAAGAAAATCTATCTCTTTTCTCTATTCCCTCCTTTCTCTTTTATGTCTGGCCATAAAGAGCGGGGTTTTATGTACACTCCAATGGCTTGAGCCTCACAGAACATGCATGCGAATGAGAGGGGGGAACCACGGGGGACCGATATATCTTTACAAACATATATGCACATAGACACACAGAGAGAAAGGGGAAGAGAAAAGAATATGGAAAGATCCAAAGACAAGAGATAAAAGAGTAAAAAAGATGCAGAGATGGAAAAAAAAGGGGAGGGTTGAAAGAAGGTTACGATGGAGAGAGAGAGGAAGAGTCTGCTGCTTTAATCGCAAAATCAGAGCTGAAGGTAGCGAGGAAAGGCACGCGGCCGTCATAACGGATCCCATCTGAGGAGGCCGTTACAGGCCTGGCTCTGGTTGTTTGCTAACGCTACTGGGCTCACAGCACCAGCACACTTGAGGCTTTCTACTTCAGTCATTACCGGCCTTTAGTAGCTAAAAAAACCCCCGAAAAAACCGGTGCCTGCGTGATATCAGAGCATTCATCGACTCCCAGCAGTACTGCAGAAATACAACTGCTGCTTTACAAACAGCATGTGACATTTCTTTGCCTTTTGCTCACCGCAGCTGAACGCCGTTAAACGTGTTTGAGTTCTTATCCACCAACGCAGTCACACTAACGACTTCACGCTAACACAACAGTCCAGATGTGCGGGGTGGAACTGGACAGCGCTGCCCACCGTCTCCTTTTAGTTCCTATTTTAAAATCAGGAAAACAATCCTGGGCCGAGCAGGGAATACACAAAATAATGTCTGAGCTCTATCGACTGTAGTTTGATGCTTTGTCGCTCATTGTTAACCTTATTATACTGCTTGTTGCTTGTGCTCTAAGTGGCTAAAATATAACAAAAATATTAAAAAAAGGTTGGGAACTGATATTTGTGAATGTGAAATAGGTTTGTTTTCTTAAATGATGCAAAATAATCTTATAGTTTATACAAGGAAATACCGCTCTGATGCCTAACAGTTCCCAAACAAGCATGCCGTGCTTGAAAACAAACAAATCTTTTATATTAGAGAAAGAGCAACCCCCCATCACACATTTACAGCATCGGTCTGTTGAGCGTACGCCAACTTACCTGCAGGACTGGAAGAGAGGGGGGAGTGATGGATGGAGAGGGAAGGTGGTAAGAAGAGAGGGGGAGGAAGGAGAGATGCTAGAGGGAAGCAGGAGTCTGGAGTTAAATATTAATCCGTGGTGATTCATCTGCAGTGGAAGCCTCCAGGCTCCTTCTGCATACCGCCAGCTGTTGGCCCCCATCTCTTGGTGCTGGACCTGGATGTGAAAGGCTGGGCCGGCTGCCCAGAGTGCCCAGGCATGAGCTTCCTTGGCTGGGGGAACGGCAGCGCGGGGCCAGGGCAGGTGGTGGACCTGGCCGGGATGACAGTGTGTGTGTGTGTGTGTGTGTGTGTGTGTGTGTGTGTTATGGGGTGTTACATATACTGTATAACCACAACTCTGGAGTCATCACACACACGTCACACCCTCGGAGGGCAATGAGGCCTGACACAGGCGGGTCGGCAGGTACGGCGACGCTGGAGGGGTTCAGGGATGGAGGAGGCTGAGAGAAGGGCATGTTGAGATTTATCTGCTTCATGGCAATAATCCACAACTTTTTAAATATATGACATAGTATCAACGAGGCTGCATTTCATTTCTAACTCGTATCATAAAAGTGATTCGTCTTAAACTCAATTCATCAAAGCTTTTACACTTTTTCTAAATACTTTTCAGGAGAAAATTCTGTGATGAAACTCTTTGTATTTGGATTGAGAAGAAGAAAAAAGTGTTTAACACGAGCCGTGAAAGCTACAATGACTAAAGATACACTTGCAGAAAGTTTATCTTTCATAAGAAATTCAAGGAAAATATAGTATATGATAGTGCTGCACACACAGTTTGATTGACAGGACATCGTCATACGTGTTACTGAATGCACCAGATCAACAGCAGTATGGAAGACCAAATATAATATATATATAATATAATGTAATGTAATGCAGCACATGTGCTCGTTCACTTCGTCTCGGGCATCCGTCTCTTGGGAACGTGTGACCTGGTGGGTCAGAGAGAAGCAGCCAGACGGCTCGCACACAACAGCTGCTGCTGCTGCTGTTGCTTTGGCCGTCGCTCAGGAGCTAACGCACCTTGAGGAGATTCCACCACACCGAGAAAAAGACGAGTCTCGCCACATGGGAGGAGGAAGACGAGGGTATGAGGGAGCAAGAAGGGTGCTTGTAGGTGCCAGCGAAGAAGAACCCAAGGTTGCATGAAGCGTACTAAAGTCTCGTAAAATGTTGTGAACTGACACACAAGTGTTCCAGGTCCTCTTGCGGACACATCCTGCAGGTTTTGTGATGATTGGCCGAGGGGTTGTTGACTTTTGTGCTGATGTGCACAGCCTCAAAATGTAACTACACGTCAGGTCTACGACAGCGACGGAGAGGACGCGTTTAAAGGGATAGTCTGGGTGTCTTACAGCAGACGAAGGTTGTCACGCTTCTAGTTTGGAGAAACAAACTAAGTGACTAACCTAACCTACATGCACGGAGGTAGTGGGCCCTTCTGATAGACATTTCCAACCAGACAGTTACATATATTTCGTACCTGCTGCTCTACTAAACTACTCATCGGACGTACTTTAGCCACCTAAAAGGAGAAAAGGCTCAACACATCAATCTCTTAAAGCACTTCTCTTGTTCAATCTTTATACAACTTTTAAACGTTTCTAAATTGTTTGTATCATTGTTTTTTTACAATCTTGTAAAGCACGTTTAACATTTGTTTTGAAAAGTGCTGTATAAATAAAGTTTATTATTATTATTTAGCGGGCCATAATAAAGGATGGATGGACAAAGATTACGCAGCGCGGTTTCCAATCTCGTACACAGGAAAGAGCAGGAAAAGGAGCGAACAGCAGGATGCAGTCGGCCTGTGATGAAGACGCTCACTGGTCGACTTTAAACTACAAAAGAAACAAGAATAAAAAAAAGAGGTGTTTCTCGGCAGGTGTCCCCAGAGCTCGCCGAGTCTCGCCTCAAACTACGCTGCTTGACTTGTTTCAGCGCTTCACTTTACACCACAGAAGAAAGAGGAGGGATGTGTTCGCACCACAAGAAACTAAAAAGAGGAATCTTCCTCGACTGCTACAGGAGCCAACGGGAGCCCACGAAGGCTCGAGGAGGCTTCTCCGGTTTGTGTCTCGCCTCCTTCGGCTGTTTTCTCCGTTTGTTCCCCGATTAACAGTTTCACTCCGGGTACGACTCGTCCTCCATCTGAGGAAGAGGAGCAAATAGCTCTACAAAATACTCTAACTGCCCACATGAAAGTGGGACTCGGAGGAGTGTGAGTCAATACTCCCAACCTGTATCTAAAAGAATTTTTCAAGATTGAACCACCTGTATTTCTTTAAAATACTGAGTCAAACATTTACTCGCGTCAAGTCATCTGAAGGTCTGAGCTTATCGGGAGGCGAAGTCCCGCCCCTTCCTGTCATTTTGGAAAAAATATGTACGATAGTGAACGGTAAGAGACCAGTCATATGTTTTGATCTTTTTTAAACTGTGCCATTAAGTACGCACATGAAATTTGTAAATTTAAAGATAATTTAAGAAAAGGAAGTCGCAAAAAAATTAACGAGATCCGTTGTTGGTGTGAGAACATCCTGGTACAAAACACTGTAGCTTCAGAGAGAGACGCAGTCTTTCTAATTACGTATTAATATCTTATACTTCCAGAGCTCATGAACAACATCTTGATCTGCGACATTTGTGTACATTTTTTTAATTGACAAACATCGTGTGTAATTCATGGCACAATTCAAATGGGATCAAATCATTATTTGTCCCTCGCAATTAGAAATGGGTATCGTAAGGATTTTATCGATTGTCTTATCGATAATCTTATCGGTTCTTTTTGATTATATTATGAGAAGAAAAGACAATTAAGAAAAGAAGACGATCAAGAAAAGAAGACGGTGCGGTTTTCCGCAGGGATCTCACTTCGTTACTTCAAAAGTTCCGGTAGTATAATCGTTACCTTCGAACCTTATCGATACTGCAGGTTTTCACTAGAACTGGTACCCGTTTAGAACCGGGTTTCGGGGGGGCATCCCCTACATCCCTACTGTTGGTTAACCTAAAGGGTCAGCACTTTATGTCTCTAAACATCTTCATAACCAGAAGATGTTCTTCAGCAGAAACTCATGGGGAAAAAGTTCTCACTGTACTTTCTTTATGCGGTTGCTTTGAAACGTCTTGTTAGCACTCAACAGAAACTCAAGGAACACAGCTGAGCCCATTAACACCCTCCGTCCTCGTGTTCATGTTTGACATCACACAGCTCCTTTTTCTGAATACATAAACCTCTTTCACAGTTCTATCGTCCATGTATGATGCCCACCCACTCTTAACGGTGCTTTTCACGGGGCAAAAGGCTACCGAGGAGGAGGGTTGCTACAGCGTCTTTGAGGAGAGGGAGAAAAAATTTGGAGGAGGAGAAGAAAGAGAAAACGCTGGGTCATGAATTATAGAGCAGATCACTTTCGTCTGGGTCCAGGGGGAGAGGGAGAGACCACGGGGGAGAGAGATTCACCCCCTATTCTTCCGTGCCCTGTCTGGTACGTGGGAAGCCACTGGGGAGAGCGATTTATGGCCAATTGAAGCGGCAGCAACATCCCTCGGAAGGCAACGAGTGGATCCATAGCAACGATCCTAGCGGGGCATATTAATCCCCTGCTTTATGTAGTGCTAAGTGTACAATAGTAATCAGGATTGGAGTAGGCCCCACTGATCATTAAGGGAAAAGGCTATATAAAGAATTCATAATGGGATTAGCCCACGGCGAATGGAGAAAGAGAGAGAGACGAGAGAGTGTGGGTAGATGTCTGGATGAGGACACGGAGAGATGGGCAGAGGGAGGGGAGGGTGGCACGATGCTGGAATTAAATCACCCATCAAATTGCATGGAGGAATTTTAATTTACAGGTTAATGTCGTATTGTGTGACTAATCACAGCCAACCGTTTCGATGAAGCAGTAGAGACATCGGGTGGGGGGGGGGGGATCAGAGGGCTGCTGCAACAAATTGGAAATGCTGCGACTCGTCGTTCCTGGTGAATATACGGTAAAGATGATGCGTTTTGATGTTCACAGGAGATCTCAACCTATAGGAGCCATTCAGAAAAAGTTGCAGGAAACTTTGTCTGTTGATGTAAATATTTCTACTGACCCCGAAACTAACACAAGTAACAACTGTCCAACCAGAAGCTCAGCTGCCTCGTAATATGAGGTTTCATTCGTGCTTTGCTACACTGGTTTCCTGAAGTATTCAATAGAGGTTTTTCACACACAAGTTTGGGAGAATTTCGATCCGTTTGACAGGTCGACCGACTGTAAAAGATGAAGCACATTAGATAACACATTCCCATCCTCTGTCTATCCGTTTCTCTGGAAAGGGTCCCAATCAAATCGGATGCAAACTACTTTTTCAATTGTTATGCGATTGCTTGCTGTATTTTCATGGTGATTGAACAACTGACCTTCTATGCAATTTAATACCTATAACATAAACCGTTAAAGTTGACATTTTTTCCCTCAACAGATGTTTTCTTGCCACGTCCCCATAGAAAGTGTAAAACTCAGTTGAACATCAAACTGCGGCCTCGTTTATAGAAAGGTTTCATGTTCATATTTGATCTCAAGCACATCCAGAACATCTCACTACATTAGATGGTGGAAGACTGTGGAGGTAGTCGGAGCACGTCCAACAGAATAGGGAACCCTAAGGCACACCCAGAACACCAGAACATGCCGAAGGGGTGGACTCGTTTGGGCCAGTGTGGGTGGATGGATGGATGGATGAGTGGATGGATGGATGGATGAGTATATGGATGGATGGATGAGTGGATGGGTAGATGGGTGGGTGGATGGGTAGATGGATGGATAGATGGGTGGGTGGATGGGTAGATGGGTGGATGATGGATGGATGGATGGATGGATGGATGGATGAGTGGATGGGTAGATGGGTGGGTGGATGGGTAGATGGATGGATAGATGGGTGGGTGGATGGGTAGATGGGTGGATGATGGATGGATGGATGGATGGATGATGGATGGATGGATGGATGGATGGATGGATGATGGATGGATGGATGATGGATGGATGAGTGGATGGATGGATGATGGATGGGTGGGTGGATGGATGGATGGATGGATGATGGATGGATGGATGATGGATGGATGAGTGGATGGATGGATGAGTGGGTAGATGGGTGGATGGATGGATAGATGGATGGGTGGATGATGGATGGATGAATGGGTGGATGATGGGTGGATCATGGATGGATGGATGGATGGATGGGTTGATGGGTGGATCATGGATGGATGGGTGAGCGGACAGATGAATGGATACAAGGCATTTTACAGTAAAGATTAGCAATCCTTTCTTTGAACAATCAAACAATTACCTTTTCTGATTTGGCTTATTAAAAGGATAAATACCATTTCACCTCCTTCATATGGTCCATTAATTACAATTTACAATCCGGTTTATTTGCAGTTTGCACTAGTTTCACAACTACATTCGACGAGGACATGCCGCTTTATTCAATGTCAATTATTCTCATAAATAAGGCATAGAAATGATTTCAACATCTGTGTTTCTGTTAAAGAAGACAGCAACAACAGCAACACAAACTGAACCCTTTCAAACTAGACTATCACACAGAAGTACAACAAAATAGCTCAAATAGCTTCCGTTCTATGACGGTATTATACTTAATAAAGCACCTTGACCCCATCACCAGGCCACCAGCAGTCACAAAGTCAGTTCAGCTGAAGCCTCTCCACCACTAATTCTATCTCGGGCCCTGGCTCAGCTTGCTTTGGGTATAGCTCCTTCATCACTGCGGCAGACCGGGGGGAGGACTTTATTACAGCCACAGCTCGTTAGCTTGAGTGGTCTTAATGAAGCAGCGTGGCGATCAGACAGAAATCATGCTGCCGAGGCCCTGCGTCATTACACCAGCCTTTAATTACGTTGATATATGGCCGGGCCGGGCCTCGATACCGCAGAAATTCACCAAGTCCTACAACTCCACTCTATCACACATACAGAAGTATTTCCACAGAGGTATTATCAGCTCTTTTGGTCCGAAACTTCCATTATTACATTTCCACTTATTGTAGATTTGAGTGATTTATAACCCAAAAAACTACAAGTACTCAAAATGTGTCCCGCACACAGTTCTTGTTGGGGTGAAAACAACATTTGAAACGCTCCTCCGGAGGAGTGTGTAGTGTTTTCAACCCCAGCATGCTTCTCCACACAGCAGGTGGGAGAGAGAATCTCAGGACAGATAGGGAATCCAGGCCAAGTCTTGGAAAAGCAACTTGACTGGGTGACAACAGGCTTGGAAAAAAAAAAAAAGGTACTGTTGTGTTTCATTACTATTCATGAGTTTACTTCAAAATGTATTCTCCCAATGAGAAGGACTTCCTAAAGGCCCTTCAGGGGGTTTGTGAAAGAGCAAAAACATCAGACTTTATAGTCAAATAGTAACAGGAAATAATCCCACGTCTGTCCGGAGTTCTAAAAACAGGACAAACTACTTTTAGCAAATGTTCTGTCCGTTCATTTAATGTTCTCCCAGGAGATTCTGACCTCTTGTAGTGCCGTGCAGCTGTTTGTGGGTCCAGGTTTTATGAATCTCATACAGGACGACACACATTCATGCCAACGGTTTGACTTTATTCCACTGATCTACATACATATGCTGCAATGTGCCCACAAAGACAGCGAAGAAGAAGAAGAAGAAGAAGAAGAAGAAGAAGAAGAAGAAGAAGAAGAAGAAGAAGAAGAAGAAGTCTGTAAGCTGGTTAGCATGTAATCAATTCTGGATTTAATAAAGCTTAATGTTTTATGAGAGAAGAAATGCATTCACCACGTATGTTAGAGCTCGAATGTGTTTTGGTGAATAACACCAATAAGTGTGACTCACTTGAGCACTTCTAAGTCATTTCAAATCATTTGCTGTACTTCTACCAACTATAATGTTAATTAACATGTAAGTGAGAAACGTTTTGAACATTGCTGCTGAACTCCTCACATAAAATATACATTTGACACTTTAATAACAGACATTTAACGGACACTTTTAATTTGTTTGTTTATCATATTTTATTGTAAATCTTCCTATTTTTTATGTTTTTATATTTTGTATTTTACTGTTGCGCTGTGCGTATTGTGCAATCACCGAGCCAAACGCACTTGGCAATAAACCATTTTGGATTCCAGAGATATATAAAGGCTTCATGGAGGTCTCTTGTTCTTCTTCAGTATTATTTAGTTTTGCGGGTTTAAATACTCAGACTTAAGTGAAGCAGCAGCACGTCTGCAGGAGTTAAACATTACTGTCTGGCCTCCACGGCCGCTGCGTGAAACATATTCCACTTTTCCTCCATTGGCCTCAGAGTTATGATAGCGATATTATGTCACGCTTCCCTACCTCCTTCATTATTCAAAATGACGAGAAACCCAGTTATATAACACGAGGGCAGAAGTTCTTATGCGATTTGGAAAGCTCAGCACTAGACGTCTCCACTCTGTGTTAATTGGTTTTGCTTTTGAAAGGCCATCATTTTCTTTCGGGCCCATTAACCATAATGCTCCGGAGTCCGGGATTAGTTCGCACTCAGTAAGACTGCTGTGTTGTCGTTAAATTCAATTTAACGGGGCACCCACCAGTGCTAATTACTGCTAACCCGGCTTACTGGTCCATGTCAGTTGGGTCACTGTCCCTGTAAAAAGACTCCCGCGTTGGATCTTTTTCTCTTCACCTCTTGGCCTGCTTGTTGTTTTTTTTATGGGTGTTAGTCTGAGATTTACCCGGCGAGATGTTTCCAAATACTGCTGTTAACTTTTCGCCTTTTTAAAAACACCACAACTTGCTCCTCATGAGTGACTGTTAGAGTTTGTAGGCCTGCTGCACGGTTACTGCAAACCCTTACGCAAGCTTTAAAACTGACCCTGGATATTTACTATGGCGACCTCATCTTTCACCCCCTTCTTAAAACAAACGCACGACAAATCAGATGCACGACGAATCTTTAAAAGGTGCAAAGAACAAGGAGACTAAGACAACACGAGCACACACTTCTCCTGTTTCCTCACCTTCCTGTGTGAGAGCGAAGGCAGCGATCGCTGGAGAATGGGTGTGTGTGCAGATAAAGTGTGCACAGCAGCAGAACAGACCGGTTGGTGGAGGGATGATGCTGGACACGTCTACCCATACGTTGAGACTTTGATTGTGGTTTTGATTTGAGGGGGGGGGGGACTGAACCTTTACCAACATAAACGTAAATCATAATCAATAACCAGGGTTTATTTGACGATGCATTACTGCTTTATTTCAGTCTGAAACTGACCTTTAATATTAAACTCTTCTTCCCATTTTGGCTTTCGGAAACGTTTGCGCGCAGGACGCAGGTAAGAGATTCATTATTCAGCCCCGGCAGTGAGAGGAGGAGGCCCGGTCCAATGGCTTTTACCTAACTGCCCCCCTAAAAGCCTCCCAAGAAAAATACCTGCACTACAGAGCCATGCTGTGGAGAAAGTGTATTCACTATAGAAGCACTCCCAGTACCTGAATAAAAGATGAAATATCGAACACAGACTGTGGGGTTTTTTAAGTTTATTATTTAGGCCAGGACGGTCTAATTGCTCTAATGCAATGGAGTTGATTTTTTTTTTCTTCTGTTTCCAGACCTCTACTTAAATGCAGGATTGTGAAGGGACCCATATTTTCAGTGAGGTTGGAGCGAGGTCGGCACCGTACGTTTCGAGGTAGAGACATTAATTACTTTTTAATTTGCGGGGAGGGTTTCACAGACTCTTTAATTTTTCAGAGCCAGAGCTCTTTACCTGAGGCTACGGAGAAGGTGGGGAGGAGGAGGAGATCTAAATCTAGAGGTTTTTAATGTGGACAACGATCACGCTGCCTCTGTTATTAATGAGGAAAGCACTGCTGCCATCAAAACCAAAGAGGCCCAGAGGAACCTGTGTGTGAGGAGGTTGAATGACGACAAAACATCCGATTGTCAACCGTGTTATTTATTTTCCTTTTGTTTAATGTGAGGAAATCGTACCGTTACTTCAAAAGTAGTTTTCTAATTCAACAACTGATCTGCCTTTTATTTCTTTTTACTTTCCTCAGTTTGGGCCTAACTTTGTGAAATTGCACTTCTACTTACATGTTTTATTATCTGTAATCTACACAAAGAATAGTTTTCATCCACAGCCCAACACTGTTTTATTAGCTCATGAATAACGGATCCTAGATGGAAGACTAAGTAACTGCTAATTACATCTGTGTGTGTTGTTTCTCTTTGCAGCTGCTGGTGTTTGATGAAGACTGCACCAACATATTAAATTATAGAGTTTAGGGATGACCTATTATTTTTTAATTTGAGAAACAATAGCTAACTTGGGCGCTTCCTTCCACGTTTACTTTCTTTTGGGACTCGTAGAAAAGCATTTAAAATGATTCATGTACATTTGAAGGACTTTAAGACTTTAAAGTTTAGATTATTATTATTAAATTGATTATAACTGAAGCGGACGAGGCTCCGTTAACAAAATGAAATGTCACGAATTCCAACAAAACAACGATGTTGCTCGACTTTCGTAGGAAATTACAGTAAAAATGAAGATTAACTTTCCATAAGATCTATGAACCGTTGTGTGAGGACGCGTTGAAACACAGTTGTATAAAGTCTTTTGTGTGTCGTGAGGACGCGCTGCTCGAGGCAAAGGGCTCAATACTCGACTACTAACTAAACTTGTCGAGTTGCATTGTGGGTAATCCAGGCGCCAGGTTTTGACAAAGAAGAGGAATCAATGAAATAAAAAAAGCGATATCTCTGATTCTGCTGAATTCTTTTTTTGTTAACTCTTTTAATAAATAGCGAATGATATTTAATTCCAGACTCTAACTTTGATTGTCACTTCTTTAGTCATAAGTGTTTTATGTTGCAAACAGAATCTAAGATTTGAAACCATATTTAAGTTTACGTGGAAAGCTTTAGGAGATTTACGCTGTTTTTATCTCTCCAGCTGAGGTGGAGAGTGACAAGTTATTATGAAGCATTGTGGGAAACGTCACATTTTATAAGAATACGATGCATGCTGGCAAACTTAAGTTACCAATTGTAAATACTCAAGAATAACTTTAACTGCTTTGTTATTTAAAGTTGAAAGTTATCCCAAAAATGAGCTGAGGCAAAGTAGAGTCATTTCTTTTACAACTACTACAATCCTGATTTCCTTACAGACAAACCTAAAGTCCTTATTTTCCCCTGAGACATAAACATGGCTGAGTGTTGGACCCTCAACACCAGCAAGAGGAAGAGACAGCAACACTCTGGCGTCACCTCTCGCACCTCCTCGTGTGTTGTGTTTTGACATTTCTTCGTAATGATGGGAACTTTTTTGTCTCCCAGCGGGAGTCAGCCCCAGTTCTCCCCTCTCCAGCGGCCTGTCGCTCCGTGCTGAGACCCGTGCAGACGCTCTGCACCGGGGCCTGTGAAATCCAATAGAACGGCTTTCATCCCCTGAAGATACAGTACAAATCATCGCTGGTTTTATCTCAGCTGGGGATGTCGATTTATCTAAATGAGCTTAGTCCCTCTAGCTGCCTGTCAGAGTTATTTCTCCCTCTACAACACCAGCCCCACCCTGACACCCTCCCTTCCTCTCATCTTTCTCCTCCCCCCCTTCATCTCCCAGCTCTCCTCTTCCTCCTCCCGCTCTGATTCGGTGAGGGTTTAGATCCTTTCCGTGTCTCCGTCCTTTGTTCTCTTCAGAGGGAGGGGGCAACGAAGGACGGGGCAAGTAATGGGATTGGTACCCTGAACTGGGCACAAGTTTTGTTTCGAAGCCTGCCTTACTGGCCCAAAGACAAGTGTGTGTGTGTGTGTGTGTGTGTGTGTGTGTGTGTGTGTGTGTGTGTGTGTGTGTGTGTGTGTGTTATTCGGAGTCCCTTTAGTGTGCAGTGGAATGTGCTTAATCTGCCTGCCATCATAATGCAAATGAAGCTCCCCGGTCCCAGCGGGGAGATACTGTGTGTGTGTGTGTGTGTGTGTGTGTGTGTGTGTGTGTGTGTGTGTGTGTGTGTGTGTGTGTGTGTGTGTGTGTGTGTGTGTGGAAGAGCCAGGCCCTTGACGGAGAATGCTGGAAAGGCTCTGGAGGGGGCATCAAAGAGTGGGCAAAGGCTTCTGTCACACTAACACAATGGCTCAGGACCAGGTCCAGTTACTTTTACACACACACACACACACACACACACACACACACACACACACACACACACACACAGAGACAGAGGTCCATTGCAGCAGACTGAGATATGACACCATGCAGGTGAAGTGGGGGAATGACACTGACCCTGTACTGTATCTCTGTCTCTTCTCTAAACGCGTCTGAAAGACGCTGGACGATCCTTCATATGAAGAGAAGGAACGTTGTTGTAAACAGTATTACTCATTCTGCTCTTTTTTATTCTCACTTTCCCTCCGAGCCCTCTTCTCCTGTTTCTCCCTCCATCTTGTTCCCCAGTTCTACATTTAGTCATCTCTTCTTTCTTTGGCATTGAATCTAAATCTAAACCTGCTGCTGACGACGCGTGAGCTACGAGAACGCGCAAAGACGTCTACGCTCGACGCTCTGCTCGCTGCATTATTCTCCGAGTCGCTAGAGGGCGAACAAACCAAAACCGTTACGGTGAAGACAGAAGCTGGAAGACACCGTAAAACAAATAACAAACGACTATTGCATCGCCTTTATACGTCAAGTATTGAAGGCATTTTAATGAAACCAAAGGTTGAATGTTTGATTTGGCTGCAAAATATTTACTCAAATGTAGATTTTTAACACCTCCCGTTTCTGAAGCATCTAAAAAACGAATCTTTGTAAAAATGCTCGGACGTGTTTAGTGCTTTTATCGGTGAACTGCACAAAGACCAACATTATCTTTATCTTTAAATGTTAAATCTCTTTGAACATGGTCCGGTTTTTTTATAATTCAGTGTAACAAAATGAAATATTCACACATAAGCGTCTACGATACTTTAAGCTGAAGATGGTTTGATGAACCGATATCAGGAACAAAATATTGAATAGTTAAAGTGTCCATAGCGTAGGTTCAGTCATCTCCCGGCTAAAGGCTGTAGAGAGAAACCTCGGCATCGCTTTATGAATATGTCACCATGTAAGATGAAATATATCAGTAAGACTCTATAAATAAAGCTCTCGGTGTTCCTGTTAAAGTGACCCTCAGCAGGATTCATCCGGATTAAAAGGCAAGAGGACACGAGTTGTGTTTTTCACTCTCACTTAACTCCTCGCGTCCCGTCTCGTATCGTCCACATTCTTCAGATCAAGGTCAAGGTAGATCTTTATTGTCCTGAAGGGAAATTACTTCTGTAACAGGAAAACACCGTCTCCACACGGCAACGAGGAACACACCTCGAGGCTGCGAGTCGATACTGAACAAAAGGAGAAGGAGGAAGTGTTCACACTGGATCCTTTTACTCAGACCATGTGGGTATCCCTTTAAGACGTGCTCTTCATTGTGTTAATCCTCTGTTGTGTAATTGCGGTGGATTCATTCTTGTGTTTGTTCAGCAGGAACACGGAGTGAAAAACACTTCAGAAAAACAGCGATGAAAGCGATAAAGACCCAGCATTGAATTTCGATGATGACTTTTCTTTGTATAAAACACTACGGTGAGATGTAAACATCTACAGAATGTCACTTGTTCAAACTGAATTCATAAAAACACTTCATGATTGACAGGAACACGATTTTCTATAAAAACTTTTTTTCGACAGCCTAAAAAAAATGAAAAGCTTCTCTCCTCACACGCCTGGACGTGAATCCTCGTTTCAGTGCTTTCGACTGTCAAAAAGGTACAATAACGTGGCCAAAAAGCTATGAATAGCAAGACAGTTAATTAGATTCAAAGATTAATTAACGGCTTATCTAATCCATCAAAGGGCTAAAGATAACTATCTAATTAACAATACGAGTGAGCGGCAAAGTTTGGTCAAACAAAGAACTCTTATCAGCATCATCTTCCAACCGCCGCTCTTCTTCTCGTCTATTGTTCTCCCTCATCCCTCCCTCTCTCACTTCCTCTCTCTCTCTCTCTCTCTCTCTCTCTCTCTCTCTCGCTCACACACTCTCGCCCCTGATGTTTATTGATCGGCCAGAGTTCATACGAGAGCATCACTTAATGCGCTCGCTTTCATGTCCTGCCTTTGTTGCCCCTCACCCATATTGCAAATTGATCCGTCCCCCGCCGCCGCCCCTTTTGTCAGGGTTTGTGAAGTGAACTACTATTACATTAGCCCCCCCCCCCCCCACACACACACACACACACCCACCCACCCCAGAGTCTTCCTTTCACTCGTTCTGTCTCTTGTCGTTGTGGAGAGGACGGCCTCGGCATGGCTAAACACCGGCTGGAGAGCTGATTAGCGGAGCCACACGCCCGACCGGCCGCATTGATGAGCTCCTTGAGGTTTCGATGATGTGGCCAATAAACGGACACTTCTGATTATCTGACCTCTGACCTCTTTCTGTAACAACAACAACCCTCCTCTCTCTCTCTCTCTCTCTCTCTCTCTCTCTCTCTCTCTCTCTCTCTCTCTCTCTCTATTGTCCTTCTCAGGTGACAACTTGATAATGAGGTCATGCTTGTGAGAAAAACAAACTAAGGGCCACTCGTCCCTCGAGGGCGGCCCGTCCTTGAAACGATTCTCTGCAGGACTTTGAGCATCTTTTAAAGAGCGATTTTATTTACATGACACGTTAGAATACAGCGTGCACTCTTTAAAAAGTAGTTTTAAAGAAGAAAGTTGTGCGAGTGAAAAGCTCTTGGAGGGGAAAACTTCTACGCAACTTTGGTGATAAGCCGTCGCCTTCAGGCGTTGGAAGTGAGTGGACTCCGAGACACGAGACAGGCATCCAATAATAACCTGTTTTTTTTTTCTCACTTCTCTCGGTTCTTCTTAGCCCCGGAAGAACTTGGCAGGAATTTGGAACGAAGACGAAAAATAAAAAAATAAAAAAAACGCCGGCACTCCTGAGCCGATCAGCAGCGATTCCTGAAGTCTGCGTCCCTGACGGTGTAATTGCCTCAAGCTGGGAGGAACTCTCCACCAGGCAGAGTGCTTTGTAATTAAGATTGGATGCCCAGGACCACCACCACCACCACCACCACCACCAACACACACACACACACACACACACACACGGACTCCACAACCTCCCAGAGCTACTGTTGTCATGGAGAGAAGACATCGGGGGAAGAGGCTGAGGATGTTTGCAGCGATGGTAGCAACTGAAGGGGGGGGTTGTGTTGCGAGAGTCAAAGCTGTGGGGGGGGGGGGGGGGGGGGGGGGGGGGGGACTGCGGCACAATCATCTTGATTTCTTGTGCTGAACGATTACATGCCATGCTAATTGCTAGCAGAGGGATCTTTAATAAATATTTCATTCGGCGCAGCATCATTACCGCCTAATGTCGTTATTAATCTCCGCCGGTAATTTCCACTCAGGAGGAGCGTCTTTGTGGGGGGGGGGCGTGTTTTTTCTTTCCCTCCCCCCCACAAAGGAGAGAGAAAGAGAGAGTGGGAGAGAAATCTGGAGAAGTGCCATTATATGAAAGTTATGAGAGGAGAAATGAATGAGCCGTGTAGAGAAGAAGAAGAGCGATAAAGAAGGAACGGAATGAAAAGAAGAAGTCAAAAGAAGAGAGAGAACGGGAGCTAGCAGCGCTGCAACACGATGTTACAGACATGTCATTTCCTGAGAGGCCTTTTTGGGCCATCAGTGAGCTCATAGCTGCTAATTTGATTTGTACATGAGGAAGGGGGGGGTTCTGTGGAGAACGATTTACCGAGGGTTAAACGTCTGGAGCCGCCCGTCATGACTTCTGCAGCGTGTGGAACAACCAACACCATGAAACTTACCTCCAGGAATCTCTCTTTAATCGCACAATTATTTGTATTCTTGGCATCAGAGACGCAGCTCATTAAACACCGTGACGTCAAAACAGGCCCTGCTTCATCTGACCTGCTGCTGAAGCGGTTGACTCAGATGGTCGCCAAATAACAAACTACTTTTGCTCTTATTTATAAGACATTTGTGCTAATAATTGGGGGGAAAAAAATAAGGCTTTTTTTGCAACAAAAAAAACAACATACGACATAACCATAGACCGTATATAAGAAGTGGATGTAGTCATCATCGGTTTGTGGACTGATGTTTGGAAGCCTCGAGTTCGCGATTTGGTCGTCGCCATCTTGGCTTTTTGCAACCAGTGAACAGAAGTCACCATATCTGGACTGAGGAGGAGTGACGTAGAGACCTGTCAATCACTGTGTAGCCCCGCCCTAAAGCACACCCTGCTTTATGGTCTGTTTGACTCTGAATGGACCATCATTTACTAAATGAGAGACTAAATGTAAAAACGTTTCTCTCTCACAGCTACATATGGCTTGTAAAGAAAAACAACAACCATGCAAAAATGTCAGAGCAGCCCTTAAAGGCAACACGCTGCTGACAACACACCCTCCCTTATCTGCAGACCGACACACAACTACCCGTGCACGGGTTCACATGTTGTGCAAGCCGTCTCTTCCTTCATGCAGTTTAAGGACATTAAGGAGGCGTGAAAATGGCAGCAAGCTAAGCCTCGGGGCGAATAGCAAATAGCATTAGCCACCGAGCGCACATTGCATTCAGCTCATTCCAATATCCATCCGCGCCCGCAGCTATGCTAGCTAACTGCTATCAGACGGGCTTATTCACACACATTCTCCACAGCTGCAGCGCTGCTTTCTACAGCTAAATTCAATCTTTGGTAATAAGTGAAATATGAGACGGAGCGTAAGCACAAACTAAAAAAGCAAATCCAAATCCGTGTTGGTTTTTATCTAACAATGTATTTCATGGGCCGTATTCCAATTTCTTTTTTATGAGAATAGGTCGTGAATGATTACCAGAGAAACTGATTATATGCTTTGCTTGATGCTTCAGTGACATATCTATCCATCATATATGCTCACAGACAGTGACAGCGGGGCCGGAGTGGGTCGGAGGGAGGGAAGGAAAGAAGAAAAAGGAGTGATTTATCGTCTTACAATAAAAAAAAGGAAGAAGCAAAAAAGACCCAGCTATACCATCTATCCACGCAGTACTCACACACTCACACACACACACACACACACACACAAGCGATGGCATTGCCCCCTAAGAAAATAGAGTCGTGTGTACCATCCAATTATCTGTCAGGGGTGAATAATGGCCCCAATAATATATTCACATTGCCGTTGCCGATCAATTTTTAATCAAGCCGAGAAATATGGAGGAAGTGAAGCTAGAATGACCCACCAGGAACTCTCCCATAATGCCTCGGCAGCCGAGTCCCTAATTTTTTTTCTCCAATCAAATTACCTTCTCCCCAGACCCCCCCGCCCGACCCACCGTCATCCTCGGAGCGATAATGGACCCCCCCCCCCCCCCCAAATAACTCCAACAGGCCTGCTCTTTTATAAGGGCAGAGGTCAGAGGGCACTGACCTTATTAAAGACATTTTCCCTGATGATAAAGTGATTACTAGCGGGTTACTAACATGTATACAGCGCCAATGTCTTTGTTTAATGTCTTTTATGTTCTTTAAATGTTCTGAAAGGGACGAGAATACAACTCTACTTAAATGTCAGAAGAGTCTGTGGGAAGTCTAACGTGCAAACATAAATATACGAGATGTTCATTCTGCCATTAAAGAAAATGTATGAAGTGATTTAATCTTCACTTTCAAACCTGCTTTTGAACCTGATGAGGGGCGGTGAAACAAACTGTAAACGCAACATTGACACAGTGTCACGTTTTAACGTTATATATTGCAAATGTGTAAGCGAACAGATTTAGAATAATTTTTGTATTTTGAATTGTAGACGTGACAATTTAAGTCCAACATGTTTTGGTGTCCATAAACTCCAGAGGCAAATATCTGACAACAAAACAAATCTGAATTTGAACATATGAATGCTTCACTGATTATTAAATAATACTGCTAAATGAACATCATGCTGTATTGAAGAAGACTTGAAACTAGAGATTGAGACCATAAACTCATGTTTACAATGTTTACTGAGGTAATAAATCAAGAGAGAAGTAGAGAAGAGTCATTTTCTCATAGACTTCTATACAACCAGAGGAGTCGCCCCCTGGTGGCCACTAGAGAGAATGCAGCTTTAATCACGTGAAGCATCGGCTCTTCTCGGCAGTATCGGTACACTGATAAATCATATGTATGCATAAGCCATACACACATATTTCATGCCACTGAACCCACATTTCCTCTCTAGCTCACACTTAACTTGCTTATAAACACAATAATCACACGTAGAATTCATATAAGTGCGTCCACAAACGTGTCTGTGCCCTCTGTGAGTAAATTCAACCCTATATAGTCGACCCCAGTGAGCCCGAGATGGGTCACGTACCTCTGAGCGGCGCCGGGGCCAATCTGCAATGAAAGCTTTCCCATTTGTAATAAACTGCAGCCTCTCAGAAGAGCAATCCTTGGGAGAATCCGCCGCACTCTCTCCCCTCACTATAACAACAGCGTCTGTAAAACAAATGAGCGGGGAGGTAATTGCAGACAAACAAAAATTACATTTCCAATAAAGGTTCTTGTCTCTTCGAGCTCCCAGAAGCCCCCAGCCCTCCTCAACTGTTTAACAGCCTTAATATACCCTCTCATCAGCCTTCCTGTTGAGAAGCCACCTGAGAGAGGTTATCAGAGCGCCAACAGAGCTCATCTAATGTGAACAGGTTGAGGGTTTTAGTGGTGGAAGTGTTTGAGACAATTAAAAAAAAAAAGGAGAAAGTGATGGTGGGTTGGATGGATGGGAGCATTAGACAAAACACTAAAAGTTTACATGACCCATAGTTTATACTGGAAGACATTCATGGCACTGTGGTAAAGGAGGAGAAGAAGCACTCATGGGAAGACCAGCAACGCAAAATGTTTTTATAAAACAGCTTGAAAAACACACATTTCCATCATAGAACCCAAGACGTGGCTTTCAGATTATAAGCAAAGACACTTGCTAAAAAGGACAATTATGAATATTAACGTGTGATTTCTTTAAGGATTTGCTCTGAATGCTTCGTAACCAAGAGTCAATATAATCCATCACACGTTTTGTTTTTGTTTTTAGCAGCGACGATGGAGACGAATAATAACGTAATAATGATGTAAGTAGATGCTGAACTCTCATTTGCTCTAAAAGCTGAATGTGTCGTGTGTTGCATGTAAATAATGACGACGTCAATCTGACGTGTAGGTATTTATAATCATAAACAGACAGGTCATCGAGGAAAAGATCGCTCATTCTTCCCTTTCCACGCGTGTCGGAGAACCACGGTGGACAAACGTGAAAGGCTCTCTACAGACCCGTGTTTGGTTTGTCCGTTCTGGGCTCCTGTAGAAACATGGCGGACTCCGCCTCTCGCTATGTATCTATGGAGGGCTCATTCTAAGCTAACGAAAACACAAAGAATCTTAGTTTCAGAAGATTATACATGGGGGAAAACATAGTTAGTTCTATTATAATCTAATAAATCCTTCTTAGACCTACACACTGCTCCTTTAATAGATGATTTATTGCACCTCATGTTGCTTTAAAACTCATAACAGCTAACTGGTCGACCTTTTTTCGGCATTCAAATGAATCTCAACTTTTGTAGCAGTGTTTGTAATTGTAGTTTGTTTAACCTACAGTCTAAAACTGAAAGATATTTAATTCTTCAATTAAATAAGCAGCAAATCCTGATGTTTAAGAAGCCGATACTTGTCATTTATTCGAGCGTATGCTTGGTACACAGCCGTCATGCTCATGTTGATGGACTGAACAATTAATCGACTTAATCGTGGAAATGTTGCCGATCAACAACATATTACTCTGCAGATACAACAGATATCATCAGATCTTCAGATCGTACAACTTCCATGTACGTATGCATACAAGCACACAATCTAACGTTTACACAAAACACACACACGAGCCAACTGTTAGGTCATGACACACACACACACACACACACACACACACACACACACATAGAAAGAATTCCACTGAGTGCAGCAACAGTGAGATCAAATCAGTGTGTTTATCTGATGGTGAACCTGACATCAGGGCCAAACTAAAAGGTCCCTGCTCGGCTTCCTTTTATCAAACACTGAACTCCGTGCCCCCCCCCCCCCCCCCCCCACAAGAGGAAATTGATTACAGCCTCGGGCCAAACCGACGGCGAGTCCACAGCTCCGTTTACTCCGTTATGAGTGCTGGAGCCCCGGTCGGGCCGCGGTGGCTATTAGCTACGGGTTCTGTGATCAGATCCTCAGATATTATTTGATCTTGTAACGGTTGATGGAGGTGAAGTGGAGGTGCTGTAATGTGAGCTCAGATGCGGGCGGGGGGGTTAAGAGTTCACGTGACCTCAGTGGTGACTAAACAGTCGCGGTCAGAGCTTTTAACGAGGCGTTCGTATCGGTTGGACATATTTTACTTAAATGGACGTATTGATTGCAGTGAACGCTCTATGGGATGTTCTTTTAAAAAGGTTGTGTGGAGCGTCGTTTCCTCGTACAACTGTTCGTGTATATATATATATCTTATGAAAAGTTCCCAGTTCGCCTGCGTTACCCACAATGCAACTCGACAGGTTTAGTTAGTAGTCGAGTATGTAGCCTTGAGACTCTTTGAGCAGTGATGAAGAGCGACACACAAAAGACTTTACACAACTGTGTTTCAACGAGTCCTCACACAACGGTTCATAGATCTTATGGAAAGTTAATCTTCATTTTTACTGCGTTGGTACGAAAGTCCAGCAACGCGGCTCAATTCATGCTCGTTACACGTCTTTTCAAAATAAACTTCAGTTAAGTTTAGGCAACACAACTAGTTAAGTTAGGTTTAGGAGAAGATCGTCGTTTGGGTTCAAATAACTACAGAAGTTACGTGACAAAAACATCAACATTGACTTCTCGTTTCACACGGGGATCGAACAGCGGCCTCCTGTCTGAAAGATCACTGGTTGTACTTTAGCGCTCGTTGTACGTCCTCATTGATGACTATACTTGGATAACGCGCGCAAAATCATTGTGTGGGAGATCTACGTACTAAGGCGCAGTATTTTTCATAGGTTTTGCTACGAATGCTGGATGACACCAGCCTGGTGTCTGTGCACACATCCGCCCCGGTTTGCAACTGTTCAATTATTCTGTTTGAGTTTATGTGAGAAAAAGAGAGAGAGAGAGAAAGAGAGAGAGAGAGACGGGAGAGAGAGAGAGAGAGAGAGAGAGACGGGAGAGAGAGAAGCAAACAGAGGGAGAGAGTGTGTGATGGTGTAAGACAGAAGAAGAGCTCATATAGTTTTAGGGCATTCCTGTCAGCGCTGCAGCGTGATTGCAGGTCCTGCGTGGCTTCCTGCAAAACTTTTAACGCTTAGACGGGTTTGATGTAAACACTCAAGAGGAGGCAAAAAGACGGGAAAGTCCCAGAGATGTTTAACCGACTAATTCTTTGCTCTTCTCTGTCTTTTCTTTGCCTCCATCGCTCCACTGTGGCGGAAGAATCTGGGAATCCGGGATATGCAAAACAAACATGCCCTTTTTACTTCATCATCAAAAAATGTGTGTGTGCTACAGACACACACATACACACACACACACACACACACACCTCACAAACAAACACACCTTTAGCTCGAGGCGGGTTTTTTTCTCCAATTAGACTCGTCGAGGGCCCGACAAGTCTCAACTTTGTTCGCTCCACCAGACAGGAAATTAAAAATTGTATTCAGTTGTCTTCCAACTAAACCAAAAGCGTAACTGCTGTTTGGCACAGAAAACACACGTTAGATTTAATTATGCATTTCTGATTCACTGCTGACTTTTTTGCACTTTAGTAAAAACATTAAACCTTCCAAACATAAATCATCTCCTCATTTAATTTTTTGAATAATTTGCTGAAGCCTCTCGGTGACAATGAGTGAGGTTTTCTATCGGACACGAGTACAGTGTTTAAAAGTACATTTTCTATGAATGACAACTTGTCTGGCACTGACGCTGTTACACATCGACACTACCAATGATCTGCAGCTGCATGATTTGTATTTTAATGAAATGGCAGCTGGTACTTTTATTACTTTTTATATTATTATTATTATTATTAGGCCGCTGGAATCATGAGCGAAGAGATGACCATACACTCAAGGGTTAATCTATTCCTCTTAATCTAGTTCTCTGATGCGCTGACAGATTTATTTATACATCTTTGACATGCGGAGGTGAGAAGACACACGTAGAATAAACACGGACGCTAGACGCAAATTCAAAACCTAATTAAGTTTTGCATCCAGATGTGGAAGTGTTCTCCGTGACCCACATCATTTGTAGACGTAGTCGTATCATGCACACACATGTTTGTCTGCATTTCTATTCTTGCACACACATGCACACACACACACACACGCACACACACACGCACACAAACCACCAACAACCCCTCCTTCCTCCTCTCTGATGTGTTTTTCATGTTAACACTTTGCAGTGCCTTAGGTACATCGTGCGGCTTTCCGCCATACACAGCCCTGCCGAGCCCATTTAGAATGTTTTTATGGGATAACATGGTTTTTATTTTTCAATTAAATTTTCATACTTTTGTGTGTGTTTTTTTCCCCCCCTTTCGTCTTTTAAGGGTTGCTATTTTTCCCTCGTGATGTTTTTTCTCCTCTCTGTTCTCTTTGTTCTTCGCTACGGTCCCAAACTGAAACCTTTGTTTACACGAACAAAAGAAGACAAGATTTAAAGAACCGAGAAAAGAAAATGAACAAAAATAAATTGTGTTATTTGACAGCGATAACGCTATTTAAAAGATAGATCAAAACTATACACTGGTGACCAGAGTTATTACGTTCTTTGTCCTTATTTAGCGAACTAAATAAAATGTAGTTGAGTTACACCAGTTATCACCAGAGGAAGGTTACTACGTTTACTTAGTACAATTGTGAGAAATACTGTTACTGTTTACTTGAGTGCCTCTAATCAGAAAATAAACTATACTTTTTAATACACTTTCTTTAGTTTTATCTGCAGCTTAAGTCACTTTAATAAACGTATAAATGACGACATACTGCTGTAGTTTAAACTACCTAAGAGGACATAAATGTACTTCTGTATTTAGTGCATTTAGTGCAAAGGTTACCACGCTAAGCTAAGATGCTAACACGGTAAACATTGTGCCTTCTTAACAGAAGCATGTTAGCGATCCTCATTGTGAGCATGGTAGCATGCTGATGCTAGCATTTAGCACAGAGCGGTGAAACGTAGCATCTCAGAGGGGCTAACATGTCCGTTTCATCTTTGATCGGTGATAGACCACAGCATCAGAAATGTGTTGCGCCCCAATTTCACTAATAAAGATGAAGACTGTTTACTGTTTGCACACAGGAAGTGTAGTTTAGGTTTGAAGCAGCTATTAAAAACACTGATAACCACCATGGCTGAATACATAAACAAACTCAGAGAGACTCAAACTCCATCGAGTAAAGAGAGCGGGTTGACTGAGAGGTGTTTGTTAGAAACATACCGCTTAACAACAAAAGATGGAGACAACATTTTAAAAAGCACAGGAGTCACGAACACACTTTACAAAATTAACACCTCGCCAAACAAATTCTATAAGCGACAACCGATCAATAAAAGATGACTGTACCAATCAAACAAAGCTTGTGAAAAGATTAAAAACTCAAAAGGATCGGACGGGATCGAACGCCTCTCATCTCTTTCCCGCTCGTCGCCTCGGCACCGATCTGAATCTTGATTTGAATGGTTCCACTGATGAGGAGAACCAGAAGCTTTGAAGCGTCAGCCTGGCCGGGCTCCTTTTACGCCACCCATGCCAAAGTAATGCCATATCTCATTTGACACCCCCAAAGACTGAGGAATTGATCCCCCGGTGCGGCCCATTGATCGGGTTTGGGTTTGAACGGAAGGGGTCAGCAGCGGGACGAGCGCCCCGGCTCCCTTCTTTTGTTACGAGGATCGATGGTCTCCCACCGTGGGGGAGATTAGACCGGTCAGGTCATGCGGAGCACAGAATGAGCTTTTATTACGTTTGTATACGAGTCGGTCCACAATATGTTATTCTTTATGTTGATCTAACTGATCTCAATGTCTTCCTGCAGTCCGTGTTAGAGGAACATGAAGTCCTTTAAGGCCTCTGCACACCGGCAGGGATCGGTTCGGTTCTTTATCAATACTGCTTATCGGTTCTTTTTTATTATTTTGTTAGAAAAAAAAGACAGTTTTGAAAAGACGTTTGAGACGAGGTCTTGAACTTCTAAAGTACCGATAGCGGAACAGTCAACTCCGGAACTTATCAATACTCTTTCGGAACAGATTCCCGTTTGGAACCGAGTTTCGGGGGCAGAAATACTCCGCTACGATAATATCACATCAGTACTATTCCTACCAGCAGGAGTGGAAATTTGCGACAGTTGCAACAACTTTTTCAATAAAATGTTTGAATAGATTCATGCAGAGGACCAACAGCAGGATCCTGTCTGAGGTAAACTGTTGTAAAGTCTAAAGCTACTGTAGGACATTTCATCGAGTTTCCTTTTAGTGAAATGCTGAGTTCCCTCTGGTAAACAGTAACAGTGTATATGGCTAGGGCTTTTATTGTGAAAGGTAAGAACGGAAGGAGTGGATCTGGTCTGCGCTGCCTTTGTCAAGGTTGAAAGGAGTAATAAAGTTTGCCGTCTTGATCTCGAACA
This sequence comes from Pholis gunnellus, assembly GCF_910591455.1. Lineage (NCBI taxonomy): Eukaryota > Metazoa > Chordata > Actinopteri > Perciformes > Pholidae > Pholis > Pholis gunnellus. The sequence continues at coordinate 22,195,028 of NC_136538.1, forward strand.
CAGAGCCTCCGTGTTGTTGTGCACTCTAGTGTGCATTTTAAATAACGTGATCGGTTGATGCCTTTATTCGTGGTTTAAAAGCTCCACGTTCCAAAGAAGAATTCCATCACTTACCACGTAATACTTGGGTTCTGTGTGAAATTATTCATGACAAAAAAACAACAGTTTTAACGTGCTAATAAATCGCACGAAAAGTAAAAGCCTCAGGAGTGAGAACCAAAACTGTAAAACGGGATCCATGTGAGGGATCGGTTTACGCTCAGACGATCGTCAGCCAATCGTCAGCCAATCGTCACAGAGGTGGAGATGCGTCATCGTTGAAATATGAGGAGACAGAAATAGTTGTGTAAAAAAATTGAAAAAGTAAAGCTCGAGTAAGAAGTTGAAATCGTTTCGGAAAGTGAAAGAAATGGTCGGACACGTAGCCCCAACTTTAAGGCCTTAAGGGTTGAAGTACGAGTGTTGGTACCTTTGTGTTGGAGACCTTTTCTGGAAGATGCATTCATCCCTGAGACAGCTGTTGATTAACTTTACTGGAAGGTGAGACTATGAGCAGACACACACACACACACACACACACACACACACACACACACACACACACACACACACACACACACACACACACACACACACACACACACACACACACACACACACACACACACACACACACACACACACACACACACACACACACACACACACACACACACACACACACACACACACTTCCCCTGAGGCCAAATGGAAAATGTGCCATTAATCTCACCTACAAGTTCATACACTGACACTTAACAGTACGAGCATTGTTTTCAGGGAAACCAAGTCAAGTCAAGTCAAATCATTTTCTTTTCTAATGAAGGTCAACAGGAGTATGTTCCTTGTTGAGAATGAAATATTACATAAGTTGCTGTGTTGACTCATATTGAGTGTTAACCAAACAAAGTGGTTAGTGATGGTTTAAAGCAAAGGAGGAAGGGAATTAAACACAGCGTCCTGTCAACAGAATGCTGAACAGCAACCAGTAAGCGTTCCTGTCGAGTGCTTGCTGGTTGTTCTTTAGAAGACTATTTGTATTTGATTCTTCTGTTTAGATTTCTCTCTTCTTGTGAATATTTCCCATCAGTGTCCAAACCCACCATCAAAATGTAATTCAGGGAAAATGTATGAATTCAAGCTCAACTGGAATTTTTTAGGGCGATACAAATACTAACATTCGCAACCCAGACGGCTGAAAAAAGTCTTGTTATTGTATGAGTCTGCAAACCACGGGGTACGTTGAATGTTTCTGAACCCAAATAAAGTTTCATAAATACGTTTCATATCAGCTTTGTATGAGGCTTGCAGAAAAACACACAATGCAACGTAGTTAAAAACGTAAGAAACTAGGTTAGGTTTAGACACAACTACTTATTTAAGGTTAAGAAAAAGATCATGGTTTGTGTTATAAAAATAAATAACGTAACATTACGTAAGGCAACATAACTTAACGCAACAATGTAGCGCAACAACGTAGCATAAAGTAACAACGTGAGGCAACAAAGTAACGTTAATACAGAACAAAGTCTACTTTTGGTTTCACACAGTGGCCTCCTGGTGAAAGTCTCTTTCTCTGCCCGAATGCAAAAACACAAAAAATAAAGTTAAGAGTTATACAAGTCTGACAATGATAGATCGGAGATATATAACACAAAATACACATTATGAATAGGCATCTCTTAAGAACATAGTTCAGCATTTGAGTACACTAATACCAATTCTTATAGTTTTAGATGAGAAGATTAATACCACTCATATCTACCCAGTAAATATAAGACTACATCCAGCAGCAAATTAGCTTAGCTTAGCATGAAGACTTGAAACAGGGGGCAACAGCTAGCTCTGTAACAAGTCAACAACCAGCACCTCTAAATCAATTCATCTTAACACTCAACATGCTGTGTGTTGTTTAATCGATACAAAAAATAAAACGTAAAAATTAAAAGTTTTAAGGAATTATTTAAAACAAATAAAATCATTTTCCAAGTGCAGAAACAAAGAAAGGCAACACAGAACATTACAAGAGAAACAAAAGTGAAAGCCTAAACAGGATCCAAAGTTAAAAAAAAAAAAGAAAAGAATAAAAAGCAGAGAGCAGAGGAGGTGAGAGCTGAAGGCTTTGGCAGGGCCGAAGCAGGCCACAGACCAGAGCCAAAGGGCCCAGGACAAGTGTTGCCATGTCCCCCTGAAACCGCTGAGGCCGCTGGGTAATGAATAAATAAACACACCCTCCAACCATCCAGCCTCTTCCTCTTCCTGCTCTCCACATTTGGCAGCCAACACACTAACACACACACACACACACACACACATGCATATGCATACACACACACACACAAACACAGAAACTGGCAAGTGCACATAAACAATGCACACAAATGCATACATGCATGATTGCCATCGGCCTGACAGACTCGCAAACATGCAGGTTTTGTGGAGCAGAGAGTGTGTGCGTGTGCCGGCAGTGTTCCATACATCCACCTGTCTGTGTGCCAGGGTTTATTCCCTTGCTTTGCCTACTTCACACGGTTCATCTGTAGGCCTACGCGTTTCATTTGCCCATCCATATTTATCCGAGGCTGCGTGGAGACATTTTGGCTGGCGAAGCCGGAGCCGGAGCCGGGCGGCCTCGGTTACATTCCCATACTCACGCCACGGATAACCCGACTGAGAAATCACCCGCACGCCAACGCAGAGGCATGTGGCCACGCCGTGTCAGAGCTTAAGAAAACAAGAGGCGAAGCGGCGAGACTCGCAGAGACGGTGACTCGTCTGACAGTCGGTGGAGATATTTTCAATTATTCAACTTGGATTGAAGACGGAGCGAAGATCCTTTTAACGCGTAACTTGTTGTGACAACGCTAAGCGGCCTCGTCACCGCCGCCCGATGAAATATAGATATTTTGTTTTTGTTTCCAAGACGATTCATTTGTCATTGCCGAGTTGTTGCTTCGGGAGACCAACTGTTAAATGTCAAGAGGGAAGTGAGAACGACGAGGTCGAGGAGAGACGAGGGACAGACGCAGGAAACCTCAAGATATGATCTGCTGAAACATAGACGGAAGGCTGAAGACATAAAGAAAACACACAAACTGTGCTCACCGTTCGGATCACGGATTGGATCAACACAAAAGAAAATAGGAGCAAATACAACTGTTTATCTGAAGAAAATATAGCGATAAGTCTTCAGCAGCCTGAGTTCAATCAATCAAGGTACGGTCTCTTTAGTACAACATTCCTCCTGTTTGGAACCATCGCTTCACTGCAGCTCAACCAAATATCTTTTAGACAAACATCACGTCATTCTAACGGGATCAAGTAAATATTTCCCTCTTGTCGTTGACTACCGTACATATTTTCTCATAGACTTCTACACAGCCAGAGGAGTCGCCCCCTGCTGGTCATTAGAGAGAATGCAGGTTTAACACGCGAAGCATCGGCTTCACTCGGCAGAACCGGAGGTTGTAGTTTTTAAATCAGAAAGCAAGAGCAGTGTGAGCGATTCAGCCAGCAGGAGAAGAGAATGCAGACTAACTCAAACCACTAAAGCAGAAACTAACATGTCATTAGAATGCCCCTAAAATCACACCAGTCTTTCCCTACTACACTACACACACACACATACACCATCTACCACACACACACACACACTCTTACGACTCTCCATCAGACGGAAGATTACATGGCAACCTTGACCTGTCTGCCCATCGTAAATTACCACACAGCCTCCGCTGGCACCTCGTTCTGGTGTGTCGTCAGCTCGCGCCCACAGCCGCCATCACACTACATCAGTGACTGAGCCCGTTGGATGCATTACAACATGTTTTTAAATCTTTAGTGAACTACTGTAGTGCTTGCAGCTGGAGGTTTAATTCTGCACTGAGAGACTTTAGGCGTTAAGTCACTGGGAAAGTTGTGACGTTGAAGCTGCAGTGACGTAATTTAAATTAACTGCAGACGACAAATGCTAAAAAAAAAAAAGATGCACAAAGAAAACAGGATTTAAAGTCTCTCTCTAACTTTTCAATTAATCTCAGCCACCATGTCTTTCTTACGTTACCGGGATCGTCTGCAAGATGGAGAAGAACCCATTTCCAGGTCACGAAGGAAAGGAGGAGATAATGAGAGGATAAGAGCGTATAATGGGAACCTCGCTTCATGATTTAGCCGGAGACGACCGGAGCATCCCAACAATAAATTGTAACCCCCCCCAAGCAGCTTTAATTGAACTTGGCAATTAAAGTGATTTTGATGCTGATCGTTAGACCCCGAGTACAAAGCCACACTCACTCATTCTCAAACAGAACGGGGCTGCAGGTACAGTAACACAACTGAAAACGCTGAGCAAAACAATTACGGTGAAAAATACGCCCGGCGAGCTGCATCGATGCTCGTTGACGGGTTTATTCATCAACGTGTTGACCTTCATTAGGTTCTGCCGAAGCATCAGCAGAGAGCGCTCAACGTGCAAAAATGATCAACGTCCGTGGTCGTAACGACAAAATACGGGGTCAAATTTCCAAAAAAAGAGAGACAATGAATAAAATGTTTGAATCACTTTAACCTTGAGTGACGGCAGACGACTAGTGAGCGTTTCTGTCTCGTATGCTGCACGTCTGTGCTTCACTTTATATGGATGCAAATGAGAATCTGACTGTTTATATGAATGCATACAGATATGGAAACGTGTGTGTGTGTGTGTGTGTATGTGTGTGTGTGTGTGCGTGCGTGTGATTCTCTCTGCTCTCCATGCTGCTCTGCTCCCACAGTGCCCCTGGGACCCATCTGCCTCCCTGTTATTAATTCATCAGGCTTAACCATGCAGCACTTTATGGCTCTGTTTGGACTGACGAACTATCACACACCCCTATCTCCCACTCTCTCTCCCTCTGTCTCTCCCTCTGTCTCTCTCTCTCCCTCTCAGGAACACGCTATTGAAAAACAATATCTGTCACCGGATGCTGAACCTGCACTTGCAGCTTTGATATGCTCATTGTCTGTTAGATGTCTTACCTCTTGGCCTCTGAATGCAGTTTTTGTTCTTGGTTACTTCCTGAACCAAATTTCCATCTTTGCGTCGAAACTTATCTTGGAGCTGCTCGGTGATTCAGAAAGTATACTCTCAAATTCACTAAATAGCTCAACGAGGATTACGCAGAATAAAACCCAACAAAGTAGAATATCTTAACACACTTTAAGAGCCCCAAAGAGGGCCAAAAATAATTTCCCAGAAGGCCACAAACCTTCTTTTGGGCAGCCCTGAACTCCAAAACTAAACCCGACTTCACTGCGACTGTGTGGCTTATTCACGGAAAACTATTTGGGCTGAAAAAAACACAGCCGATCCTGTTCAAAATAAACCCTTTTAAAAAGAAAAGGTTTGCATTGAAAGATGATCTAAGAATCAATCAATGCCCTTCACGTGAATACGTCCTGATTGCCATGTCTAAACCTGTTCCCATCACAGACGGAGAGACGAGATGGGAGATTGCGCTCACATCAAAAGAGTTTATCTAGCTCGTATTATGTGGCTGTAAATAGCTGCAGCAGAGATACGAGATGCTCACTGAGAGCTGAGAAAGTAGAAGTGGAGAGGGAGGACGTAAGCACAGGACATAAAGAGAGAAAAAACATCTTACTGGCTACTACAGGAGCTTAAAACCACACAATGCATTCCTCTAAAGATACCCAAAGAATCAACAAACAAAAAATATTTTTTACAACTAATAGTAAAAAAAAATCATTATTTTGTGGTTCAAGACTTTTGCATCAACACGGTCTGATCTTTACTGAATTAAACGTTAATTTAATTGTAACATGCATCACAATCCTTCCTCTCTCTCTCCACTGTTGACTAAAACATTTAAACGCCATAAAGAAACTAAAGAAATTAAGACCTGGACTAGATCTAATCCACAGTCCACAGACCAGATTGTGTCAATTCTCTTCATTCCACACAACTAAAATAATTAGTTTTATTTTGCAGAATGAATGCATCTTACAGGTCTCACACTACGCTCATGCTTTCATTTTTAAAAAGGTGAGTAATCTTTACTTTTTTTACTAAATAAAGACTGTACTTGTTGTCGATGACTTTCCCCTCCACCTCGTCCCTCAGAGGGCAAACCTGAACCCGAGGACATCCAGAGGGAGTTGTTATTGGCTCACCAGCGTCTTACTACTGGGGCTGCACTGCCCCCCAGTGGACATGACGTGAACACTATTCTCTGCAATCAGCATCACAGCATCACGCAGGAGCTCAGAGTGAGTTCTGTCTCGTGTTACAGGTTGTGTGATCCAAACGTCAGCATTGAGCAGTGACGCTTTAACGGTCACACGTGCTTTGACTGGACGGGCTGTAACTCTCAGCATTGATCAGTTCAGGTTACAGGTGAGAATGCAGGAATTACCGGTTTCCTGTTAAACTTGGTTTCGCGTGTAAACGTACGAGCACTCGTACACAAACGCTGATGGAAGATCATTTTGTTTTGATAGAAATATGTTATTAGAAAGACGACACACTCGTTGGATAAAACACATCAGGTGAGAAAACGTTGCATAAATACGAGGAACATAGATAAGATAGCTAGCTAGCAAGCTAAGCTAACGACCATGTTGGTGACACACATTGTGCAAGACGGGAGAGAGAGAGATTATCTTTTAAATTGAACTTCATATGTATAATTCAGTGCACAATTCAAACAGGATCAAACATTGTTGACTACTGTACATATCTTTCCCAAAATGAAGCCTCATGCAGGGACACAGAAAGGGGCGTGGCTTAGCCTCTCTATAAGATTCGTTGTAGTTAATGCCAAGGAGCACCTTCACTCATCCTCATTGCAGGTACGATAACAAAACAAAGCCAACGAGTGCTCGCGTTCACGTAATCCGCGTAATGGGAGCCTCGCTTCATGATTTAGCCGGAGACGACCGGAGCATCCCAACAATAAATTGTAACCCCCCCAAGCAGCTTTAATTGAACTTGGCAATTAAAGTGATTTTGATGCTGATCGTTAGACCCCGAGTACAAAGCCACACTCACTCATTCTCAAACAGAACGGGGCTGCAGGTACAGTAACACAACTGAAAACGCTGAGCAAAACAATTACGGTGAAAAATAAGCCCGGCGAGCTGCATCGACGCTCGTTGACGGGTTTATTCATCAACGTGTTGACCTTCATTAGGTTCTGCCGAAGCATCAGCAGAGAGCGCTCAACGTGCAAAAATGATCAACACCTTCATCAACGTGAAAACAGAGAAGACGGTCAAATTTCCACAAGAGAGACTTGAGATGAATTAAATGTTTGATTCACTTTAACATTGAGTGACTAAAGACTGTCTGTATTCAGCAGAGGAAACCTTTATTTAAAACAAATAAAGTACATATCTCCACACATCTTTCCCCACGATGTGTTTCTCTTACACATGTGTTGACATCACTCTTGGAGCTTCTCACATATTTCCCGCCTCTACGGAAACAAAACGATTGACGATGTTTGAAAATGGACCCACGACAGCGTGATTACAGATGTGACAGCGTGCCGGCCGGAAAAAAAGAGTCTGAAGAAGAAAGAGAGAGATGGGAAAATGCAAAAGACTGAGAGTCACTGGGAAAGAAGAAAAGATGTAATGTTGAGAAGGACGCTCTCTGTGGAGTAAAAGGAGTGAGAACAGCTGACAAGAGATGGAGAACGGTGATGTGGAGTGATTCAAATGGAAGATAAAGTTAAGTTCAAGCAACAAAACAAACAGTTGAGTTTAGGCAACAACACCACAAACAGTTTGGTTTAGCAACCATAAAACCACAGCGCGGTGTCAAACACCGGTCTTCTGGTTGAAAGTCGTCTTTTTGGATATTATAAAGTCGTATTATAAAGTGGAATGGTATAATTTACTGGCTAAAATACAAGCTGAGACAAAGACAGACATGGGGGGGGGGGTTTATTTCCTGTTTGCCACAGTTGGACAACTTGAAGATGAAGAGGCAGGAAGGAGGAAGAGGAGGAAGTGCAGGATAAATCTCATTAAGATGCACCATGACAGTGAAGCACAGAGCCACTCCCTGATGTGTGAAAGTACATCTTGATCTCTTATCTGTGCACAAACGTCCCCGTTCGACCTCCGCGGCTCCTCTCTGCAAGAACACACTTTTTAAACCGAGTGTGTTTCAGAAGCATCTCAACGGGAGAAGAAAAGAAATGTTTCGGAAGCTCCGGCATTTTTAGGGATTTAGTGTCAAGTTCTTTTTTTTGTCTTTGGCTCAGTTACCTCTATAATATGGAGCCTTCTACAGTTAGATTTCGGGACAGGAAATCAGGGTGAGCATGATCGAGTCTTCAGTTGGGTTCAGGCAACAAAACTACCTCGTTAGGTTCAGGAGAAGATCGGTCGTTTGGGTTCAAATAAGGACAGAAGTGTCGTCACTGAAGTACACAAGTTACACGCCAAATAAATCAACATTGACTTGAATGAACGTGTGTTCTTTAGTCATCTTTAAACATAGATTTTGTGGGATCTGTACGAGTTACGACGCATTATTTCTCGTAGGCGTAGCTACGAATGCTGGATGAGAGCGACCTGAATTCACAGCATACACAAACACTTCTGTAACTTTTCTTTCATGGAACATTTTAATTAAATTGTGTGTTCATAATTAAACGTTGACTATTAAATAGTTTACATTTTCTCCAAAAACGGCACCAAGTTACAGATCCTTGTTGTTGTCAGTTTACTTGTTGAACCCTAAACCTGCAACAGGCTCATCTGGTGCACACACAACGTTAACGCACCTTTTTGGGAATCAAGCTGAGCTTCTGCAGCAGAGCGACTGAATCCGTCTCAAAATATCTACCAGACCTTAGACTTCGACATTAGACTTCGTACAACATCGTACATTCTGTTAGGTCCCTGAATCCTCCACAGATACCACATGAATACTACTCCTACTTAATACTACTCGTGATGACACCTTAAATAAAGTCATTGCTGTACATATTGTCAATGTTAGAGAGACAATTTGCCATCTTGTAACATGTATGTTACTAACTTGTGTATTAATAATGGCTCATGAGTGATGCTTTGGCATGGACACATTTGGTTCAGCCTTCTTTCAAATGTGTTGTTTTTGTATTAAAAAATCTACATGACCATAAGTAGAAATGAACACAGATCTGATAAGGTACTCGAGTTGTTGTCTCTCCACGTTAGACTATTCAAACACGCAGGAAATTCAAACTGAGTTCAGTAATTAAACTTTAAACTCAGGAATCATCTTCAGTGTGGAGAGGACGTCTTTGTAGCCGTCTGCGTGTAAACAATCAATTTAAACACAGTACAAAGACAGAAACGCGGGTGGCTTAAGAAAGCGTTCAGGCGGGTTTGTTTCTCGCTCTCCGGGAAACAAATATCTTTTATTTCATCGGGTAAAAAACCCGCTGCTGTCTCTCCATCTCCTGCCCCCAAGCAAACCCCCACTTAGTGCCTTCTCCCCTCCAGGGAGCGTTTTCTTGGCAAACAGGGCTGTTTATTTTACTAAAACGGGGCCCTCACTTCAGCAGGTTTCGTCTAATTAAAATGTTGCAAACGCGTCGAGGAGTAGGTGTTTTATTTAACGGCTAATTGTGCTGACGCCAGGGACCGGGCTATTTTTTTATGCATACACTTTGCAGGATCTTAAAGGAAAGAACACAACAGTACACACACACACACACACACACATACACAGGAGATCGGTTTCTTGCTCATTGGTGGGATGAATTTTAAACAGTCAGGAGTATCGAGTTAATCAGTGAGAATTCAGTGGGGGAATATCAGGTTGCCTTTTTAACAGGGGAGGATGCTCGTATGATTAACGCAGCGCTCCCTCGTTGGACCGAGCCGAATAATTGTCTTGTTTACCAACAGGTGTATTTTTAATCTAGACACAGGAATTAACAATCCTTGTTTGTGAGAGGTGCTCGTGGGGGCGGGGGGGGGCGGGGGGTGGGGGGGGGGGTTGTCATGTTTGAGATGTAATGACCTGCCGTTTCTTTCCCCTCGTCAACAGCTCGTGTCGTCCTAATTGAGTGTTTAGAGTCGATGAATTCAGAGAGGGACGGAGGCGTTGGTGTCGTGTCGGGTGGACACTCAAACACAGAGCTGATTGGTGAGGGTGTGTTTTATTAAGGCGGACGTTAAAATACGATGCATCGAATGACAAAAACACTGCCTGGTTTAAAACGCTCAAAGGCAGGAAGTCTTCTTCATCACGGTGCTCACAAGGTAAACATCATGATTATGGCATGAACATTTTAACCAAGATTATTTTAATCAATATTCAAATCACGATTATTTAATGATTTTAAGGACAAATATTTTTTATTTAATTGCACTTTTACCTATAAATGAACAGAGCACTGCTACATTCCTGCTAATTACCAAATCGTTGCATCAAAATAAGACGAAAGAAAATCAAATTGAAATTGAAATCAAATTGGCTAAATCTAACTAAATATTTGCATCAAAATAAGACTTAAAATAAGGTTTTAAAATGAGTAATATCTGCTTTTTTTGTCCGACGACCGTGAGTTGTTTGCAGGAGCCCCTTACATTGAGGCCCCTTACATTGAGGCTCCTTACATTGAGGCCCCTTACATTGAAGCCCCTTACATTGAGGCCCCTTACATTGAAGCCCCTTACATTGAGGCCCCTTACATTGAGGCTCCTTACATTGAGGCCCCTTACATTGAGGCCCCTTACATTGAGGCTCCTTACATTGGAGGTCCCTTACATTGAAGCCCCTTACATTGAAGCCCCTTACATTGAGGCCCCTTACATTGAGGCCCCTTACATTGAGGCCCCTTACATTGAAGCCCCTTACATTGAGGCCCCTTACATTGAAGCCCATTATATTGAGGCCCCCTCTGCAGCCTTAAGGGCCTTGCTCAAGGGCCCCTCAGTGGTGATAATGAGGGAGGGACACTTCACTTGTTTGATGATCAAACCGACAACACAGTTTTTTTACGTCACAATTTTTTTACAAAAAAATCAAGAGGATTGATGATATTTTTACTTGAAATATTTCTCAAAAGATGACTCGATGAACCAATTATTAAAATAGTTGTTTTATAACAAATCAATAAGTCAACGTTATAAACATTTAGTGCAGGGCTGTGGTACTGAATAACCTCGTGAGGCGTTCATGGTCCATCCCTGCAGATTCCTTCCAGCGGGTGTGAAACCAGAGGGAAATGAATTTATCACATTTCACATTTTTAATCTCTTGTTCTTTGGATATTCTGTCAAATCACCTCACATGAGTGTTATCAATAGAAACCACGAGCAGGATCGTTTTTTTCTTCTAATGAGGTGTTAAAAGACTTGGGGTTGTGGTCTTCAGTGGTTTGGAGGGTAGTGTGAAGTCAGTGCAGTTATTGAGGTAGTGTGTGTGTGTGTGTGTGTGTGTGTGTGTGTGTGTGTGTGTGTGTGTGTGTGTGTGTGTGGCTTGTATTACCTTTTCATTTCACACGTCAGCCTGGAGCTGACAGGTTGCTAAAGCAAAGGTATTTTAACATCCAATTTCAACTGTTTTGTCGCACAATTGTGTGAAACAAAGGGTGAAAATGAAAACTGGAGAGAGAGACAGAGAGACAGAGAGACAGAGAGAGAGAGAGAGACAGAGAGAGAGACAAAGAGACCGAGAGAGACAGAGAGAGAGACAGAGAGACAAAGACAAAGAGAGAGAGAGAGAGAGAGAGAGAGAGAGAGAGAGACCTAAACTAAGGAATGAATAGACGTTTTATTTCTTGTCATTTCTTCAAGAATAACCTGACACACACACACACACACACACACAGACAGACACACACACACACACAAACACACACACACACACACCGATACTTTTAATCAAGTCATTTCTCACCGACACTGAAAAGAAGAAGAAGTGGTTTTAAATGTGCCGGATGGTCCAAGAGATTTATGAAACAACACCAGAAAACGCTTCAGCTGATGTGAACCTGCCGAGCTAGGACTGAATACTGCTAATAATGTAATACAGGAAACAACTCAGTTAGGTTTATCGAGTATCGAGAAGAGTAGTAGTATCAATAAGAGTACTAGTATCGATAAGAGTACTAGTATTGATAAGAGTACTAGGATTGATAGGAGTACTAGGATTGATAGCACTCTTAGTAGTAAGAAAGATAAATGAACCACAATGTTGAATTATTTCTTCAATGAGAGCATCAAGATATGTTTTATCTATCGTTTTAAATCAGTTGTGTGCATGTCTATATGCACACAGCCTCCTTTACGCTGGTTTTTATAATAATAGAATAAATCACAGCAGTAGAAGCTGAACTGTGAGCCCCTCCAGCGAGCCCTGCGAGGATCTGGTCCTCTTTAGAAACGGGTTAGCCCGGATTAAAGGGTGTTTCTGTCGCTCTTATCTCGTGTTTGAGCACTTGATCACGGAGGCGTGCCCTAATCCCAACATCGATGCCGTTCCATCAACACGCTCTCCTGGAGCAACTCGCAAGCAACAAAAGGGGGTCGCTGGGGCTTGTTTAGATTGAGTATCCCCCCCCCCCCCCCCCCCCCCCCCCCCCCAACACACACACACACACACACACACACACACACACACACACACACACACACCTTTTTAAGGAACACTGTTTCTGCTGTTGCTCGCTTTGATAGTTGATGCCAAACGTCTAATCTCATAAACTTCTGCTTGTTCTCTGCTGACAGACTCGAGACTTAAGATCTGTGAAGCGTGTGTGTGTGTGTGTGTGTGTGTGTGTGTGTGTGTTCGGGGGGAGGGGGGGGGCGTTTGTTTGGAAATCTAAGTGGGAGATTAAGTGAGGTTGGTTGATCACCAGTGGATTTGTTTACAGCGGGCTTTAGACGGAGATGATAAGCTGTTTATGTCAGATCTGTCATGAATAATTGTGTTCGGGTCTTCTGGAGTGTGTGACATGGAAGCACATGTGATGTGAATCGAATGTCATTTTGTAAAATTACTTGTAATAAAATTGGGGCCTTTAAAATTCACAATATATCAACATGCATCATTTAAATATGTTTTTCAATATCCGGCTCTGCACCTTGAGTTTTTGTTCTTGTGATGAAAGTTATTACTTTGACATATTTCAACCTTCTGCTTCCATTTTATTCTTTTGATAAATGAGGGAAAGAAAATTAATTTACCCACAAGATCTCCAAAAGTGCTCGATTTAGGGCAATGGTTCCCAATTTAATTAAGGGTCAAGACCCCCTGAGGGGTCGCATAATGAATCTGAGGGATTATCAGGATAGAAAAGAAGAACATACGTTCTTCTAATTGTTTCTCTTTTCTTGTCAATTTGTGGATAATTTTACCTCTTCGGTCGTCTAAAAACCATTCAACTAAAACCATCAGAGAAGGGAATCACACATGAGGGAAAGTAGTTAACTTGAGCAGAAGATATAAAAATCCACATTTCGGGTGAGATCAAAAACCTAAATGAAAACGGCCTCATGGTCATCTTTATGAAACAATATCAAAATCCAGCTAATTCAAACTGAGGCACACTGAGGGACCCGATCAATGACATTTAAAGTCGTGTCAGTCTTCAAAAAAAAAAAGTGGATTTCCTATCATCAGAGAGGCCAATGCACATAGTTTCTCTCAAAACACCATGCTGTATTGAAGAAGACTTGAAACTAGAGATTGAGACCATAAACTCATGTTTACAATGTTTACTGAGGTAATAAATCAAGAGAGAAGTAGAGTCATTTTCTCATAGACTTCTATACGACCAGAGGAGTCGCCCCCTGGTGGACACTAGAGAGAATGCAGCTTTAACACGTGAAGCTTTGGCTTCACATTCAGATCTGAAGGTCGCCGCCTGGTTTAAGCAAATCTCTGGTAAACACACGATTTAAAGTTGTGCTTTAGTTGTGTGATTCTTTGTGTTAAGTCGACAGCCCCTAATTCAGAGCAATGCAAGAAATGTCTCGTAACATTCATGTTATGATAAAATGTTGATCACAAATATAAATAAAAAGTATTGGTGTATTTATTTTGGTATCTATGTCACAGTTCATATATATATATAGATATATATCTATATATCTATAGATATATAGATATATTTATGTCTACAAAAAGGCAGAGACAGACGGTCAAACGAGAGACAGAAATGAGCCTCTGCTTCCCTTGTGGGCCTGCTGGCTATTTGACAGGACTGTAGATCATACTCATGGATGAGTTGTAATTGCAAGTGACCGTTTCTCAGAAGTGTGTGTGTGTGTGTGTGTGTGTGTGGGGGGGGGGGGGTCAGTGGTGTTTTTGTAAAAATAAAAGGAGAAGTGTTGCTCTCGCTGTGGATTCTTTAGGAAATTGCTGTCGCACACGGAGGGGCTGGAGCCGGTCGGGGCCCAAGTCTGGCTCCCAGAACCATTACTGCGCCTGCTGGAGTCAAGTGTGTGTGTGTGTGTGTGTGTGTGTGTGTGTGTGTGTGTGTGTGTGTGTGTGTGTGTGTGTGTGTGTGTGTGTGTGTGTGTGTGTGTGTGTGTATTTTGATTGCAATGTAAGGGGGGAGGTACTTGTGTTAGTATTTTGGGGATTAATGTTATTAAAATGTTCATTTCAAGCTCTTCTCAAAAACACTTTTTCACCATAATCTCAGTTCTCGTGGTGTGCTCGTGTCTATTTGGTTAATCAGGACGGATACATATTGAACATAGTGTTGTTTGAACTGTTGTTGTTAGGTAAAGCTATAAATCTCTGGAGTCGCCACTCTGGTGAAAAACAGACTAAACATTGACGACCCCCAGTGCTGACCTTGCACACACACACACACACACACACACACACACACACACACACACTGCTGTCCAACTGGTTAAGTTTAAGCAATTTCTTGTTAAATGGTACAAGAGGAGATAAAGAAAAGGTGCTAAGGGGCTTTAGGGCATTGAATTATTGATTCATTATTCGTTCAATAAAACGAAAGTCATTTTAAAAATAGCCATCGCAATTTCCTGTAGCCCAAGATGACCTCTTTGAAAATGCTTGCTGAGTTATTTCCTGTGAAGACCAGACGGCAACCTCCGGCTCTGAAGAGTGTTGGAGATGTGTTAAAGCTGCATTCTCTCTAGTGTCCACCAGGGGGCGACTCCTCTGGTTGTATAGAAGTCTATGAGAAAATGACTCTACTTCTCTCTTGATTTATTACCTCAGTAAACATTGTAAACATGAGTTTATGGTCTCAATCTCTAGTTTCAAGTCTTCTTCAATACAGCATGATGTTCATTTAGTAAACGATGGTCCATTTAGAGTCAAACAGACCATAAAGCAGGGGATGCTTTAGGGCGGGGCTTACTGTGATTGACAGGTCTCTACCAGAGACGTATCCGGCGTCTCTACATCACTCTTCCGCAATCCAAACATGGTAACTTCTGTTCATTGGTTGCGAAAAAAACAGAATGGCCGACGGCGGTAATCGAAGATGGCGACGGCAAAATCGCCGAACTCGAGGCTTCAAAATAGTCCACAAACCGATGAGACGTCCACTTCTATACAGTCTGTGGTGAAGACGGAAGCGGAGAAGTGTAACATATCACATGAACCATTGTTAATAACAATGTATTTTCAACTCAACACTTCCTGTTTCTATTTCAAAATAAAAGCCCTCTTGAGTCTTTCTGTAGATAGAATCCTTTCATTTGTTAACACAAGGCTTTTATTCTGAAATATTTGCATAGTTATCATTTACAAATGAGCGCAGGCTTTTTATCCTTTTCCTGTGTAAGATAAATATAAATTAAATCATAATGAAATTAAATGGAACATTCTGGTCAGTAGGAAAAGGCGCAGTATGTTGAAAGAAGGTCTTCAGAGTTGAAATCTTATATATTTTCTTAAATATTTTATATAAAATACAAAGAGCTCCATCGTATAAAGGCATTTCTATTGGTTGGGAAGGAATGAGCCGTCATGTGAGTCTCTGTCTCCCTCTGGTGGAGCCGACCGGTGCAGAGTTGTGGTGGTGAAGTTTGGGAAGCGCTTCAGTTTGCCCCCCCAAAAAAAACCCCAAAACTGTTAGGTCGACCTTTGACCTGATACCACACACTGGGGCGACCTCATCTATCACCTGGATGTGGGGTGTTGTGATAGAGGGGGGGGGGGGGGGGGTGGGGGGGGGGGGGGGGGGGGGGGGGGGGGGCATGTGCCATGTTGGTTTTTAAGGAGAGAGTGTGGCTTTTATGTTCATGTACAAAAGTTACAGACAGAGAGACGCTGTCTGGTTTGATTCTGATTGGCCTGGGGGAGCGGGGGAGCAGAGAGGTCAGGGAGTCAGGGCTGATGAATGTTTTGTGATAGTCTGGGGGGGGGGGGGGGGGGGGGGGGCAGTGTGGTGTGGTTTGAATTAGAGACAAATTGAGCCCCTTAAAACGTCTTTGCATCAAGTATTGTTTGGTGAGGTCGCTCCTGAAACGAGCAGAATAAAAGCTTTTTGTTTCTCTGTGCACGGCCAACCTCACGTCACACATGCAGCGAGTCACCAAAAGAACCTTTTGAGATATTTAAGTGAACCTAAAAGTAAAGTAAAAGTAAACCTCTCACCAGATCTGACAATGAACGCAGAAATAAACATTTGTTTGGTCTGAAACCAGAAGAGAGAAAGAGCGACAGAGGAAGTGACGAAACCAGCAAACACCAAAACCAGGAAACAAGAGTTCACATGAGCGCAGTGAGAAAACACCTTCATCCAACCTTTGTTTGGGAATAAAGAGCTGAAAGTCAGATAATGTAGCTTATATAAAGTAGTTTATCTGTTGATTAGTGGTAGCCGACTGTTCATTTATAAATGTCAGAAAAAACTGGGAAAAAAACTACTTAAATATAAGTTGACAGCAGGATACACAAAAAACACACATTAATACAGTTAAACAGAAACCACACTCACACACACACACACACACACACACACACAAATAAATGTACCATAAGCCTGGGAGAATATGGCAGTTTTGAGTTTGCGTTTGAGTATTAATAGATTCTAATAATTGATGCATTAAAGTGTAAACATCAGAGTGAACTCTGTTATTAGATTTTGTTGAAATGGTCTGAATCTGCAAAATAAATGCTGTGAAGTAAAAAGTGAAATATTTCCCTCTAAACTCGGTTATTAAAAGCCCTTTTCTTGTTATTGTGGTTATTGTTCATGATGTACTTTGTGGACTCCTCTGAGGACGAGTGGGAGGCTGACTCTGTGTGTGTGTGTGTGTGTGTGTGTGTGTGTGTGTGTGTGTGTGTGTGTGTGTGTGTGTGTGTGTAGGTGTGTGTGTGTGGACTCATTAACTGTTTAAATACACAAGAGAGCTTTTGATGAATGACCCTTCAATACCCAGAGGGGAAATATCTGTTGCATGAAGTACACCGAGCAAATATTAGGACAGCACAACGACACAAAGACAACACACACACACACACACACACACACACACACTGACAGAATCCAGACCAAGTCAGACCCACACGTTGTACTTTTTACAGTCACAAAGACGGTTCTCCAACTGAAAATGTTACTGAAAGAAAAGCTTTCTGCAAACTAAAACACATTCGTTCATTTACTAAACGGCAAAGTCAACTATTAACAAGGTCTGGATGTTCCAAAATGTTCCTCTTCATTCATATATATATACACACACACACACACACACACACACCTTTATACCTGGTTTTATAAACTTAATAAAACATAATATACACTGGACATACAACTTATGGTGTTCATGCATATTAATCTGTTTCGTTTTCCTTTAAATGTTGTGTTCACATGTAACCTCATATGACTGTCACTGTTCTCTACTGAGGGAGATAATATAAACTTCTCATTCTATGAAACTGTTATAGGTTTTATGAGATTATTGCACTTCTGAGTTTCTATAATAATGAAATATTAAAATGTAATTCCCTGTCCCTGATTTCACTAAAACAAGTTCTGGTCTCATCGATCAATAAGTCAATATATATAAAGGTTTTATTTATATCGTACCTTTCTAACAAAGTGCTTTACAAACGATTGACACACGAAAACTAGACGAAAATGGAGAGAAGGGGGAGAGAGTAATGCAGTTAAATAAATAAGATAAAACTCTGAATAAATGAACCGTAATAAAACAGTTAAGAAGTCACATTAGAGTCAAATTAAATTCTCCACAGTCTCCAAATTATGTTTGTCGTGATTTAAAAGAAATACAATATTGACATCATGTTAAAGATACACGTATAATAACAGCTCTCTCCACCTCACTCGTATGTTGAGGGTAATTCATTTGCCAAAACAAAAGAGACAAAACGCACAATAAATAAAGTTAAAGACTAATTTGACTGATACCTTTATATGTTTTCAATTGTTCTATAGATTATCGCTTACTTTTATTTATTACTTAAATACCCCAAATCCTCATCATGCAACTTCAGTAAACTGCACATTATGCACACGCAGCAAAAACAGAGGAAACAGAAGATTATTAGCCATCGGAGGCTCCAGACTGTTGAAGAAGCTGATGAACTGGATTTGTTTGTAGAAGTTGTTCTCTAGAAATATAAAAGCACCTGGTGGCTGATGAACTTAAAGTTTTCTGACAGAATGTGAAAGACTCCAAACTTTGCTATCTTACATATATACATAGATCATGTATTATGTATTATTATTATTGTCACAGAACGTTTATAAACCTAAAGCTACCTAGTATAATATATATGGGATACTTATATTAATGATTATATTAAAATAAAACATTTAGTATTCTACAAATAGAAAATAAATGTCTGATGCCACTAAAAAACAAAGGACTGCAATCACTGTACATTTAACGACATTTAACTGTAATATTTCACTGTAAATTAACTTTCTATCACTTCACAGGCTTTTACTGTAATATTTCACAATACTGTACTCAGAATTGTTTTATTATCTATTACACAAAATTTGAGTTTAAACTTTGCAAAGCACTCTGGGATTACTATACCGTAACTACAACAGCATACTGCTATAATGATCTGACGGGTGTTTACTGTAATATCACAGTACAATGCAGTATAACTACAACAACATACTGCTGTATCACAGTAATTAGATGTCATAATTGTGTATGATGTCACAGTACACAGCTGTAATTTTACTGTAAAATAAAACAACAATTTGCTGTTAAAGTAATGCAACTATTGGCCAGTAATTCAATGTGCATGTACAGTCAAATGTTTTACAGTGATGTGTTGTATGTATTTAAGTATTACTGTTATAATGAAGTACTTTGGTCCACACGTTTCCTCCTGAGATGTAGGACGTCTGATCGACCAGCTGGGGGCGCTACACGACCGCAGTGCTACACTAACAAGTGTTCAGCCTGAAAAACAATACTGTTGAGAGCAGGAACATAAAATCTGTCAACACTCAGCCAGAAAAACAAAAGTGTCTAATCATCTGACTTGCCCACACTTTAGAGATCAATAGGTGTTTAAAAGCGTCTCACGCCTCAGACTGTAGCTCACCTCAGAGATTAACTGGGCTGAGAGGCTCTCACAGGTACGGAGCCAACATGTCAATTTAACCACAAAATCCCTTTAATCTGGTTTCTTTCATCAGACGTGAACTTTGTTCTTTTTTTCTTCTTCTTCAAGTTATTTATTGAAATGATCATTAAATCTATATTTTAATCAGCAGAAGGGTTCAAATAACCAACTCCAAGATAAAACAATACGCTTTTATTGTGTTCCTTTAGCATTTGTACATGTGTCATCTATAATGTGTCTAACGCGCTGCGGTTGCTTTGTGGTGTTTCTTTATTTACTGGAATATATACAAAACATCCCAAAAGGAACTTTTGAACATTTCCACTGAGAACAAAGGTGACATGTCCGGATTTGAAATCAAGGATCCGGAGAAGGGAAAAGAGGGAGGGGGAGAAGGAGGGGGGGGTCGTTTATCAAGGGCCCCTACGGCTCGTGGGCCCTCCACCAAAATGTAGACCGACGTCACCGCTTCCGCCCTGCACACCCCCCTCCCCCTCTCTCTCTCTCTCCTCCTCCCTCCCTCCCTCCCTCCCCCGGCGTCGTTGGAGCTGCTCTGCTGCCTGCAATCCAACATGGAGTAGAGAGAGATGGGGCTCTAGCGGGGCCACCCCTCGGTAACAACAGCGACGACGCGCTTCTCCTTTTTTCCCTTTTACGCACAACTGGAACCGGAGTCGTCGGTCACAAAACATGCGCTTGAGGACTTAAACAAACGGAGCGTGTGCCTTGTGTGTGTCCGTGTGCGTGTGTTTTGGGGGTGGGTGGGAGGGAGGGGGGTTGTAGCGAGGAAGAAGAGCTGGATTCGGCTACTAAATTGTCTTTTATGGCTCACGGTTCCTCGCGGAACGCGACGGGCTGGTGAAGTTATAGGAAATCTGCGATCCAGAAGGAAACCCAGAAGAAACTGTGTGGCTTCAGGGGAGTGTGTGTGTGTCTGTGTGTGTGTGTGTGTGTGTGTGTGTGTGTGTAGGGGGGGGGGGGGGAGAAAAGTGAGGAAAAAGGAAGACGGAGGCACAGCTAGAGAGCCCGACACTCGCACACAAAGGCGCAAAGAGGGGGAATTTATGCGGAATTGGAGACCGGATCGGAGGCACCTCGGTGGAAGAATGACGAGCGAAAAGTGTGCAACCTCCGCGGTACATTACCTGAGGTGAAACGAGAAAATGATAGAAGAAACACACCCAAACGAGTAAGTACACTGTGGCTCAAAGATTTCTCTCTATACCCGTCTCTCTCTCTCTCTCTCTCTCTCTCTCTTTACCCCCCCCCCCCCCCCCGTGCCTACAAGTTGGAGATGATCGAGGCAACTTGCTGGAATGTGCAGCCTTTAAAAAGCTGCTTTTCATGTGTGTGTTTCTGCATTTATTTGAATGTCATCCACTCGGGATTTGGTGCTTGATGCTGCTGTGAAGTATTGCATTGACAGTACTGTGGAAGAAGGTTTTTGTACTCAGCTTGGTGTACAGACTAGTCTCGAGAAGGGAGGGAGGGAGGGAGGGGGAGGAGGAGGGGAATACGCGTGGGTGGATCGGAAACATTTTCTGAAAGGATCTGTAAAGCGAGAGAGCAGGCCCTGTTGCAGCGTAACTTAGAAACTCTATACACGCCCCGAAGTTACACCTTTTATAAATACACGAGCGCGAGCTCACGCACCTCTCGTGTTTGTGCGTCGCTCGGTAAAAGAAAAAGGAGGAGAAAAAAAGCCCCGGCGGCGTTTTTACAGAGGCAACGTCGCCTCGTTATTTGGCCACATCTGTGTGTTTCCTTCCAACCGAAGGGAGGGAGGGAGGAGGGGAAGTCTCACAGGATATGAGATATCCGATATGCCTCATCCGCCATCTCTTTCTCAATCGCCCTCATTTGCATAACCTACCGCGCTCCATTCATAAAAATACAAACAGCGATCACAGACGACGACTTGAACCGACACAAAAATAACAAAGTAATGTTTTAATCCACGTCTGTTTTGTCTGTTCCTCTCTCGGATCGTGCTGCTGATCTTTGTTCTTATATAGAGCGCGTAACACCGTGCAGGCCGGACCGGTTTGAACGGCACCCATAGGCCTATAAGGACGCGCTGCACAGCTTAAAATTAGCTCCATGGAGGAGGAAGCTGGAGGCTCCTAATCTCTTATATATTTATCTATACATATTTATATATATAGCCGACCTGTTAAAGCAAACACGAGCGGACCACCGGGTTTAAAACACGTCTGCAGGTCAAAATCAATCTTTTAAATCAAGGCTGAAAATGTGCGAGAACCATTTAAATGATTGTTTTTTTACTACTCCATTAGAGTTTATCGACAGCTCGTGTCGGTCTGTGCACGGGGAGGAATGCCTGTCTTGCAGATCTCTTTTGGTGAAAGGGCGAAGGGCACCGGGGGGGGGGGGGGGGGGGCTGCTGTGGCGTGACGCCGACTCATTCATAAAAAGAAGAAGAAGAAGAAGAAGAAGAAGTCTAACCTTCATTCATGCTCCGGTGGCCGCATTGGGCTGCATGAAGCTGGGCGTGTGTGAGCTCTGTCCCTCCGGTCTTGTGAGGGGGAGGGGGGTCGGGGGGGGGGTCCTTTTCACACGGCGTGGTGTGTGCAAATTGGGCCACGCCCACCACGTGACGGGCGACTGACTTCCGCTAACAAAACAAAAGCTTTTTGTCCTCATGTCATGATAATGTACTTTTAAAGGAGAAATATCTTCCCATTGACCATTTAAAACACATAAAAGTCACGTAACGTTAAAACAACATAGCAATGAATTTCAGTTGAACCGCGTTACTGATTACAATCTCATCATGTTATTTACCGTTGAATTTAAACTGAAATCTGTATTCTTCTGCAAAGTCAAAGTTTAATAACTGCACAGTAGAAATGAATCTTAATTAGCTCTGATGCTAATATGCATAGCTCTGACTTATAGACGAGTTTCTGTGTAACATCTTGACAGAGACGCTCCAGTAACTACAGGGGCCGAGAGCAGCACTTTTTACAGGCTTTCAGCAGAGCTGAGCTCCAAAACTGAGATGACGCAGTAGTTTTGCATGTAAAATGCACCAATGCATGAAAATGTTTAATGTTTTTGAGGGGGGGGGGGGGGGGGGGTCACATGCCTTTGCTAAGAATAGAAGCAAGATTATGGATCAAGGCCATTGAAAGGCAGTTCAGGGACCTGGTGGTCCTGAAGGCAGCGGGAGTCTCTGCAGCGAACACTTTGTGTCTGCTAGCCATAGCTAGCTAGCGCTGAGTGATTCATAAACTAAATAATATTGGTTTTGTTCACAGCGCTAACTCACTAACTAGCTAATGTTAGCAAACAGAAAATACCAAAGTGGGAGCTGCTTCCTTTAGGACCACAAAGAACCTCCATGTAGCTTTTTAATGGTCTGGATCCATAATCTCCTTCTGATTTGATCAAAGGCACGCGACCCTCTTGGAATATCAAACATATTCCAGCCACCTTCTTTTTCGGTTGGTGCAGTCCAAAGCAGTTTTGCACCCTACATGCGCGCATCTAGTAATGTTTGTAGACAAGAAAGCCGTCTATATTCAGACTGTGCTCCCCTAAAACAACAATCCGCTGCAGACCTGTGGCCACAGTCGGTGTAATAAATGCATTTTACAGAATCACATGTCGTTGGCCTCCTGTCACTTAGCTCAGCCAGCTAACGGCTAAAAAGAATGTTCAGAAGAAGAGTATTTTAAGACTCATTGAACTGTGTGGTTTACATTTATTCCAGATGTAGTGGTCCGCACTAGTCAGCTTAATTTATCGTTGTTTTGTTTTGCACAGTAAATTTCAACATTTCGTTACAGATGTATTGTGAAATTGGACAGTCACCCTTGTGGCGCTGCTGCTGCGTCACTCAAAAGACGTTTATCGTCTTTATTACCGGAGAGAGAATTGAATCATAGCGCAGCGTTATCTGCTAGTTTGTGTGTGTTGCGGCTTTCTTATCAGAAATGAACACCCGCTATCAGATGAAGGCAGGGTCAGGAAATAAGAAAGACACACCTTTTTATACCCTTTGTGTCGTGTTGAGGTGCAGCAATGTGGCGTTTCCGCTCGATTGTTTAAATGTGTCACAGGTTAGATGTTTCACAACCTCGAGGGGTTTTATCGTACGTCCGTAGTGGACCCTTTTCTTTTTTTTGTCGGATGATGATGCACATTTGAAAGCCTCGCCTCATCAATGGACCAATCAGATTTGATGTCTCAGTTTTTCTATGAGCAGGCGATGTGATTACACACACACACACACACACACACACACACACACACATTCTTGTACGAGCCTTTTTAACGACTACATGTCCTGAACTAAACTGTAGCTTCAACCATCCTGTCCTCAGTTTGGTGCCTCTTTGCTCTATCCTTCTGAGGACATTTAGTACTTTTTATAAAAGCAAAAGACCTCCCTTACACACACACACACACACACACACACACTGGATGTATTGATCCGGTGTGTAGTGCTGCAGGGTCAGCATGTGCACAGTCAGTATTGGACAGGAGATGCCCGCTGACATTCAGCTAAGGTCAACGTAGCAACGAAATATAATCCATCCCTGAGCAACAAAAAGCGCTCATCAACAGATAACACGGCAGCGAGGCGCTAGCAGGTCTGCATGTTCCCTCAGCGGGACTGTTCTGTTCCTCACACACACACATCACGTTTACAGCGTCAGCAGCATTTGATAGTGAGACTTTAATAAACTTGACAGGTGTGGAATTTAACTAACACGAAAAACAATGCACCGTTAAACTAAACTACTTTAGAAGATGTCGTTTTCTATCACGTGACTCACAAATTTGATGACTCGACTTGACAAAAAAAAATCAAGAAAAGAG
Organism: Pholis gunnellus; assembly: GCF_910591455.1. NCBI lineage: Eukaryota > Metazoa > Chordata > Actinopteri > Perciformes > Pholidae > Pholis > Pholis gunnellus. The sequence continues at coordinate 22,219,473 of NC_136538.1, forward strand.
ACTTGCAACTCAACTTGGACCTTGACTCCAACGACTCGTGACTTCACTTGGACTTGAGCCTTTTCCCCCCCGAGCCCAACGTTTAAAAAGTATGACATTTTATAAAGTGCGCCACGAATCAATTCATTACCAGCAAGTCGACACTTGAAACATGAAGAGCTAAAATAAATGATAACAAAGATAATTTAGTTTACGTACAAAGATTACTCTGTGGTCAACAAAAACCTATTTGCATATATGCAAAACAGGTCGAAAATCACAGGCGGAGACGCAAATGGCATTATATTTGACGATAAGCGCATTATGACTGGTTTAGGACCAGAAACTCAACGTTTAGGACTCGAGTGCAACAACTTGAGACTTTCAAAACAATGACTTGGTCCCACCTCTCTGGTTGAGAGTGACTACATTTCCCACAATACAACATCAAGCCAGTGGACCTGGATATGTTGTGCATTCAACTGTTAGTTGTTCATGTTTGTGGTAAAACTGATCACAACACAAGCTAAAGAGGGCGATTTAGTTTTTTTGTACTCAAAAAGTGAGACGTGAAATGCAACATGCGTTTGAGCTGCATTGCATTCTGGTCTATTGCGGTTACAAGTACTTTGCGTTGTATCCAAACAGTATTTGCATATGTACCGTTCTAAAAGAGAGAGTACATAACGGTTTGAGAGGGACAGTCCTGCTGGTTGAGGAAGTGAGACTTCTTCAGCAGCTTCCATTCACATTTATGAGACGTTAGTTTTGGCCAAAGGAGAGAAAACTGAGCGGAGAAGGAACAGAAATAGACCAGTAGTATCTCAACAACAAAGATCTGTTAAGAGTGGATAATACACACGTCCACATGATGATATACTGTGTATGGACCCATAGATATGTAACGTATCACATGATGCACACATACACAAAGTCAATATACATACACCATGCTAACAAATTAACTTCCTTTGCATTCCTTCCCCTCTCTATCTCTCTGTGTATTCCCCCTGCACACACACACACACACACACACACACACACACACACATCATGTGGATCGGATCCTTGTCCACAGTGTTTCCTGTGTGTTACACAGCAGCTCATCACAGCCTTTATATAATGGCTCGAGCTGTTTATATCTGGAGACTAAACAATGGCCTCAGATTGTTTGCCTCTTTTTTTTTCTTTTTTAAAACTAATCTCTGCTCATCAGCTGACTGGATGACCGAGATTATAATAGCTTGAGTTTTCATTCACTTCTCTGTGTGTGTTTCCCCTCTTTGTCACAACAAGTACACAACACTGCTGCTCATTGAGGACTCGGATTCGTCTCGGTGAACGAACTCTGTGAACTTTCACTTCTCCAGGAACCATCTCGGGGGTTTATATCTGACATCACAGTACCTGGATGATGGACTCAGATCATCACATACAGCACGGCGAGCGTGTAATGTGTGCGTGCGTATGTCGACTAAAACCGACGTAAAGTACGAGACTGTCGGAGCTTTTATAATGTCGCTGTTCTTCCACCAATGCTACATTGTTACATTTGGGGGAAAGGAGATCATTTTGTAGGACGTGTTGTAACGTTGACGACGTCTATTCATTCTGTTTAAAGCCGGTGTTTCTGCACAGCTGCAGCTAAAGATCAAGCTGCACCAATGAAACATTTCCAATAATTTCTTAGCGTTGTTAAGCCCAAAAGTCAAGATTTTCCATCATTTCCAAAATTCACAACATGTTTTTATCCAGCAAAACATTCTGCTTCAATAACATTTGTTAGCGTTTCGTCTTTCATAAAGAATATTTTCACTGCGGTCCGGCAGACATCTAACGGCACCAGTTTTTAGGATGGTAATGTCAGGAAATACGACGTCAGCTTCATTCGAAAAACCTTCAAATACAAACATTTTAAAAGACGTTTGCTACAGCTTTCTTTTAAACAGTTGACCCACTTTCAAACAGCACTCTCACTTCTAGTCTTCAGTCAGAGATTCACGGACATTTGAAGTTATTTCAGACGGATGTTCTCACGTTAAAATAAAAACAAATCCTGCATCACAGGACAGAGAACGACGACAGGCTATTTTAACAGCGACCGCAAATAGCATCAGGAAACGTTGCGGCCCGTCATCTGAAACGGTAAATATACCGGCCCAGTGAGAGCAGGGAAGCCCTCACGCAACACTCCTCCTAGTGTTCATCATGCAAATACTTTCCAGTTGGTTTGGTGGCCCGGAGCAACCACAGGTCGTCCAATTACAAGATAAACTATTGACGTCCTGACAGTTTATGTAAACGGAGACTACCTGATGAAACACCCCGAGGTCGCCCCTCATCACTTAACATCTGATCCACAGCGGTAAGCCTCGCGCTGTATAAGAGGATATGAGGCTTTACACACCGTCTGGTTTGGCTTCCAAGTCGCTTGTAAGAGGTTTAGAAACAATTAGCTTATTTTCATAAGTGGTCTCCAGCTCGATGGCGATGGAGGGGCGGCAGAGGCGACGCCACTGGGCCTTGAAGGTTACAACGAATTTGTTTTTTAACCAAACATATCGCAGAATGACAACTTCTTTGTCCAATTACTTGATTCAGAGAGGCTTTGCTCCCATTTAGACCCGTTATCACGTTATTTTAGACCTGACAACAATAAATTGATGCTATTTTTCTCCCAAAGAAATAAATAACTATGATTTAGTTCTGAATTTATTTGTGTTGATGGGAAGTAGTCCTCACACCAGCAGCCCGAGTCTCGGGGGGCATTATTCCATTAAACTGCAGCTGATCGACAGGAAGCCGATCAAACTTCCCCTCCGGAGCCTCCGGGATCAATAGTCGTGAATGAACTCTCCTCACCCGCTCCTCTCTCTTGACGCCCTCACTTCATGTGAGGAAATGCTGCATTCTCAGCCTCAAATCCGTGAAGCCGTACTGTTTGTAACGAGAGCTGAAGATCTTTCAGCAGGAGAGAACTATCGGCGACAAAGGCTCTCGAGCGCGCCACGAAGACGACGGTCAAAGGCCAGCTAGCCGTTTACCGACTGACCCGAGGTCTGTGTGTCAGGGCCTCAAAGCCTGATTAGAGACGTAACGATAGTTTAAAAATGATCCGGAGACATTCAATTATGATGTGAAACAGAGAAAACCTGATAAACCACATTTTAAATCAACTTTACAGTTCTGCACTACTGCTGTGAAACACGGTTCAGTGCATCAAAAGCACCGACCAGTAATGAAATAACCCCGTCTGTGAAGCACCTTTCAGACACTTCCTGCTCGCTGTGTGTGCGTGTGCGTGTGTGTGTGTGTGTGTGTGTGGTTCTGTTGATCGGGCAGAGGTGCGCCGGTCTTTCCTTATCAGAGGAAGTATAGCCGCCCTGATCACACATGGCTGCCCTCACTGGCCCTTTTATCTGCCACACATGAGCTGGATTCCACACCTGATAACCAGCTCCCCTCTTTTTACTGTTTTATTGCAGTATTGCCAGACGCAGAGCAGGTCAGGTATTTTGCAGGGTCCAGCTCACTAAGTGGCACTCCTATTAGTGTAATTAGGTAAAAAGGTTCTTCGTTCCAGCTCTTTTCATAGTAAATACGGACAGAATGTGGCTCACAAATGAATTTCTATGGAGTCGGAGGTTCATTGACGGAGCACTGATGTGTCTTGGCAGGTGATCAGCAGGTGTGCGCTCCACCCACAGCTCATTTCCTCCATTGTGACACAGACTTGTTTGCGAGGTGTGGACCGGGCATAAAAATAGAAAGAATGGAGAAAAGGATGCGTCAAGCAGTGAACCGAGGAAACCTCTGTTACCCGTTTGTGCGGCGTGGAGTTGTTTGCGACTCATTTACAGAGCGAGACGATTCATTTGAGCTGATGTGGCAGATCCGTTCTCACACAGCGCCGGAGCTATTTTTAATTAAGTGTATTTTGTAGTAATCCCACAAAATGAATCATATGTAATAACAGTGAACCAGGAAGTATAAAGACCGCAAACACTGGTGGAGAGGATGTGGACGAGGTGGAAGCAAACAAACAAAAACTGGTCTTTCAGCCCGGACACAGCTGTCTGTCACTGAGGATTTATTAGTCACGTAACTTCTGTACTTAAGTAGTAATCTTTTCCTAAACTTCCTTTTCTTTTGTTGAAGCAGCTATAACCACAAGATTTTAGATCAACAATGGATCACATGATGCATTATCACCTTTATTTAGGGAAAGAAAGCTTTAAAAGGAACACTGTGCGCTTACAGAACGAGCACTTGTAATTATCTTCCAGAACGTTGGTGAAATCTAACACTAGCCTGGAGCTTTGTGCACCAGCTACTACAACAAATCAACAACAATTTATATTAGCCGACACGGCGCAGCTACAATCGCTTTGGGCAGCAAAACAACATGAACTTAAAGTTTGCTCCCTTTTGTTCTGCTGAGCTGATCATTTGAGAAGTGCTTTTGCCTTTAAACTCGGTTTATTTTGAAAGGACTGCATGTAACAGGACTGTATTGACGTATTGTCCTAAGATATCAAACCAAACTTTGATGTGGAGCAAACTTCTGTTTTGTTTTGGTCAAACACAAAGTTCTGTGTCATTAAAAGGCAGTGGCGGGCCGAGCATTGTATACCTGGGCGTTCTGTGCTGTCCTACAAATCAACATAATTAACACAATGACAACCACAAAGTCATAAGAACCAGTCACATCTATTCATATGACAACAAAGCATGACACATCAATCCAGCAGACCTGCAGCGGATCCACATTCCAGCACACAAGAGCACGAGCCGTTCAACTATACTGCAGGTGTAAAATACAAACACAGTTTGTCACCGAATGCTGTTCACTGAGACAAAGTACATCCTCCTTTCTTTGTTGACAAAGAGTTTAATCCCAGTACATCGTTTCAGTTCCAGTAAGAAGTCCTTCTCGATTCATGCCGGGCCGGTGCCAACGGTCGCAGACCGCCCGCCGCCGCGACCGCCACCCGCCGGCCCCGAAGATGTATGGACGGATCGACCGCGACCGGCCGTTCGCAGAGAAACAGAGCTCCACAACGCGGACCGGCTTCGGGCGGACCGCGGTTGTGGAGCTCCGTTTCCCTGCGAACGTGTTCGTTGATCTGTAGATCCACTCGTGTTTCTACAAAAGCTTTCAAAAGCACCGTAGTGTCCTGCCGGGCTGTGTCGTCCTCAGGTTAGCATAGCATAGCTCCAAACGACAAGACGCTCAGTTAAAATGAATGAACTACACCAAGCAAAACTCTAAAAATGTTATAATTTCTTCCATATCTTTCCATTTTATTTCTCACTACTCCAACTAACTTCTGCCAGCTTCACGTCAATTTCACATTAGTCACGCGCTGGCCCACTGACCAATCACGGCGCACCTTAATGCTGATGTACTTAGCAGGTACCTCGGTAGCATCTGCACGTCAAAGAATACGCCCAACATGTCAAACTAAAGATCTGATTGGTTGAAGACAAATCAACAATATCGTCCCCATTCACTTTAATCTGCAAAGTCTACCTAGAGACCCCGGGCCTCCCTCCTTACATAGAGACAGAGAGGCTGAATCTGATTGGATAACAGCTCTCCTTAAAACAAGATGTAGAGCAACAGAGGAAGACAGGAGCTGTGCAATGAGAAAATATATAAAACTATAATACATGTAGTGTATTTGTGAAAAAGTATTAACTTATAAAATAGCTATAACTTTGTGATTCTGTTTAGGCCAGCAGAGAAGGCTTAGCTGGCCCTGACGGCCCGCCGCTGGTGAAAGGTGATTTATTAATAATGTTTTAAACACCTTTTCTTAAGGTGGACGTCACAGTCCTTTTTCCCCCCTTTTTTTTTTAGCATTCGTACCTCGTGCCGCATTCGTGTGGACGGAATTAGATTGACAGTTCCCGTGTGTGTGTGTGTGTGTGTGTGTGTGTGTGTGTGTGTGTGTGTGTGTGTGTGTGTGTGTGTGTGTGTGTGTGTGTGTGTGTGTGTGTGTGTGTGTGCGTGCGTGTATTTGTGCCAGAATGTGTTGGTCACTCCCAAGTGTATTAAAGTAGCGCGTTGTGGCCGTCTGTGTGTTCCAGCCACAGATTACAGGTCTGTGGACCACAAGACGGTCCAAAATGTGACAAGTTCATCTCAGAGAGCCGATAGCCGGTGTCGCGTTTCTTAAAAAGCACAAGTGCTTATATAGCACAGAGTTTTTTGGTGTTATTTCTGTATGTGGGTGGACTGGACGATGTGTGAGAATGGTGGTCGGACATTTTTTTCTTCCCACTGTCAGAGCTGCTCCGGAGGCAGAAAAGCTACAACTTCCGACAGGAATTTTAACGTCCGTTTAGTGGTTTTCTCGCCGCAATAGTTGTTGTCAGATGAGGCTAAGTGGTTAGCAGACACAACTAACACCAACATCATTCAAACTAAAGGGCTGTCCTCCACCAGACACATTCCTAGTCATGAGTCAACACTGTTGTTTTAAGTTCCTCCACAAAGATTCACACAAAAGCACCACTTTAAATCTTGAGATGTGCTCATAAGTTTCTTAGAAATAAGTCATTCGGCATGAAAAAAAGCATAAAAGAAAGAAATCTTAGATGACTGAGACCGTTGCACATGGCTCGCAAGTTTATTTCAAAAAGCGTGTATTCATCAGAATAACTGGCTCTAGTTTGTTTTTATATCATTTAAACATGTTTCCATCAACGGTGACGGCTTTTCAACCAATATGAAACTACAGCGTAACGGCTCTTGCACAGCAGCATTTAACCAGCAGTGCAGGAGAGTGAAGACACAAAACACCGTTAATTATCATATTCATTATTATAAAAAGCCGGTTGCCAGAAGCCTCGCTGGCCTATTTAAATATAGCCACTCTGGCCTCTGGCTACAAACTGTAACTCATTCCTTTCAAGATCCTGAAATAAAGGAATTATAAATAGATCACTGACATTTTGAATTTCCATTATTTCTTTTGTTGCCATTCAAGTTTCCCACGTGGCCGAAAAAAGGACCTGAATGACTTTTTGCCTCCGCCCATCGCGGTCTGATGAATGATCCAAACGGAGGCTCCGGTCCAGCTTTCACTCCTCCAGTTAATGTCATTTGTTTTAGTGTGTGTTCAAAGCCAACAACACAACAAACCTCTGATATCTGAATGGAAAAGTCTTACATTTGATGAAGGGGATTCAGAGGAAGTGTGTGTGTGTAGAGGGAGGGAGTGTGTGAGTGTGTGTGAGTGTGTGTGTGTGAGTGTGAGTGTGTTTACACCAAAGCTCAAACATTGAAGCAGAAGCTGTAGTTGCTTTGCTGTGCGATCTGTTTGTCTGCTGTCCGTCATTCAGTCGGTTTTATGAATGTGTGTGGGAGGGAGCTGGTGAACCAGTTTTGCCACCTGTGTGTGTGTGTGTGTGTGTGTGTGTGTGTGTGTGTGTGTGTGTGTGTGTGTGTGTGTGTGTGTGTGTGCGTGTGCGTACATCAAATCCCTGGGACTGTCCGTAAGCTAATTATATAACAACACCTCTCTCGTTCACCCCCTCCCTCCCTCCCTCTCTCTCTCTCTCTCTCTCTCTATCTCTATGTTTCTCTATCTCTCTTCATCCCCCTTTCGCCCACACACACACACACACACACACACGCGCGCTTCGATGGAATACACAAAGGTACATCCTGTTATTGTCAGATAAATCATGTGGATTGTGTTCATTGTGTCCCTGTGAGGGTGGTGTGTCTGTCACGCTAAAGCTCCAGAATGTCTCGTATTTTCCCGTTTAACTCCGTCGCCTCGTGTTCGAGCGGCTGCAGAGGCTGAACTGTGTCCGTGTTATCTGAGAGTCCACTGGTGTCTCATCTGCTCGTATTACTAACAAACTGGTGTGTGACTGGAAGCAGATTGCCGAGGTTCAAGGCTCACAGAGCTGCAACTAATGATGCTTTTCATTGTCAATGCAGCCGTTCATTTCCTTTTTGATGAAGTGATTGATAATAAGTCTGTAAAATGGAACAAAATGGGGAAAAAAACACCCGATGCCTTTTAAATTACATGTTTATAATAATATGAAACCTCACATTTGTCTTTCTCTTTGAATAATAATGAATGTTCATTCACAAAATCCGTTAATTTCAGTTCACGTTGAGATTTAAAAGCACAAACAACAGATTAAAAAGCAAAAGAAAGTTAAAACAAACAAACAAGTTGCACCAACGCTTGAATTATCTGTCTTCAGTCAGAGGAATACATAACTCTGTCTTTATAGTCTTGCATGCTTATAAAATAATCTAGTTAAAGTATTTTTACAGCGTGTACATAATCAGTCATGACTGAAGGTTGCAGCGAGTGATAGTTTTTGGCGTCGGTACAGATCGGAGATATAAGGAGGCAGTTTGCCTAAAATGGACTTATAAAAATAATTCAATCATTTGTGTGAAAACCCGAATCAGAGACGTAACGCAGCATGAAATGCTGAATCCAACATTATAAAGAGGATAAAGTTGCATGCATATAAAATATCACATTGGAGGACAATGTGAAGCTTCGAGGCTTAAGACAGCGGCCGCATTTCTTAATTATGTGGATGTGAATTAGTATTTCACAAAAATAAATAATAATAAAAAGTGTGTCTGACGAGGTTTCCCGCCTTTACTGATCATCAGAAACGGTACGTTTGTGCGTACAAGGAATTTGGCTTCATGATAATATAGTGCAGACATCATTTAAGAATATTACAATAGAATATGATAAACAATATAAGAGTATGTTAAAATACGTCTGTTGTTAAAGTGTTATGTGTATATCATGTTGGTATATATTGTTCTTTAGTTGATGAAATGAGCAGCTCAGGATGAAGCCACATTGTGAGGGGAGGTTTTTATTCGTCCCGGAGCGACACCTCCCACCTCGGCACAGCGAGGACCGGCCGAAGTCGTGACTTTTGAGAGACGCCCTCAAACGTTCTGCCACTGTGTGAACGCAGCTCTATAATAAACTCATTAACACGCTCTGTGCACACAGAATTAAGATTTAAGTTTGCAGGATAAGTCGCTTAGTTATTTTTTCACAAGTCGAGGCCGGGATGAAACGGTCGCTGCGGAAGAATCTTTGTTGCTTAAAGAGTTTTTGCATTTTGTGTAAAAATATTTGTTCCAAGGCTAAAATCCACATGTTCTCTGAGTTAGTTTTTACAGTTACTCTCTTACATGTTGATTAAAACCTCCGTTGCTCTTCTTCGAGCGCTCATTGGTAGCCGACATGTTTACAGGCATCGCTCAAGTGTCCCGGCGTTTAGATATAAACGGGTATTTAGAAGCTTCGAGCTCCGTTAAATAGAAATGTGGAGGAAATTCTGCGGGTTGCACTTCAGACACGGAAACATCCTCCAAGGTTTTATCCTGCGTGCTAATGACCATGAAAACAGAATAACGTCACGCTTTTCTTTCTATATCGGATAGTTGAATATAAAAACATGTACTTCTCAGCTGTCGTGCTAATATCTCTCTCTCTCTCTCTCTCTCTCTCTCTCTCTCTCTCTCTCTCTCTCTCTCTCTCTCTCTCTCTCTCTCGTCCCTCTTTGCAGTGACAGCTACATCGTGCGTGTGAAAGCGGTGGTGATGACGCGGGACGACTCGAGCGGCGGCTGGCTGGCCCAGGACGGAGGAGCTCTGAGCCGGGTCGGCGTGTGCCGCCTGCTGCCGCCGGAGCTGCCGCCGGTGCCGACCTCCGGCTGCTCCCAGTTCCTCATCCGCGGCGAGCGGCTGAGAGACAAACAGGTGAAACACGCCGACCATCAACTGAAAGAGCGTCAAAGTTCATTTCAGGATGAGAACTAGAACATTTATACCGTTTTTTGTTACTTCAAACAGGTGATTCTGGACTGTCCGATGAGGAAGGACCTTGTGTACACCATAGCAACGCCCACATTTCACCATTGGAAGGTAGAGGACAGGAGGTGTGGCCTGTCCTTCCAGAGTCCAGCGGACGCCAGAGCGTTCGACAGAGGCGTTCGGAAAGCCATCGAGGACCTGGCCGAAGGTACGGGGACCGACTCCACCGATGCACGGAGAGACGAGTCGAGCTTAAAGCTCCGGGTTCATTCTGTTCGTTGCATTATTCTTGTAAACAAAATGCAGTGTGAAGAAGCTGGAGGACGGACAGACAATGCCTTAAACCGACATCTATAAAGCCGAGGAGGGATTGTAATTAACTGTTAACTCATATCTCGTATTCATGGACTACTTTATTGCTTTCAAACAAGTGAACTAAAAATGTATTTTTCCTTTAAGACCTCCTGCTTCTAAAGCATCCAAAAACAAATTGAGCACCTTAATAAAATGAGGTGAACTATGAACATGCAGGCCGTGATTACATCATTTTCCTCACGTAACCGAGATGGAAAGATGTTCCTGTATCATGCATCCAGTAACGTGTGTGTCTCTTGAATTAAAGGATGATTTCTTCTCTGCAGGCTCCACAACCTCCTCCACAGCACTCCAGAACGAGGGCGAGCTGGGCGACGACGACGTCTTCACCGTAAGCATGTTTTTCTACGTTCATGTGTTCTCCAAGTTAGAACGATCTGCGTTATACTTGAGCTACAACTTGTTCATTGTAACCGCTGCAAATCCTCAACAATGTGCTTTCACGTGGTTCAATAAGGCGTCACGGTACGATAACTAAGATGTTTCCAGTCACAAGACAAAAAAAAAAGGGCATCGATCAAAATTAAACTGACAAATTAGTTTATTTTCCAAGCAATGTGTATCCACACAAGTCTGGGAGGATTAAAGTAATATCATGGAGCACTGGTTGGCGTTCACACCAATCAGGAAGCAAACTTTTCATACAAAGCAATGAAGAAATGCGTATTTGCGGAAGCCGACGGAAATACGTGGAACTCGTGTCATTCATCTGTATAAATGTACATTTTTATAAACGATAACATTGCTGCCGTATTTACGCCTAGATTGAGTGTTGATAGCGCGGCTAACAATGTTAGCATAGCCTAGCACCGATCAATCCGAACTCCATTCAGAAAACAACCATTTTTAAAGTTGTCATCTTGCAGCCAGACCCTGACAAAGCACGAATTCAGAGTTTTTTACAAATCGGCATCGTGATTCAGTTACTTCGGCATCCTTTTGATCCGCTTACTGCAATTAAATCACAGCTAAATCTGTTTTATTTTAAGACTCGTACCGCTGACGTGTGGCTCGCAAGATAGAGTGAATACAGCTTGGTGAAATTTAGAAGAAGTTATGAACCCAGACACGACGGCGTTTGGTTTTTCTGACGCATCTGATGACTTCCACAACACGTCCAAAGCAGCAATCGTGTTTATTTACAGCCGTGTTTGATGAAAGGTTGTCGGTACCTACGTGGAAGAAAGCCCCTCCCCCCCACTTCAATCAGAGTTTGCAGCGAACTCAACTACACTGAAGATTAAGTACAACGACACACTAATCCAACATTCATTAATAAAGTATTTGTTTCGTTCACGTAGCAGAACGTCCCCTTTCCGTCACCTATACCTTGTGTGTGTGTGTGTGTGTGTGTGTGTGTGTGTGTGTGTGTGTGTGTGTGTGTGTGTGTGTGTGTGTGTGTGTGTGTGTGTGTGTGTGTGTGTGTGTCAGGGCCTCTCTACCTTAACTTAGCAGGAGGACCCACTCTGTAACCTGACACCAGGAGCAGCAGGCAGGGTCACAAGGTCACTTCCTGTATCCCACCACCTCGCTCTCTCCTAGCGACTCCCCCCCTCCTCACCCCCCCCCCCCCCCTCCCAGTTGAGAGCCGCCACCAAACTAGCAGCTGTTTCCCAGCTTAGTGCGGGGCTGGTGATTTACGAGAGGAAGTGCCTCGTGGTTCATCTTTGACTCGAGCTGTCTGTAAGGGCCAAGACTAATAGGTGCTCTGCTGGGAGTGTACAGCCACCACGGAGACGCATACAAACACAAGGGGGGGGGGGGGGCACATCCCTCAGCCGGAGCACCGGGTTTTCAGGAAAGAAGCAGCATTTTAGTGCAACAAATCTGAGGCTTTTCTGTTGTGTTCGTGCTTAAGAAGCTGCCGTATTCACCCAAAATAAGATGAATCTGCTCACTTCTTAAACTCCATAGGAGCTCATAATTAAACAAATAATCCTAATCCTAATTTGCTTCACAGATATCTCTATGATAGTGTTTATGTGGTTCAGTTGAGATTGACTATTGGTTAAATAATACATCACTCGACGTTGTTTTCTGTTTCGGGTAACGTCAGACTGTACGCTCTTCATAACTTGCCTCAAAAGGCATGAAAAGTCTTGGATATTTATGGTAACAGTGTGTATGAAACCAGGTGTTTGTAATCCAAAAACCACAGTGGAAACAGTTTGAACTGTCACATCATATGTCTGATAAAGCTGAAGTACTGGTGGAGAAAGACAAAAGATTAATAACAATTTTAAGCACAGCGTTGCATTTTTAGACTTCACTAAAAAGTGTGTCGAGTATATAAGATCTTGCAAAGTGAAAACAAAGGTCATTAACTTCACTCCTTCTCTAATGGGACGTCCACGCGTCTTCTCGTCTTGTGAACCAGATTTTAACATCAACAGCGTCACAATACAACGGGCGGGTGCAGCACCACTTGTGCTAATGACCTTTCCTAAAGTTAGCGGTGGCGGCAGAGTTTGTGCGGCGGGCAGTCGTGGACAGCGGGAAATGCTGCGGGAGATTTACAGCCTTTGGGGGAGGATGGTTGGGGTGCTAGGATGGGCATACTTCCCTAAATTATTCCTCGTCCGCCGAACCTAAACTTAACCCAACCCTTCCTTCAGCACGTCTCCTCTCTGTCTCTATTTCGGCCTCATTCACAACAACAAGGGGAGAGCTACCGAGGCAATTCTGGGCTCGTCCCGGGAGAGCGAGACGGGGCCCCCGTTGAAGGATGAACCCTCCCGAGCTTTCAGTCGGGGACATGTTTGGTGTCAAAAAATAACTTGAAATGCCCTCTGTCCAGCCTTGGGACAGAGTATATAGAGGGAGGATGTCCAGAAATATAAACTCTCCCCCCCTTCAACTCTCTCTCTCTCTCTCTCTCTGTCTTGTGCAGAAAGTCGGGGCTGTGTTTTGAATTAGTTGCAGCCACGGAGGCTGCAGAGTCGGACTGGTTTTGAAACCGTATCGCCCCCCCCCCCCCCTCCTCCCGGTAATGTCTTCTCCAGGGGGGCGGGGCCCCCAGAGCGGAGGCAGCATGTTATGTTATTTTTGGCCGGCTGCTCTGAGGGCTTTGTAAGAAAGCTGGGGGGAAATTCTCAGCATGGCGGTATCCATGTGGGGAGCTGGATATAATAGGATAGCTTCAGCAGACAGACAGACAGACAAGACAAGACACAGACCAGATCTGGGTCATATAACTCTGGCAAATCATTCGTAGCGGAGTGCCAGATTTTTGACACGTGGGGTGAAGATTTTGTCAGCTTCATAAAGTTTGAGAAAGAGTTTGTTTGGATTTCCGTGGGGTTGATATGTTACCCGACAACAGGGAATAAACGCTGGTTTTATCATAATACAGCAACGATTAGATGACAAAGTGGTCCATGTTTTTGTAAAAGTCATTTTGGAAATAGAACATTTCAGAGCTTCTTGTTGAATGGAGGATGCAACCATTTTTCGGTAGTTTACATTCATTTTCTTCTGCTGTTTGTCCACAGTGACTTTGCAGATTTAGGGATGGCGATGTCGGCTTCACTCATCCAGTAAAACACCTCAACATCCACGAGATGGATTGGTCCAAAATGTCGTACTTTCTGACCTTTCATGTAAAACCCCTTGAGGTTGACATTTTTTTTAAACGATGTGTTGCACTCGTCCCCCTCGGGATCAATTTGTCCGATACTTTGGTTTTTGGCCAAATACCTGCAAATCTAACAACATTCCTCTCGACTTCAGCTCAGCTGTACGTTGTCTTTAGTGCCATTTAGTAAACGTTAGCATGCTAACGAGCTCAACTAAGATGGTGAAAATCTTAAACATGTTGGCAATGCCACGATGAGCATGTTGCCATGCTGGTGTTAGCATTTAGCTCAAAGCGCTGGGCAGCCTTCAACACATACTATTCATTGCGAGCAATCTTGAGTTTCAGTGTCTTGCTCAAGGGCACTTCAACATGCGTTCACGAGGACAAGCTGTTCCAGACGTCGACCATCTTTATGAACTGAGCTACACACACCTTTTATTTGTTTTCTTCTCTGTACAGTCAAAGTTGAAGAGAATTGGGAACATTTGAACAACTGGAATCACATTTTCGTCAAAGCTGCTGCTGGCAGAAGGATCTCGTGTGAAATGGGCACGAAACAGAACTTCTGTGGTTAATTTAAATCAAAATGACGATCTTTTCCTAAACCTGACTGAGTTTCCTGTGAAGATGGAAGTTCATTTGAAAAGACCGTCTGCATGTAATGAGCAGCATTTCACACAAGTTTCTAACTTTCATACGTACGTTTTCATAAGAAAACATACGAACCGGCTTAGTCTGATTAGCCGTGAGCTACGTACAGCTTCCTCTCTCCATCGTCGAGTTACCAAAGACGAGCGTATCTTCCAAAAGATGAAGTCGGTTCTTCTACTCGCACACAAACACCTGCGCCCCTTTTCACTGAGTCAGACCCACCGTGGATATCTCGCCTATAGACACACACACACACACACACACACACACACACTGGTGGAAAAGAGAGGAGGGAAGGTGGAATGTGTAGAAAGTGAGATTGAGGGAAGGAGGACAGGCTGTTGGGGGAGAAGACTCAGGAGAGAGAGGCCAAAAAAGGCGATACTGCAAAAAGATCTGTGTACAGAAAGCTGTCTCTGATATAAAGATGCGGCTTTACCTTCGTCTCTTACCCGTCACTCAATGCGTTAAAGTGGATTTAACAGGTGGAGGTGGAGGTTAGCAATACGCCAAAGTTAAACTATGTTAAGATTATCTTGTTCCAGCTTCTCTGATGAAGACGCAATTTTGTCTTATTTCATGTTTTTTAAGTAGAAGGTACACTCGTTAGTTAAAACAAATGTTCATCAGATGAATTCTACCTTCATTAAGGTCGTGATGTTTTTGTGGAGGCTGCAGATTCACTGAGGTGTTTCTAATATTTTGTCCACCCCATTATTGAGGGCCGCCCTACGCCTCATTTGAATTTTAGTTTCAGAACGACGGTGTTGTCTTAGTGACCGTTGCAGATGTTTTTATGACAGATGTTGTTTATAAAAGTTTAACTCGCACACAAAGATCCAAATGTGGATCAAGTGACCCGAAAAACAAAGCTCACACTTCCTGTTTTCCCCAATCAGAGCTGCGGCGGAGGCTTCCTGTTTTTGTTTGTCCAATCATGGCGTCCTCTCGCTCTAACTTGTTTGTTTGGCGCATCCAATCAGAGAGCAGCTTTTCAGCCGGCATCCTGTGTTTGTTTGTGTCCTTCAGAACACCACAGACAGCTCGTCTAACTCCTCCCAGAAACTGGAGAGCTCTCTGCAGCCGCTCGAGTCCTCGCCCCTTCCGCAGAGACACAAGGGCATGCTGGGACATCGCCACGACCTCCACGACCCCTACCGGCTCTCAGACCACTACTTCATGGACCAGGTGAGACAACGAACGTCTGGTTTCAGCACACGCCGATGCCAAGAGAGAGTGAAAAAGTCCTGATGAAGATATTTTAAAATTCGATTCCTTGTCGTTGTTTTTCTCGTGTTTAAGTTTCCTTCTGTCTTTTCTCTTCAGCCGTTGTCTCGGCTTCCCCGTCACGTCACCTTCCAGGAGGACGAGGAAATCGTCCGCATCAACCCTCGGGAGCGCAGCTGGGAGCGAACCACCGAGCGCCACTATGGACGCCCGTCGGATCGCCCCTGGCTCAAGGGCTACGAGGACTACCGGCACGCCACCGTGCGGGACAAGTTCATCCAAATGGACGACTCCGAGTCCTACGTCCACTTCGCCAAGACGGAGGCGCAGAAGCACGACTACACCTACCCGCTGGCGCCGGCCCTGTCGCCCTCAGACTCTGACCCCGAACTCGGACCCTTGAACAGCAAGGGCCACGGCGGCTCGTATCGCCAGGGCTTCCCCTCCGTGGTCTCCGCCCAGCCCCGCTCCTTCCTCCCGAGCTCCTCGCCGTCCGCCAACGGCGGGAAGGGGCAGAAGGAGGACGGGCTGGAGCGCGCTCAGTGCGAGCACTGCGGCGAGGCCTTTTACGTCTCCGACAACCGGAGGGGCCGGTGCCACGACGCGCCTGACCCCGGGCGGGCGTGCGTCCGCCGGGTCAGCTGCATGTGGCTGGCGGACACCATGCTCTACCACTGCATGTCCGACCCGGAGGGGGACTACTCGGACCCCTGCTCCTGTGACGGAGCCGAGGGCGGCGGCGGCGGCGGCGGCCGGCTCGGCTCGCGCTGGCTAGCTCTGTTCTGCTTGTCTCTGGTGGCGCCGTGCCTCTGCTTCTACCCGCCGCTCCACGCCTGCCACCGGGCGGGGCTCAGGTGCGGCTGCTGCGGAGGCCGACACAAGGCACTGAGCTGAGAAATAAACAAAACACAACAGAACACCGAAACCCAACGCAAGCACAGGGAAAGGGAAGGATGGGAGGGGGGGGGGGGGGGGATGCACAGAGGGAACAAGTGGTCACGGCTGCTCACTCTCTTGCCTTGGTTTCTCTGGGATTCTCTACAAATTCCAGACACTGAAATAAGCCAAAAAATAAAAAAAACTGTTGGTGCATTTTCTGAACAGCCTGGGAAGATAAGCTCCCCCTCACGGCAGACAGTTCTCTCCGCTCTCCACATGGCCATTTTCACGCTCTGTTTCTAGAGAGAGCACTCTTTTTCAGGGGGCCTTTTTTTTTTTTTTTTTTTTATAGCTGACCTATATGTCATGTATCACATATGCAGGTACTTTATACTTTGTACACTGATATCGGCGTCAAAGAACTTGAATTGTTTCTTTGTTCTATTTTATTTTCTTTCTCTCCTTTTGATGTACGCGTGGCCATTTTGTTTATATTCTATTCCAATATCAGGCCCGCTGAGCTCAACTCCAGCTACAAGAGAAATCAGACACTAAACCTCTTTGTGTGTGTGTGTGTGTGTGTGTGTGTGTGTGTGTGTGTGTGTGTGGATGGTATATGTACATGCTTACAATGTGCGCCGAGGCCTTTCACTGTCTGTACTGCAGCTTATAGTAAAGCTCATGTACCACATAGCTCTCCGCCATCGACGTCTTTGTTCACAGGAACAAACGTGGTCTCATCTTAATATCCCAAAGATTCGTGTTTTTATTCTATTTATTTTCTCACTGAATTGATCTACCAGCAACAAAAAAACAAAAACAAAGGGTGCTGGGTAGTGCTTCACCCACTAGAATGAGGCGGTGCTCCAAGTCGTGCTACGATACTCCGGCATCCGTCTCCACTGTTCCTTCAACCAGTGCCTCAAACTATCACAAAAACCAGGAACCCATCCAGTCCGCTTTTTTGGGACGTATACGCTCTAAAAGCGGTGTGAGCTTTTTAAAAGCTCATGATTTCCTCATTTCTCCGCAGAACCTCAAGTCAGCAGTCCACGTGCCACGTCAAGGACTGAAAAATCAATCAGAGATACCGTTAAAACTTGGTGCCCTTTATGCCTTAAAAGTGTGGAGTCTGGCTCCGAACCCCCCCATCCCCCCCATCCCCCCCCGTCCCTCTGAAGATGTCTGCTATAATGAAAAGCGCGAGCACGGTTACGGCTCCGAGCAATCAGCCTCACCGCGTACTCTTGTAAACTTGGGGCTAAACTATTTTTGTAATGAAAAGGAACTCGTAAAAAGGCTTCTCATAAAGTGTGTAAACTAAGCACTCCGGTTTGCTTTGCGATGTACAATCAGCTCCCCTCTGAGCCCGTCGGTCACATGTGTGGAACAGCAAAGTCCTCAACGATAGTTCATAACTAACTTAATGTGTTTGTCCTCGATTCAGTTCACTGTTTTCAAAATGCTTTACAACAAAATACCCCCCCCCCACACACACACACACACACACACTAAAATATGTCTTATAAATAGCCATTAAAATCTCCGTACTAGTGGAAATTAGTATAAAACATTTATTTTAACCAAAAACAAATGATTAGGAATGAGTTTTGACACTTACAACATCACGACAGCAACGTAGTCTTATTTATAAAAGATGAGCCAAAGGCATAATCGGACACTTTAGGACGTATGTGTGACAGGAGGCGCTTAGCTTAGCTTAGCTTAGCTTAGCACTACAAACAGGGAAATCTATCCTGGCTCTGTACTACTGTAACAGAATCCACATGCTGGTGCCTCTACAGCCGAGTAACACGTTATATCTTGCAAAAACAACAAGTTGTGGTTCTTACGGAGGGTTATGTGCCGGACTATTTCTTGGCCAGGCGCAGTGACTCCTCTGGTTAGAAGTTGTTTAAATGAGATTTGAAAGAGACAATGCCCGACTAGGTGTTCATTATCGAGGGTGAATGGCCAACGTGGTGGTTGCTTCCTTGCAAAGTCCATTAATTCCTGATATTGGACATCTAGTAGGGCGTTATCATGCTTATACCATGCTCACTTACCAAAGAAAAATTAAATGTTTTAGTGCATTTTGTAACCAAAATCTGAAGTTTTTCACAATACACTCTGTTCCAATGGGAACCCGGAGGTCTTGCTAATAGCTGGAACAATCATTATCAACCCATAAGGTTCTTATACAATGGAAACGTTGCTCCAGTAAATAGGACAGACCGTAGATACTACTTGGGTCGCTTTAAGCTTAGCTAAGAGCCAGAAAGCTAACGTTATGCTAGCTATGCGTCAGGGTAACGTTCCTCTCGCAGCGCGTGTGTTGCAGTCGCCCCCTTGTGGTGACCAGAGGATGAGGCCGTGGAGGACTACTCTTTTTTTATTTATTTATTTTTACAGCCAATCATATTCGATCAACATTAGAGACAACTTGCTGAAACCACACCTCCATGTGACTGGTGGGCAGCGTAATGCTTTGAAGCATTAATAAAATAAATAAAAGAGAAGCACTCGGGTCCCATTGGAAAAGAACGGGAGTCCGAATAAAACAACAGCTGAAATGCTTGAAACAAACATCCACCCCTGATTGTTTTGCCAAGGAAATGTCACTAACTGTAGTTGAAATGCAGAATGCCTGAGGATGTCCTTTTCCCTTCCTGTCCTGTGTACCAGTATGTCCTTGGTGTGTGTGTGTGTGTGTGTGTGTGTGTGTGTGTGTGTGTGTGTGTGTGTGTGTTTATCCCACATCCCTTTACCCTCTCCTGCTCCTTGATCCAGAGCTACTGGGATCAGCTGAATATGCTGTCACATAATAACACCGATCCAGTATAATCAGATCTTTAGATGATGTGATGTATCAGGGACGGGACCAATCAGATTGGGAAGAGTGTGTGTGTGTGTGTGGTCTGGTGTTTGAGTGTGTTCTCTCATGTCAGAGCCATTAACAAGTGCCTGAACGCATCCTCTTTATCTCCTTGTGTATTTAAATTGAAAAAGTTAAAGAAACTCCCTCTAATGAATTAGACCCATTTTTTTACGCTTAGTATTTTTACCTCTGTAAAAAAAAAAAGAGCAAAAATTATATTATATATATCAAGTGTATGTTGTACATTTTTATTTCTATTTTGTTTTGTTTTTTAAATAACTGTTTCTAACATGTACGATGGATGTAGCTCTTGCTTTCGAGAAGGAACAGGAAGTACTTTGTAGATACTGAAGGGTGGCTGAAAGGTCTGTGAGAAAAAAGGTGAAATGTGTGTCTTACCTTCCGCCTCCAATAAAACGAGAGAAAACAGTGAAACCACACGCAAGTCTGCTGCTTCATTCTCCTCTCAGCTTTTCTACTGCATGCATTTATCGTTACAATAGTAATGTATTCTATTAGTGCATTAAATCTGTCAAAAGTACAATGAAACACAACTCAAAGTTTGAGTATTTACTTGTAAACCGTTGTCTGACGTCACAGACCATGAAAAAGGCAACGTAAAGTATATTAGCCTGTGTTTAATTAAAGCGATACGTACTATCGTACAGTAAAACCTCTTCTGCATGTGACATGTCAAAATATGTCTGAAAGTTAACTTCTCTGCACAAAAGTTACTCGGGGAAAACGTTAAAAAGCGACAAGCTAAATGCTAACGTAAGCAAACTGACAACGCTAACATGCTGATATTCAACAGCTTTGTTTTAATGCGTTAGCATGCTAGCATTTGCTAGTTATTGTTTGCAGGTGTTTCTTGATAAACCAAAGTGTTCGGACAAAGTCACTGCCGAAGGAAACGTCAGAAGGGTTCGTCCTCAAGGGACCACGAATATCTGAACAAAAGTTGACGTCGCTAAACAGTTGCTTCAAGTTAATAATTGCAATTTCTTTGGGCGGTGGACAAATTTCCAAGTTCCTTATTCAGCATCGAAAATGGTTTATTGAGAGAATATTTTGAACGAGGAAAGACTCATAAACATTCAACTAATAGTTTGGTGCCAAAAAAAGTCCCTAAACAGGTTTGTTTTTTAAAAACAAATACAGAATCTTTGGGGAGAAATAAAACAGCTAAAAATGAGGAGATCCACAGGATGAAAAATGTCAGCCAAGGCCTGAAGTTATCATGTTTTAAAAATAGTTTGATGCACAAAACTCTTTGTAAAAGTATTCAATGAAAGAAGAAACTAGCACAGCCTGTTTCATTCTCTTCAAGATGTCTCTTTCCCCGGCTGCCTCCCTCCTCATGTGAACATGTGATAGCCATCGAGGACGTCGAGCTGTTTCACTCAGGATGTCTCTGGAAAAGCATGTGGGCGATAATGATGGAGCGAGAGAGAGAGAGAGAGGGAGAGAGGGGGGGAGGGAGGGAGGGAGAAAAGAGAAGAAAAGGAAGCTCCCTGAGGGCTTTCGGGGGCCTGTTAAGCAGCTCAAACGGCTGCAAAACAGCATCCCAGTCCACATGTGCAAACATTTAAGATATATCTGCTGGTGTAATGGGGTCATCGTGCCCCCCCCCCCCCCTCTCTGGGTGGACAAAGACACCGAGATTTTGCTCCACGTTTGCACCCAGCGAGCATCGACCTCCTGCAACATTCTCGGTTGTGCGTTCTGTGTCGGGGGGCTAGATGATCTGAAATGTGCTGCAGAAGAAGAAGATTACAAAGGAGCCGGATGATGAGTTCAAACTCCTGCGACTGAGATAAAGCGTTGCAGAAGTAAAAGCATCTCAACACTCCCACCCTGTGGAACGTGTTTCAGCTGGTTTGTGCAAAAGGCAACTTTAAGATAAAGTGTTGTTTATCCAAGTAACACCAGCAGAGAAACAAGACTTTTTAATATCAGTTGCTAGATTGTATTCAAAACATTCCTAAATATTTTTGGCCAGTTGTCATCAAAGTTTGAGTTTAGATTGATGTGAGAATAGATGAGATCTACTTTATCTGATATTTAATGTTCAGTCTGAATTTGTGGTCAAGAGAAACTACATGTGTTCAGTAAAAAGAAGAATATTAAAGGTGATGTTGAACCAGAGTATGTCGGTAAACGTCCGTTTGTGGAGGAATAACTTCAAACGGGGCTTCAGAGGGAACGGTTCAGGGTTAAGAGGGAAGTGGCAGGAGTCGGGGGATTAAAAATGGAACAAGGCCGGAAGAGACTTTATTTCAGGCACGGAAAGAGAGGAGCCTCTTCCTCTGGTGGCGCCAGTCCTCTGCCACTGTTCCACTTCCTCTTCCTCCTCCTCCTCCTCCTCCACCTTCATGCCCTCATCCTCTCCTCTGGTTTATTTATCAGCCCGTCTGACCGTCACCTCCAGCTCTCTGCAAGAGACCACAGAAGTGATCATTAGTCGATTCATTGACTTGAGTTTCCAGGTGGTTAAATGAGAGAATGTTATGCTTTTCTTTGTCTTACGTTTTGATGACGCCACGTTGAGCATCGATGCTCTAGGAACGGTTTTCTGATGTTTTGCGTGATGGTTTTTTAGTTGCAGTCCTACAAAAGACAAACACTCTGAGACATGGTTACAAAATAGACTGAAGAGCAGAGCTTGAAATCCATTTCACACAAACTAAATTCTCAAACATTCTCTTAAATAAAAAGCTGTAGAGTCCGATGCAGATTGTTGTAACGGCTCATCGCTTCAGTTTGGTATAAAGTAAAAACCTGAGTAGATATCGAACGTCTGTTCATTAAACAGACTTAAACATTCGTGTGTCTGCTGAGAACGAAGAAGTTTCCACGTTGCAGAGCTTGTGAGGAAACATGCTGCTGCACATGCATCGTATAGTGATACACAGAGGTATGACATCAGAGAAGCTACATCAAAGCTAGATTATGTAGCTTCTGTCTGAATAAGAGTTAAAAAGCTATTAGTCTGCTGGTCACATGAGAACAGGCAAGTCTGCAGCAGCAAAACAGCTGCAAGAGAGATTTAACTTAACTTTGTTTATATTTCTTCTTTTTAAAGTCTCCCTTTAATGTTTTTAAGATCTGCTCTTAACACAAAGAAGCAGCAGAGGACAAAAAGCGACGTGGGAGCTCATTTTGTGATTTGAGTCTTGTTCACCAGTGAACTTTCACTTTTTGAAATTAATTTGTTCCTCTCTGAACAGAGATGACTCACAGCTGACGGGCTGCATGTCATTACAGGCTCTGCAGGATGTTTTGTGTTCCATAACTATTTCTGACTGACACAACACCAACCGACTCTCTACAGATCACACGGTCTCCGGACGAGGAACCTTCACGCTTCATTTCTGTTTGATTGGTGTCAGATTGCAGGGACTCATTCTTAATGCATCCAATTAAAAATGAGAACTGAATAAGTGCAGCCACACAGGATGTACACACGACTTTCTTTCCCCCCGAATCTTTTTAGGGGAACGGAAACAACAAAAACACGGTTCTTAACTGTAAACCAACGCTGGAATTATTATTACAGTTTTGAAAATGTCAACTTGAGCTCTGAAAAATGATGAACTCAGCGTTTGTAGAATAAACTATTAAGAAAATCAATCAATTATGAAAGTAACAGTGAGCTGCAGCCCGACTGTGAACTACGCCGTTCATAAGTCATCTATTCAGAGGAAACGAGAGAATAAGCTGCCACACAAACACCTTTATAAATCACTTTTCTTTATTTAAATCAGCGTTAGGCAGTTATGCTATGAACAAACAGGAAATAAAAACAGTGACGTTAACACACGAGAGATCCAGTTAACGTGAACCGCTAACGTGAACCGTTAACCGCTAACGTGAACCGTTAACATGAACCGTCAAAGTGAACCGTTAACGAACGTGAACCGTTAACGTGAACCGCTAACCGTTAACGTGAACCGCTAACCGTTAACGAACGTGAACCATTAACAGGAACCGTTAACGTGAACCGTTAACAGGAACCGTTAACTGCTCTTGGCACTGGATAGACCGACCCTCATGGAAAGAGGAAAAGAAAAATATACACATTATTTTTTTAATACTCAAAATAGAAGTGCCTCCAGTCGTCGGGACAGAACTACCGGAGGACTTAAATATGTTCAACAGTATTTCAACCGTTCTTCTTTTTTTTAAATCGATCTCATCGTCGGCCTCCGTCAGTTTGTGATACGAGAGACGAAGGCCGACTGATGAGGAACAAATAGTATCACCCCCCCCCCCCCCCCATCTCACCGCCCACAAACCCCCCAAAAATGTACCGTCACACACTGGATGTCAGAGCTCCGAGGCTTTTCTTTGTGTATTTGTCCCTTTGTAGATTCAACCAATTCTTCATTAAAAAAACAACATGGAGGAACTTCTGTTACCACAATACACTCCATTTACAATGGTAGTAGTGCACCGCAACACAACTCATTATAAAATGTAAAAGCAGAACAAAAAAAGTAATCCCTCTCCCAGAACAGAAAGAAAAGTCATGATATCATTTATTAAAAAACAAAAAGACGTATAAATGTGATCGTTCTGGCTCACCTGGAACAGATGTGGAAGCGGCCCGTGGCGGTCTGAGCTGGACCCTGATTGTGATATTACAGAAACTTTGCATCACCTCGTCTCCTCCGGATGGTTTGAAACAACGGAGGAGACGTTCTGAAAACAGTCAGCGCAGTGGCTGCTGGGTTTACCCGCCAAAATAAAACTCACACAAACAAACAAAACTCTGGAGGTAAAGAAAGCGGATTCCCCGTCACGGTTTTTAACCTTCTGCACGAGTAAAAAAAACAAAAAGGAGGCAGAGAGGAGAGAGGAGGAGAGGAGGAGACGGCTCGATTCCCTCTGATGTTTGAGGAACATCAGGAGCCGAAAGAGAAGACGAAGAGGGATAAATAGATATATACTCTGCGATGTGGGGGGATGTGTGTGTGTGTGTGTGTGTGTGTGTGTGTGTGTGTGGTCAGTCCGTCCCGGTTGCTTTATCTGACGGTGACTCCGAGTTTCTCCAGCACACGGACTCCTTTCTCCTGGTACTCCTCCCGGGTCAGCCAGAAGTTGTCCTTGTCCTTCATGATGTCGGCGAGCACGGCTCCGCCCAGGAACACCATGTGCTTTCGCCTGGGAGGGTCCTCGATGCGGATCTTGAATTTCTACAGGACAAAACGAGGGGACACGGAGACAAAGACATGTATTAAGGGGCCGTGTTCACACTGCTTCAGTCTGGACTACATGGAGGATGTAATCCACAGGCCTAACCCGAGGCAGGGGGTCTGCAGGCCTCATCAGCTTAAATCAAAGACCTTTTAAAAGACCTTTTTAATACAACATAAAGTACAATTTAATACACGTCTGACGACCGCACCGGCCAGAAAAATGGAAATGTGTTTGATATATATGGTTTCCCGATTGGTTACAATACTAATATTACTTGTAAATGAAAGAGATCCTCAGAGAATGAATGCTGCAAACTGTACAAGGAACTTATTATTACAAATATTAATATTTAAAGAAATGAGCATATATATATATATATATATATATATATATATATATATATATATATATGCTGGGTACGGACATGTTACGTTGTAGGAAACTCAAAAGCATTTCAGGAGTCAGTGATGTGACATTCTTGAATTATGGCTTTCGTTTCCAGTAAATAGTCTGGTCCCAAATAGGTGCGTGTTAGCAAGTGACGGAGTACAGTCTGAGCACAGCTAGGGGACGCAGATATGTCGTGGCAGGTGAATCGCTCAGGACCGAAAGAGGAGCAGCAGCGTCGAGTGTGAACTTGTTCGGATGATGAATTATCGCAGCGTTCTGAACTTACTCGTTTGAAACTGAGACACTGCACGAGATATTAATAGCACAGACGGAGGGATGAATATTTAGAGGAAAACAATCGAGGGAACTAAACTAAACGTGTCATCTTGTTACCGGGCGTTATAGGATTTATAAAATATGTATCATTTTGACATTAAATATCAAAGACGAGCCAAAACCGACAAGCTGTAAACACAATAAAGAAATGATCAAAAGGCTCTCTGTGGGTTTGTCACTACTTTAAATGAATACTCCTCTTAAGAGCAGCTTGGAGGATGAAACTTGAGTTTTTAAGACGGGAGAAGCATCCGAACATCCAAACATCCAAACAAACAGACGACTCCAGCAGCATAACCCTCGTCTCTGCTCGTTAAGTTCTAAACTCTCATATTTTTACCAAATAGGGCGAAAAGTGTCGGCTTCTGTCTGCTGCTCGCCGTCTAAACGGAAACAACAACTGAAAAGGTGCAAGTTACAAATGGAGGAGGTGTTTTCAGCCATGTTGTTTTGAGTGTTTGGAAGATTAGAGGGAGGATTGTAAATAGCAGATGAGTTTTTATGTTTTTGATCACGTCTGATTGCAGCATTGGAATCTATTGTAACAGACATGAATTAGCGCTGAACACAGACAATGAGTCTGGTTACAGACTGCACACGTGTGTGTGTGTGTGAGTGATTTATGTGAAATACACACAGACGACGACTTCCATTCCTACAATGAGAGAAACAGAAAGCTGAAGCTGGGCTGCAGCTGTGGGCAGAAGAGTGAAGCACATAATGACTCGTGAGTCATCGGAGGCTTTTGTTTAGAAACCGCTTCAGAGTGTCTTTGGGACGCTGGAGTGGAAATGTCATGTGGGGACGCGTGTTTCCAAAACAAAATTATTTATTATAGAGAAGTGAACCCCCCCACATATGTTGTCGTTAACAGCGCTGTGTTTAAGCTAAATGAGTGTGTGTTAAACTCTATCGCCCCCCGCTGGCGGTCTACGTACACTGACACCAGACCGTGACGTAAACTTTGCTCCTGAACCTCAACAGACGTGTTCACAAACGGACACACAACTCAAAACGTGTTTCATCGATTCTACTGTGAACTCTCCGTCATCGGGACAGAGGAGAAGCTCTCAGGTTCACACTCAACATGTTCCCTGTGGCTTTCTTTCTTTCTTTGCTCGCAAATTAAGCTCTAAATTTGACCGGTTTTCACATTGTGATCCACATCTGAGGTGTTCCAGCTCAGAGTCCTTCCGTCACGCTCTCACAGGATAAATCATAAATGAGGCGTTTGAGGGTCGACGTCTCTCACCGAAAGCTTGTCCACGTCTCCCTTGAGCACGCGCTCCAGGTACAGCTGCTTGAGTTCCCTCTCCAGCCGGGACGGCAGGCCCGGGTACATGGTGGATCCTCCCGATAGAACGATGTGTTTGTAGAACTCAGACCTGAGACAACGGGAGAGAGGGTGAGAGCAGGAAGAGACCCAAACAACACACACACACACAGAAAGAGAGGAAGTAGTGGTGCTCGTTTCCTTCCCAACGGGACGATTTTAAGCCCACAAGTGCGTTGTTAATGTCTTAATGTGCACCAGAGTGGAAACACTCACTCTCGTGCCTTTATAGGAATTTGGTTCAAGCGTCGGAGCACTTTCGTCCGGCCTCACCTGGTGTCTATATCGGCGGCCTGGATGGTGTTGAAGAGGAGCTCGGCCACTCCGACGCCCTCCACGTTGATGAGGTGTGGCTGGAACAGAGCCTCGGGGGCCTCGAACCGCTCCCCTCCCACCTTAATCAAACGACCATCTGGCAGCTGGAGATGTGTGGGAGAGACGAGATGAAAGGAGACGTGGAGGTTTAATGTGTGACTCATAAATCTTGATTGTAAGAATCAAGAACGATGCAGAACGACGTATGAGAGGAAGTCATAACTTCTCAATAAACCGTTTTTTAAAGACAGACATACGCGTGTCTACTGAAAGACTGATAATATTGTACAGCCCGTTAAAGCAGAGGCAGGGTAGAGTGTGTGTGTGTGTGTGTGTGTGTGTGTGTGTGTGTGTGTGTGTGTGTGTGTGTGTGTGTGTGTGTGACACTATAAAAAGGCTTCATTCAGCCGAGGGCAGTGGGAGGAAGCGTCTCCCGGCAGCCACCGCCGCAGAGCGGCTGCACAGGAAATGATGTAACGTGCAGTTCAGGGCCCTTTCGGCCACGGTTACATTGCCCTCCTTGTTTCGGCACACTCGTACTCTCACACATACACACACACACACACACACACACACGTTCAGACACACGCGGTCGCCCACGCTAACCCAAACACACACACGGTCGGTGAGCTCCGAGACACAACATGTGCTCGGTAAGGCGTGCAGTAAACGCAGACGTTCAGGAACCTGCGTTTAGATTCTGTGGTTCCTTCTGCAGGGAAAATAAAAAAAGGACCCTGGAAAGAAAAGCAAGCCGGGCGGAGAGGAGCTCTGCACACACCGGGTGTTTGAGTCCCAGAGAAAACAGTCAAGTCAGCAGCCGACAGGACCTCTTTTGGGAGGGATTCCTTCCACAACGCTATTTTGAGCAGAAATGTGAAACGTGTGTGCGTGAATGAAGGAGAACCCCAGAAGGCCGGACACATGTTGCTATTCTACGTAGACATGGACAGACGGCTGTCAAATGTCCCCGTTTTAGAGTAAATTCAATGTAAAATCCTGTTTTTTGTCTCTTTATCTTCATATTC
Organism: Pholis gunnellus; assembly: GCF_910591455.1. Classification (NCBI taxonomy): domain Eukaryota; kingdom Metazoa; phylum Chordata; class Actinopteri; order Perciformes; family Pholidae; genus Pholis; species Pholis gunnellus. Next base: position 22,247,469 of record NC_136538.1, read on the forward strand.
AGTCACACATTGTCCTTGACTGACAGGTCTCTGATATAGTTCATTCCTCTTTCTTTAATAGGAGGTGTTCTATTTCTATCTATAATATTTAGATGACGGCAGGAAACATGGGGACATTACAAACACATCTTCTCTTTTGGGGGTCTTCATCTAAACGTTTGTGCCATCTATTGTTCTGTTTCCTTGTATCTAATGCACAGGACGTCTGTGTCTGCACAGCGTTTACCGTGTAGGACTCCACCAGCACGGTGGTCTCCAGCGCCAGCTTCTGCTCCTGCTCGATGTTGTAGCCCACGTAGCACAGCTTCTCCTTCATCATGCGCACCGTCTCAAAGTCTGCGGAGTGGTTGAAGGCGTAGCCCCTCAACAACAGCAGCTGCAGCCGGAGACGAGGAGGACGATGGTGGGAAAAGAGAAAGAAAAAGAAAGAAGGCTACTGTATGAGAGATGTGTTCATGTGAACAGGAACTAGAGGATCCTCTTACTTCCTGTTTTTACTAACATGATGCTAGTTTCCTCAAACTAAAGAGAAACAGCACTCTAGTCTACAATATACGCTTTTATTGAACCGATCCGAACCCTTTAAGGAGACACCGAACTCATTTGTTTCACTAAAAATGCATGAAAATATGAAATAATCCTATTTTGGAAGAAGAATGAAGTCACCTCTTAGTTTCTAGAATCTAACTTGTGAAGTTCAATCCGTGATTATTAAGATTAGAGAAGATAGAACTTCATCAAGAAGGAAATTATTGTGAGTTTCATCAAACAACAGAAGATCAGCAAAAAACAATAGAATATATAAACATATATGAACAAGTGTAAAAGAAATAACACTGACAGCAAAATAGAACACAACAGCAATAAGAGTAAAAATATAACAAGTTAAATACAAAGAGTAAAAATATAAAGAAGTGATACTATCACCAGCGTCTAATGGAAACTCAGAAACAGAAGTAATCTTCAGCATCATCGTAAAGTAGCAGAAGTTATATTATTAATTATAAATGTATAATATTATATAAAAGAATCTGTCAAAATGACACACCCTATTATCTAACTAGTTAGTTTCCACCGCTATATTTGTGTGTTTCTCGTTACTTTGACTCGACCGTATTATGGGATACCTTGATGAGGTAGCGGGTGATGTCTCTGCCGGCGATGTCCAGACGTCTGGTCAGATGAGGCAGACTGAAGCCCTCGTACACCGGACAGATGTGAGTCACACCGTCCCCCGAGTCCACCACCACACCGGTGAGAAGGCCTGACACACACACACACACACACACACACACACACACACACACACACACACACACACACACACACACACACACACACACACACACACACACACACACACACACACACACACACACACACACACACACACACACACACACACACACTAACTTTATGTATGTTGCACCTTTAAAAACAGAGTTTACAAAGTGCTTTGACAGACAAAGCAGCAAAAGCTAAACAACAACAAGTCAGTGAGACAGTCGATAAAAATAAACTAAGAAATAAAGAAAATTAAAAAACAGAAAAGCGACGATATCACAGAAAAGCGAGTCTGTAAAAATGTTTTTAAGAAGTGATTTAAAAGAGACTGACTGAGTTAATAATCTACATTTCTACCAGGCCGACGCGTTTGTGTCCGAGTTATTTCTTTAATCCGGTGTGAGCTCTGAGTGCGAGCTCTGTTGAGTAAACACACGAAGACCTCTACTGTAACGATGAACTGATGATAAGGTCTGGCATCGGATCGGTACTCGTATCGGCTGAACCTTTATAAAGTTCGTGTGACCGTCTAGACTTTCTGGTATCCGAGCGGTGTCATAAAACAAATCTTTGCACAGACTATTTGACGAAGGTGTGGTAGTTAAATGCAGCCACGCAACAATATTCCTGCAGTTACAATGAAAAGCTCTTTCCGTCTCTGAGCTACTGAAGTCCTCATCATTTAGCAGCTTTAACAGACACACGTCTGGAGTCAGGAGATGTTGTCTTGTGGGTGAGAAGTTTGTTGGAATCGAACACCTGGAGATCTCTATGATAAGGGAACCGCAGCATATGTGTGCGTGTGCGTGTGTGTGTGTGTGCCTTCCTACCTTGAGCGTATAGAGTCAGCACAGCTTGAATCGCAATGTAGACTCCTGAGAACTGGTAGGTCTCAAACATCACCTGTGGGAGGAGTCAGGAAATAGACAGTGAGTGCAATTGTAAAAATATTAAACATGTAAAAAATATTCTCCGTAATGAATAACTGAACCTCAAAACCTGCTGGGTTTGTGAAGCAAATTTTCTTTAAACAATTGCCAGAAACACACCGTTTATGTATATATTTGTACTACCTAGATGCTGTACAAACACAAACCTCCGTCCTTCAATAAGAAATGCATTAACTAGTCAATTAGACCTTTTATTTCCCCCCACAAACCCTCGACAGGAACATCTTCTAGCTGCGCGCGCACACAGAAATAGACGTCGACATGCCTCAATGATTTTCTCCCGGTTCTTGGTGGGGTTCATGGGCGGCTCGGTCAGGAGGATCTTGCAGTTGCGGGAGTCGATGTTGAGCTTCTCCGGGCCGAAGGTGTAGTCCCACAGGTGCTTCATGTCGTCCCAGTTCCTGACGATGCCGTTCTCCATCGGGTAGTTGACCTCCAGCATGGAGCGCAGCTCGCTGGCCTCGTCGCCCACCATCAGGTCCTGGAGGGAGGGGGTCAAAGGTGATGAATATAAATACGTAGCCCTCCACTTCTGAAACCCAGAGCACTGGTTTCTACGTGGCCTGCTACTCTCATGAGATCAGAGAAACTGAATCATCTATAAGATAACGAAAGCTGCATTATTATCCTCTCACAAAGTAACATTTTGCTTTAAAACTCAGTTACCCAGCATGCTCAGCAAGCCGTTATTTTTCCATGCATCTGCACCTGGAAACACTTCCTTCGAGCTCCAGTTAACCACTTGTTTTTAGCACCATTCAATGAAAACGCATGCAAGAGGCCTGGCGATGTAAACAAACACTGGTGTTAGCGCTCGGCACGAGGGCTCAGTGTTAGAGCTCGGTGTTAAACACACAGTCAAGCATCTCACGTTCCACTTGGAGACATCAAAAGCCTCCTGGTGGCGGCCATTTTACGGGTTCATCCTGTGTGCTTTGGCATTTACAAAGTACCCGTCCCAGGCATCGCCTCCATGTGGTCTCAATAATAAAAAAAGAAAAAGGAAAACAGATGTGCTTCCGTCTCGTACTTCCAGCTGTCTGCCATGCAGCCTCGAGTGTGGACACTTCCTCTGCACATCAGATACTAAGACAGAAGTGGACATTCCTTAAATAAGAGAAGTTTGTGGCGTCATCACAGTGAGGTAAACAGACCCGTGACGCATTCAAGTACACAATCTGTATCACTTAGCACCAAGTGTTCTCGCTGCAGCCTACACTTTCAGATCTCTATAGTGGGGGCGGGGGGGGTGTCAGATCAGAGACTCAGAAAATGGAATCGGTCCAAAATCTCTTTTAGCACTCCATCGATAACAGCTGGCCTATGATTCATCGCAGCAGTTTGTGCAACACACTGAGCCTGCAGAGAGGAGCGCATTAACGCTCCGGCTGTACATCCATCAGACTCTCTGACACTCTAACCAAACGGAGACGAGCTGGGATGAACAAGAGTGGAATCACTGTGTGAGTAAAACAAAACATGAACGAAACACTGCACGAAAAGAAAAGCCAAACGTCTAAAACAAAGACTTTTTTTAGTTGAGATCAAAACATGACACAACTCTCCGGAGCAGGCAAGACCAGCAGGCTCACTACAACCTGAACTCACCATCTTCTGGGCATTCTAGTTTGTTGTTGGGAACAAAACATGGAGGAAGAGGAAGGTAGATAAATATATATATATATATATATAAAAAAGATTAATAAACAAAAGAATTGGAAAGAACAGGAGAGAGAGGCTTCATGCTGAAATAATGGGGGAACCGTTTTTATAAAAGATTTAATATTTGCAGGAATGCAATGGAGATAGTGTTGTTTGTACTGGGAGGAGCTCTAAAACATGCTGGTGGAGCTCCTGGTTAGAGGATTGATTATGTTATCTAACAGATTTCAGACCTGAATGGGACTCTTAAGAGTGGAATCAGACAGTCTTTGTTCTGTTGTGTGTGTGTGATTTCACATCTTGTTTCTTTGCTCTAGTTTGCAGATTTCATTTCTGTTATCAGTCATTTTCCTGACCAGGTTCTCCCCCGAAATCCAGACTTTCTGGTCAAAACAAAGCAACCATTCCTGCAACATCGGGAGGACCAGATCCTACCTTGATCTCAATGTTTCCGACTTTGGCTGTCGAGCGAATGATGGGCCTCCCAACGAGCGCAGGGAAGATGTGCTCGGGGAAGTTGGAGCCTCCAAAGCCGCACTTGACAAACTAAAAGAGAAAGAAAGAGGAGAGAGGAGATCAAAGAGGAAGTGAGAAATTACATTTAAGTACCGACAGGATAAACTTAGCAGTACAGCGAGACATTGTCATTGTCGTCCTGCTGATAACAGCGGGCTTAGTTAGCATTTAGACGGAGATAAAAACGTAACTGCCGACGCTACAGTGACAGAGCCTCCATGTCTGAGTGTGTGAATGAGCAGCCAGCACATGATTCAACCTGCAGCACAATGCCAGAGAACCGTACACGTATTTCACGTTCTTTGAGGATGATCTACAGCTTTTAATGATCAAAATAAAACATACAATTCTGGTTCATTTCATCTTAAAAGCCATTCAAATGTTTAAGCATAATCTTTTAGTATTAATATCTGAAGTCACATTGTACTATGGTATATCTACATGAAGTGTGTGAGGGTATTTTGCGTACTGTATTGACATGAAAGCCAAGCAGGTCGCTCAGCCACAACAGATATATGAGCTCTGACAATCGTATCACTAAACTGTGAGACCAGGAAACGATAGCACCCGAGCCGTGTTGTGGTATTTCTTGAAGAAATATTAATTAACACCTTTTCCTGTGAGTTGCGCACATTTTTGCACAATCCTTCCTCTGCAAATGCTTGAATGTTACACCTGTTAGATCCTTCTGGTTTTTTTTGCTATCACGACCCAAAGTGAGAGAACACAGTTCAGTACTGCTGTTGAAGACGACGGTTTGGTTAACAGATGAGGTCATTCTGTCTCTCATGACACTTAAATCCGCTGCAGTTGGATTAGTCATCTTACTGAACCAGTTCTATCACGGTGAGCTTTGGGGGAAGATTGTGAAATTCACATTCAGACCAAATAAGTAAGAGTCGCTCGTCACTTAGTTTTGCAGCTGCATGAGCTTGTTGCAAAGCAAAGTTCAACTGTCAGATTTTACACCGAACTATAATGTGTTACAGCAGTATCAGGGCTATAAAAAGGTGCTGTTGACATGTGCGGCTGTGACTCTATTCTCACTTCCCCTTGACTCCTAATTTCAACCCTGACACAAGGCTGTATTTTTTTTCTGGCTTTGCAAAAAGCCTTATTAGTCAGTAACATGTTGAGCCAACATCCTCTTTGACTGCTGACAGGGTTTAGAAAGGAAGTACAATCACAACCAGGCAGTGTTAACTGTGTGCAATACCTCAACACTAAAACACACTGCTATTTGCTGGATTGGGCAGAAACTGCACATTTTGTCAACAAACCTCAGCAGCTGGAAAATCCCCTAAATTCAGGCTCATAGTAGACTATTAAACCAGCCAGCTGTGACAAAAAGGACCACAAAAATGCAGTGCAGATGATCAATAATTGGGCTGGTGGAAACTTCCCATTCTCTTGGGGGTCTATTTGTAATGTTTATTACTACTCTACAATTTCAAGTATCAGCCCATCAAAATCCCTCATCTGTGCAGTAAATATATATTAAAACAAAGCTGATTATGATGAATGCATAAGAGGGGAAACTATGTGGTCTTTCCAACGCCCCAAAAAAACTCACTAACAGCAAGTTTGGTGACATTTCTAACAGGGAAGTTGCTGCAGAACAGGAAAAAAAACCCACCATTAAAAGGTGGTTCCTCATTAACCTGACACGGCCTAGCTGACCGAGCTAGCAACAAACTAGCTACTGTCCTTTTATAACTAACGCTAAACTAAAATATGCAACACAGACACTAAATCTCCAAATGTCTTTGTATTGTATCCTAAACTAATCACTGGAATAGACGGACACAGCTGCGATAAAGCACAGAAGAAGACAACCGGCTGTTTTAATGCTAGCAGTGAATTAGCAGGCTAGCTAGCTGTCTTAGCTTAGTAACCGTTGGTAACAAGCGAGCAGTTAACGTTTTAACCCGTTTTATTTAACTGCTTTTAAAAGCTATAACCAGGGCTGTGTTCATGTTTTATGCAGACGTTTTAATCTCAACTATACGTGCTGTTTCCGTGTCGGTTGTGGATGAATGAAAAAGTAGCTCTGCTAACAAGCTAGCTTAGCTACCCACCCACTTAACGCTAGCTAGCTAGCTTGGCCGTTGACAGCCCCACTTCCGGTTTCGGCAAAAAATCGTTCCGACATAACGGCGCCCTTTAAAAAGGCGAGCTACGTGGCCTTGAGAGCGGGTTAAACCAGAGCAGCGAAGAAACTTACCCCGGTCCCATTGTCACAGACCACCACTTTCCTTCCCTGGCTGTCCATTGTATGTAAAAAGCCCAGTTGCCGCTGAACCTCTCCCTCAACTTTCTTCGGGCAAGCCGGAAGGAAGACACACAAACCAACCCGGAAAAGAGGAGGAGGAAGGGGAGGGTGTTCATCCGGTGTGTAACAGAGACGTTCAAACGTCAGTCACTCCCTTCAAGATAATCATCTTCAAACTCTTTGATTTTACAGTCATGCATCCACTGATTCCCTCCTTTGCAAGCAACACAGTTATCTAAGATCTTGGATCATTAAATGCAATGTAGTCTAATTCAATTCCAACATGCAACATGTAACAATGTAAAGCCTCTAATCTGGCTCACAGTTCATTCTTATTTCTTAAAACAGTCTAGATCTGAAGAGCATGCATGATATGAAGCAGTGAATGAATAATATCCACATTCCTGCACAGCTCTTTATTTAAACCAGATAAATTGCACATATTTTCACAAGTTTATTTGACTATTCTATATTTATGTGTCTTGACTTTTGCAGCACTGGCTTTGTTTTTTATTATCTCTCACTATGTTTATTGTTGTGCACCAAAACACCAACTTAAATTACTTGTATGTGAAATAAACCTGATTATTATTCTGATAAATAAATGAATAAAGCCTAATATGATAGTAGGAATAACAACCTGCAGCATCATTAGTGACGTGTTACAGACATCATCATACAGAACATTTCTATACTAAGTTGAATGAAGAGAGGTCTCCACATCTTTATAACATTTAACTAAAATAATTTAACATCAAAAATAGGACATGTTTTTATAATAAAAATAAATACACAACATAACAGTCTCTAGAGGGAATACGTGTCACCAAACACTCGGCTTTAAGGAGAGTAATAAAAGCAAGAATAAAACCTCCTCCTTTGCCTTTTACAGATTATTGCTCAGTGAAATGAATGCATGAGCTGATATGTGTGAGGGTTATTCTGCGACTCTTCTGACACAGAGCGTACATCTGTTAAGAGTGGAGGAAGATCTCCTCACTGTTCTAGAGTCCACAATGCCTGATTTTAATATATTTTTGCAGTATTTTAATCCTGCATTAACTGCACTAGGTTGTGGATTTAAGCCTTTTAATGTAATCTTGGGGAGCAGCATTCTTTGGGTCGGAGGATGCTTGGGAACATGAGGACCTTGGCCTGCATGAAGGACAGGTTAGGCAGTGCAGAGATCACCGCGTCAGCCTCCAGACTCAGCTCCTCCTCATCCTGCGGAGGCCTCCTGATGAACAGCACACACACACAAGGACGTGTTGCATCATCACTGTTGTTTCATTGTATGGATGCTTTAAAAATTATTGTAAAATAAAAGAACCGCGCTGACCGGACTGACGTGCTGGTTTTCTCCGCGGTGGACATCAGGCGGTTCAAAGTGTCGTCCGTGTGGCTGCTGATGGCGCCGGTTTCCAGTTTGCTGACGGTCAACTCATACAGCTCACGGTCAACTCCTTTACATGTGAGTGTGTGTGTGTGTGTGTGACAAACATGCAACGAGTGTCAAGAACACTCACACACCCACGGCACGAGATAAAGATGATATTTCTGGTTTCTTTCAAACGAGAAACCTGGAGAACGAGATAAAAGCTGACCTGGAGGAGGACTGCTGCTGCTGCTGGAGGATCCGCTCTCCTCCTCTGGACCAAAACAATCCAGGTTGAGAGCAGAGCAGTCTGTGCCAACAAGGGGGGAGAGTGGGCGAGGAGGAGGAGGAGGAGGAGGAGGAGGAGGAGGCTGGATTTACAGTTCATAAAAGGAGAATGTTTTTCTTCCTTTTCACTGAGGAGGTGGAGACGACCGACAGAGACAAACACGGCAAACAAAGCCATGCAAAGTAGTTGTTATCCAACTTCGTTTAATAATCAGAAGTCACTGGAAGACTGATGGTCAAAAAAGATGCTTAAAAGTAAAAATATAAAGAAAATCAAGACAGTCAAGTTTGATTTTGTTGTCAAATAAGAACAGAAGTGTTGCAGCGAACTAAAACGAACTAAAACAGTATATTTAATGTTAATATCTGTGTTCAGACTGATTGACATCTTCTCCTGTGAGGGCGGGACAAACGCCACCTTTGATCTTTCTTATTGGTAGATGAAGATTTGTGACCTATTTGTGACCCCCCCCCCCCCATTTATGATGTCATCACCCTAAAGAAACTGCACATCTGCAATTTAAATAAAGAGATTCAGAATATTAAACGAGTCAAGTGTTTTTAATGAATATAACTCGTCAGTTTCGTCAACATGAATAAAGTTTTGGGAACTTGACTCGAGTTATTGGAAATGTAAACAAACCTTTTAACAACTTGTATGCTCATGACGATGATAACATTGTGTAGCCTGATCTTTATTGGTATTCTATTGTTGTAGTAAGAACAAAAAAACATGCATCTTTTTGAATAGTTTAATAAACTTTTGTATGAATTGTCCAGGAAGTGTGTTTTTATGCAAATCAGATTTTGGGAACCACGGATCCAGCTCCTCTAAAAAGAGTTCCAAACTGTTTTACTTCTTTTGAGCCGTGTAGTTGTTTAAATACATCTTTACATTCGACCACAGAGAAAACTTCCAACAAGAAGTGAATCTGAGGAAAGAGAAGCGAAACCAGCAGAAAGGATCGACCCATTTATTTCAGTATTTAAGGATTCTCTAAAGTTCCTTATTGCAGTGAATTAAATCTGGATTTGAGCAAAAAAAAGAAGAAGATTTCTGTTAATAAACTATAAAGTTTTTAGAAAACAATTGCGGCATAAAGGCACAACTCATGATGAAAACCTGTAGCTGCAGCCGTAGAAACACTTTTGATTTAACGAAATACTGAGTGAGCTTCAGGTACGATGAGCTTTAAATATATAAACGCTGCTTTATGCTTCATGCTCATAAAGTTATGAGTCAGTGCACAGGGAGTACAAAATAAAACAAATAAAACAGCATAAAGTGACAGCAGTAACAATAATCTCCCACATATTAAACATAATCACAGAATAAATAAAAACCCTGAAGACAGATTTAATACGACCAACCACATGAAACAAATTCATATAAAACTACAACAACATATATGTATGAACGCTTTAGTTGCTGATTATTTGATTCTAAATGACTTAAATTCTTCTGATTAGTTCCTGTAGCTCCTCCTACAGAGAACACTGCCCCCTGCTGCCCATGCTGTAGTATTACACCATGAACGCTCTAAAACATGGAAACAGAAGTTTGGATCTAAACGTTAAAGTTTTAATACGTGTGGACTAAACTCAGGACTTTTCTTCTGGTGACGTTAATGAAAAAGATGTCGATGGAACCGACAGTTTTGTGTTCTTTAAAAACACGCAGCAGAATAAGCTGCACACATTAGTTGTGTCAGATTGTGGCCAATTCATATTTAATAGTTGAATAATAATTTCTCAATAACTAACAAATAACTACATGAAGCTCCAGAGAATTATATTCAATTGAGCAGAGAAGACTCCCCACATACAGGAAGCTCACTCACAACTGTAACAGTCATGAATCAGAATCCTTTAAGTGTAAATACTGATCAGAACACACTAATCTGATGATCAATAAATCAATAAAGCAAATACTTCCTGAGCAAAGAACGACTCTGGTGCTGTTTTTGTTTCTCTTCAACAAAACGTTTGTCTGACATGAAACCTTTTTACGAGCTAATAAAAATAAAAAGTACAGACACCTTTGTGTCAAATAAAGTGAGAGTTTTGATGAGTGTAACACAGTCATGCACTGGGAGAAGTATTAACACTGGAAGAGTCCAACTGGCCACCAGTACTGTCAATTAAGATGCTTCTTTGGATAACCGTTAGATGGTCACGGCACATTTCATGAACATGCACATTTAATTTAGCGTTTAGTGCTTTATTCAGCTTTACCTTCAGATATTCTGGTTCTAGTTTAAATAAACAACTTCCAGAATAATCACACAGCGAGTAACAGTACGCACATCACAGTGGTACCAACGCCTCAATGTTTCCCCCAAATAACTGATAAATACTGAGATCGATTCTGCTTTGGCTGCAGGTAAAGACGGGACACTAGAGAAGACAAAGGAAGGAGGGAAGGGAGCCAGCACAGTGTTTCCCCCGCTAGTTGTTTCACAATCCAGTTATTGTCTTACTTGTTGGATATTTGTAAATCTGCTAACTTGGACAGATAATAAAGACAGAAACATGACTTCTCAACATCTCTGCTATTCATGAGAAAGAAATCCTGAGCGACTGGAGGGAAACACGGCGTTAAAGAAAGGAAAAGAAGAAGCAGAACATGCCCTGGAGGAGGTGAGGAGGAGGAGGAGGAGGTCTACTTCCAGCCCCAGAAGTGAGGGGCTCGGCGGGGGGACGTACCGTCCTGAGAGCTGCTAAGGCCACGGCTGCTCCAGTCCAGCTGGCTGGAAGGAAGCGCCTCCTACACACAGAGGAGACAACATTTAAAAACGCTCACTTAACGAGACGACAGAGCAGAGAAACACTCGTCTTTAGTGACATCTAGTGGCTGTTTACCCACATAGCAGCTGTGCATACCTGGGCATTGCTGCTCCAGAAACAGACTTATTGCAGTTTAACTGGTTGAAAACAAGTTCACTAACGTTTGACGTCTGACGTCTTTATATTTCTCAGCTCTAGTCTCTTGTTCTTTAATCTGATACCTAATAAATACAAAGAAGAATGTACCTTTGTAGAACGTGTTGAGGGCTGCGGCGTGTCAGGAGGACAGACGGCTGGTACGGAGTCTTTGGTGGGCTCTAGCATTCCCTGAGGAGAGGCAACAAAGGGAAGGAAATACATGATAGAATGAGGTTTGGATTTATTTGATTTATGAATGAATTCAATGAATTTCCTGCAGTTGACTCACCAGACTGGATGCAAAAGCAGGCACAGCTACTGGCTGCTTCTTCATGCCGATGAACACCTTTGAAAAGAGACAAAATAAAACAGAATTATATCCAAAGCAACAACCGGAGGGAAGTTATTCTGCAACTACAGGTGTTTTTATTCTATTTCTATACAAACATAATATCCTACAATAAAGCATGTTTGGTATGGTGTGCTTGGTAATCCAATAAATACATATTCTATATGAAATAACCGGGTGGTAAAGCGTATACTTGTTCATTCAGTCGCCGGTGAAGATGCTGTTTGGATCGCTGATGAACTTTTAAATGTTTTCCACACTCACAATGTTCCGTGTCTCCACGCCGAGGCACCTGAGCAGAGTCCTGTTGGTGTGGGACCCTCCCCACTGAAACCGGAGGCCAACTGCATCGTGGAGGTCCTGATGAGGCCGAATCCTGAGACATTCAGAAGGAAGGAGAGAAAACTGCTGTTTACATATCCACCATCATCACCATCATCATCATCATCATTACCAGGGAGGCACCCTCACCACTGAGATCTGGGGCTCAGGTGTTCAGGTATCTCCTCCTCCTCCTCCTCCTCATCCTCCTCCTCCTCGCTCTCAGAGAGGAGTCGGCCGTGAAGCAGAGCATTGAGGTTCAGCACCTCCTCCTCTCCTTCATCAGCTGGGACCTCTACCTCCGGAAAACTGAACAGGAGAAGCTGCTGGACCCGGCAGGACAGCGACGCCTAGCCAGAGAGAAAAAGAGGGAGACGGGGTTCATTTCAAAAATAAAATAATGATGATCTTTTGATGGACTTTAAGCTTTTATTCTATTGTCTGTGAAGTATTTAGAATGTTTGTCTGGCACGTTACAAATAAACAGACATAATGACAGGAAAAGGACCCAAAATCCAGGACAAGCCCTTAAAAATACATCTTCTTCTGGCCAATAAGAATTAAGTATCATCATAAAGAGCCTCCCACCTGACAGCTGTTCCTCCTGGAAGCCCCGTGTTTCCCATCCCGGTCCTGCTCCTCTTCAGCGTCCTCATCGGTCTGCAGGCTGCTGACTGGCTCTCTGGACCGGGTCCAGGTTTTCTCCTCCTCCAGAGCCCTCTGGTCCTTGAACTCCGCCCACGACCCCTCTCCCTCCTCCTGCGTGGGCGCCGAGCAGAAATCGGCAAAGCTGTCGCTGGGCGGGAGGTTTCCCAGACTCTGCACCGCTGCGTCGGCCGTTTGGAGACACTCGTGGTCTTTGACGTCTGAACATGTGCCGTCTGTGTGTGTTCCAGGTCGAGACTGGCCAGAGGTAGCACGAGTTTCCTGAGTAGCAGATTGGTCGCAGTAATGAAAATCCTTCTCTGCCTCGGACCGGAGGAGATTCGCCACGCTGTCGTTGACAGAGAAGTCAGAATAGTCTTCATCATCAGTCTGGTCCCAGTCAGTCTGGTCCTCGTGTGAAACTAGAGACGAAACGTTTGGTTCCACGTCCGCAGAAGGACACTCGAATGACAAATCATCAGAGAAAGACGCCAGGTCCTCTGAAGCAGACTCGTACACTCCGAATGTTTGGGGGAGAGTAGAGATGCTCCTTTCGTCCGACTCTCCATCCTTCTGCATCTCTGCAGAATTTAAACTATACCTCCTTTCCTTCTGACCGTCCCCAGGCTTGCCGAACTCCTCCTCCCCTCCAGAATGAGGCTCTTCGGGTGGAAAATCCAAAGCTGCTGCAGCTTCCTGAGACTGATGGCGGTCCTGAGGTGGTTGCACGAGTGCCGCATCTCTTTTCTCACAGTGCTCGACCATAGTGCAAACATTTCCTTCTGCCTCGTGAGCACAGTGAGATCTGGGCTCAGAGTCCAACACAACGTCCTGTCCTGGATCGCTGATTTGTCCACCAGAGCTGCTGCTGGTGTTGTGTTCCACTCGGACATCCCATCGCCCTCTGCTCCCCGTGGGAGTGAAGCCACAGCACCAGGGATGAGCCGCCTGCTCTGCAAACACAGTGAAATCAGCAAACCCGGTTTCCTCGCTGGGATAGCGTGCTCCCACTGCAGAGGCCGTGTGGGTCCCAGAGCTGGAGTCTCCTTCAAAGTACCCATTCGTGAGGTGCACACGTGATCCGGCATTACAATCCTGCCGCTCCACGCGTCTCTGGTCCACAGCGGACGTGGGTTGGGATTGTTCCACTGGGCGATTAAAGCTACAGTTAGGTTGATGGGTGGCTGCTGGCTTTGTGGTGGGACGAGGTCTAAGGCTGGATGCCGAATCGGTCGAATCAGCGTAGACAGGATGAGAGCAGGACACCACGACGGAGAACCCCCCAAAGTCCCCGAACTCGTCCTCCTCTGATCCCGCCTCCTCGTCCAGTGGAGGTGGGGAGGAGGAGTGGAAGGGCACGACGTCTGGCTCCATGGGTTCTCCTAGCAGGACCTGAGGGAGGAAAGAGCAGGAAGAGGAGCATCATGAACAACAGCGTCATGGGAATCAGAGAAAATGTTGCAGTAAGGACCCATTTCTCTTCAAACATATCCCATCCCCGGCTCCTCAAGACGTAGAAGTGTCCTTCGGCAAGACGCTAACCACAAAATTAACCCTGAATGCTCTGCCATCAGTGTGTTTGAATTAGTTTAAGGTCTTGATAGCCTCTGTAGACCCTCAAGACCGCCTCGATTGACATCATATTGACGAAATCTGAATTTAATAGATCTATTGCACAAATCCAAAGGTTCCCACTTTATCGTTTTGTGTCTCTTAAAACCGTGTTGAATATTTCCATCTCTTTGAGGTATTACCAGCTCTTCTGGTGCTGATCCTGGAGTGGAATAAAAAGCCTCAGTGGCCTCGGTGCTGATGACAGCTTCAGTAAACTGATACAGGAAACATTATCCGCTGCTTTGAGCCTCTTGGATGAACAGTTTCAGAGTCCTGCGTCTGTAACAACCCTCCAACATAAACACACCACCACGGCTTCCTTTAGGTGTGGAATATAAACTATACATGTTTAATTAGCATCCTTAATATATATTATATAAAATATATTTTGTTATATATATATAAACATATTTATATATAATATATATATATATATATATAATTAGCATCCTCAATATCTGTTATAAATATATATATATTTAATTAGCATCCTTAATATCTGTATATATTATTTATATATATATATATATTTATATACATTTATTATATATATATATATATATAATAATATATAATATAATAAGCACCCCTAATACCTGCCATTTTTTTCTTTCTTCTTCGTGGACAGACAGGTGTCAGCTGAACGTTAAGCTGTTAATTAATTTAAACGCTCGCTATAGAGGAGGCGGGTTTATGTAAAAGACAAGCTAGTTGTGGATAATTAAAACTGTTACGTTGGGTTTAATTGACGTAATGTGTGAAAACCTACCGTTACATTCAAACCGCGTTACAACCGTTACACCAACTGATTAGCTTACACCACCCCCAGCTAGCTAGTGTAGCTAGCTTAACCGTCAAAAGCAGACGTTGACATGCTATTTAAACAGAGCTAACAGCTAGCTAGGTATACAAACGGACATTTTTTTTTTTTTTCAATTACCAAGACTCATTCACTTTGCCTTCTCGTTACTTCTTCTTCGTCTATATCTTGTGCCGCAGCTTCGGCTCTCCATCCTCTGGCTTCATTCTCCGTTAGGTATTAACAGAGATATGTAAATAAAGTAAGGATGTCTCACTATGTCAACGTTTCCAGGTGATGACATTTTCTCATCGGGAAAAGAAAGGAGTTTGGAAAACACAACGGGTACATTTCTTTTTCTGACCAGGAAGTGACTCTCTTCAAAATAGAAGATCTTTGATTGAAAACACAATATCACCCCCTGCTGGAGAGACTTGGACTTAAACCTCTTTTCTTTTTCATTTTTTTTAAACAATAATTTATTCTGCTTCTTCATGCAGTAGTAGAAGGAAATTAAGTGCATTTACTAAAGTTAAGTACGTATAATACTTTACACTTCTACTGCTACATTTAAGAGGGAAATATAATACTTTTTGACTTTTTAGTTGACTTACCGTTTGATTTTACGCTATATTTGGAATATTTTCTCCACTTTACCTTGAAAAAACAAACCTTAAAATTTGACAAACAAAACATGAGATTAATTTATAAAGTATAAGCGTCAGTAATTATATACTATATGTTATATCACTCTGAAAGGGACCAGTTGGCCAAGGAAGTACTTTTGCTTTAATACTTTAAGTGCAGTTTGCAGTTTATACTTTTACTTAAGTGAAATATTGATTATAAGACTTTTATCTTTAACAGTATTTTTTTACAGAGCAGTATTGCTACTTTTAAAAATATATGAGTAGTTCTTCCAGCCACTTTGTCATAGTTATGCTGTTTATAGTAGTAGAAGCGGTGCATTATTTAGTCAAATACATAAATATAATGTGACGTTTGAGAATCTAATCTTGAAGTGTGTTTCCTACAACTCTGTGGCTCATTTCAGTGGAAGATAAGATGTCTGTAATATCTGTCAACTTCATATTTATCCTGTTTGGAAGCAGAGGAAACGAGGATGAACCAAACAAAATGAAGGAACTAAATTTAAAAGATTGTGCGCTGGATCACAAACCGCTCTTTATCATTATAAACAAAATGTGTATTTCATGAACAGAGAAGTGCAAGATAACCATGAGCAGTAACAGGAATGAAAACAGGAAAGACTTGAAGTGGTCAGAGGATCAAATTTAGCTTTTTTTAGCAGAAGCAATTTAATAAAACACCTCAAGAACCAACACAAGGCAGAGTTCAAGGAGTTTAAAAGTGGGAAAAGCAACAGCAGGAGGGCGGGAAAATGTCCAAGTGTCAAAATAACAGACTCTTTTACTGAGTACACTGCTCTTAGTGAATATATTATACAGGACATTGTCTTCTCTGGAGCTATATATATATATATATATATATAGCTATATCTCATATAAATATGAGATTCTTTTCATCAGCGTTCAATTATTTTTCACGTACTTTGTCCCAATAAAGCAAACTGTATTTCACACACACTCCTTTAAAACATGAAGTGAGTTTCTCTTGTTCAGCCTCCACACTGGTTATTGGTTCCAGACCTCTGAATCACAGCCTACGTTTTTAGATTGAAATACTTAGAAACAAATAAATTAAAGTTAAAACAAACTCAGTCTGATGATCACGTCGTCAGAACCGCGTCTGGTTTCCCGGCTTCGTGGATCCTCTCGTGGACTCGCAGCTTTGAAGCCGAGTGGAACGTTTTGCCGCAGAGCGAGCAGCAGAAGGACTTCCTCCCCCTGAGGTTCTTCTTACCGCAGGTTTTGAGATGATTGCTGCGGGCGACCATTTTGCCGCACGACCTGCAAAAGTACGGCTTCTCCCCCGTGTGCATCCTCAGGTGCACGTTGAGATTGGAGCTTTGAGCGAAGGATCGCGTGCAGAAGGAACACCTGTACGGCTTCTCGCCCGTGTGGATCCTCAGGTGCGCCACCAGATGGGCCCTGCAGGCGAACTGCTTGTCGCATTCGGAGCACTTGAAGGCCTTCACATTGGCGTGGATCTTGTCGATGTGTGCGCTCAGATCGGAGTCCCCGTTGAAGCACACGCCGCAGAACTGGCAACACTTTTTGTCCATCTGGGCTGGTTCCTGCTCCTTATGAATAAACGCTGAGTCAGTGCGACTCGCACCACGAGAACCTGAACCCCCGTTCCATTCGTCATCCTCGTTCACTGTCACAGTTATGGTGCTGAAAGATGGGAACAGCTGGAAGTCCGTCTGAGCATCGGATTCAGGAAGTCTGACTTCTAAATCCTCATAAGAATCCTCCACAAAGTCTGGAATGATGCTCTGATCCACCTGCTGACGAGGAGACAGTGAACCATCTCTTCCGAACCATTCGTCGTTGATTCTTTCTCTCACAGGTTCGTCCGTGGACGGTGGGAGCAGCTCACAGTGGGTGTCTGGTTCTGATTTAGGAAGTCTGACTTCAGCCTCGTCTGGTCTGATGCACCGATCCAGCTGCTCCTCTTTGACCCGCTGAGGGTCACGGGCCTCGTTGTCCTCCACATCGGTAAACCGGTCTGGCTGCTGCGAAGGAAAAATCTCCTCAGAGACCGACTGGGTGTCTAAAAGACAGAGAAGACACATGTTATAATTCTCCTCTTAGCTGCAGTACAACCTGGTGTTTAAATAGATGTTCAGCAGAATCACATACAAAGAAATAGATTTTGCATCTCTCATAATGTACTTACACAGAAATAGAAATAACAGCGAGGGACAAAGACAACAAAGCTGGACACGTTTCATGTAATAGTCCGACAGAATACAGTCAGGATTGATGAATGCTCTAAGCCCCTAAACACCAACATAATTAATTAAATAAAGTCCACCGGTGTGCAAGCTAAGTGTCACATGATCCCAGTATAAACACCTGTTGTGAAAGGCCCAGAGAGTCTGCAACACCATGAAGACCTCTTAACAGGTCAGGCAACACAGAGAGAACCCCGATGCAGCATGAGAGCTAGTGTCTGCATGTACAAAATGAAAAAGACCTGACCTGTTTAGAGAGGTGTTTATACTGAGATCACGTGACACTGAGCTTTGCACACAGGTGGACTTTACTTAACTAATTATGTGACTTCTGAAGGTAATTTGGTAGCACCACGTCTTATTTAGGGGCTCCATAGCAAAGGGGTGAATACAAATGCACGCATCAATCTTTCAGTTTATTAATTAAAAAATATGTTTTTTTACTTTTTGTTGCCGATATGATATTTGAAATCGCAATAAAAAGCCAATACATTCCAGGTTGTAATAGCAACCGGCTAACGGTTAACGTTCCTTTAACGGTTACACGTTACCTGCTCTGAGTAAAACGACTTCCGGCTTTAAAACGGTCAGCTGCTCGATCTGCTGCTTCAGCTGGAGGATCTCTCTCTTGGAGCGGACAGCTCCTTCCTCGTACTCCTCTATCGTCTTCTCAACGAGTCCAAAGATCTCCTCCACGGCCGCTTCCAGTCGCTCGTTGACCCGCAGTCTAAGCAGCCGCGTGCCGGACATGACGGAGCTTTAACCGGCTTATAATGTTACCGGTAAATGTGGAGGACGAGACACGCTTTACAATAATAAGACATACTCCACGGGAACTGAAAGGCGTAAGTCGTTAATACTTCTGGTACAACGTCATGACGCACAGGGTTAGTTCTCAGCAGCGCCCCCTGCCGGCCTGGATGGCTCTGTTTTCAGGCTGCTGTTCAAAAATAAGAGAGACTTACTTTATTTAAAAAATGACAACGTATTTAAAAACAACGTGTATGTTTTATTTTCATTTACAACAAAACGCATTTAATATTTGAATGTGAACAATGGAAATACAGCTCGTTTCAGGACAAACTGAACATTTTGTTCCCTCATTTTGAACAACTTTGAAGGTTTGAACTTCTTATAATAACTTAAAAAGCACTAACATAATACTTAAGTAGCTACCAGGTCAAAACAGAACAGATAAACCTGAAGGATGTTAATAATCAAACAAATTTAATTCACATCTAACTTCTGGAGACACAACCGGTCACGTGTAACTGCAGTGACGTTAACGCCAAACAAGTTTATTTGCTTCTAAATGACTCCAGATGAAGCAGTCAAATCATAACTGACACAATCCAACATTTGAATTGTTTCCTCAAAACCTGGTGAATATAGTTTATTACTCGGCTAAAAGAGAGAAGATTGTAGTTCAAACAGGTCATTTATAGACACTGATTTGCCCATTTTATATAAAATATTTGGTGTCTCATTCTGATGTTTTTTCCTCTTCTAACTGCTGTACTTGCAGTTTCTGTGTGAAATGTTCTACCAGAAGTTGTGCAAGGTCGTTGTTGGTGCTGTCGTTGTTGTCCTGCGTCCCTGTGCAGCACTTGGCGTGCCGGACCCGGCTACTTCCGCTGGTGAACCCGTTCCCACATTTCTCACAAGGATACGGTTTCTCTCCGGTGTGCTCCCTCATGTGCATAATACACGTCGCGCTCCTAGTGAATCTTTTGCCGCAGAAGTCGCAAGCGAAGGCTTTTTCTCCGGTGTGAACTCTGGAGTGTTGGATGAGCAGGTGCTTTCGTTTGAACACCCGGTTGCACACGAAGCATTTGAAGGCCTTCCCCTTTTTGAGAACCTCGTCCCTGCTCCTGAGCGCCGGCGTGGCTGTGCAACATTGGACGTGCCTGTTTCGGGAAAAGAATTTCCCGCATTTTTTACAGAAATACGGCTTCTCTCTCGTGTGCTGCCTCATGTGAGAGATTCGATTACAGTCCTGAGAGAACGCTTTGCCGCAGAAGTCGCAGCTGAAGGGTTTTTCACCCGTGTGAGTTCTAATATGCCGAACGAGCTGCTGCTTGTGTCTGAATTCCTTGTTGCATTCAAAGCACTTTAAGCACTTGTCTACCTTCTTCTTTTCCGTTTGGATTTTGGACTCGTTCTGCATTTTGCCATATTTTGAATCAGCGCTTGGTTTCTCTCTAGTATGGTGCTTCATGTGGACAATACGACCCGAGCTCTGAGCGAATGTTTTGTCACAGTAGTCACAGCTGTAGGGCTTTTCACCGGTGTGAATCCTTGTGTGTATGACCATCCGGTACCTTTGTTCAAACTCCTTCTTGCACTCCAGGCATTTAAAGGCTTTGTGTCCTTTGTGACTCATGGCTACATGTCTGATGAGAAAAGAGTCCTTCTTAAAATGTTCACCGCAGAAACGGCAAGACTTGTCTTCCCTCCTAGGCTGCTCCAGAGCAGCGCTCCGACTCTGACGAGCCGACAATGAAAAATCTATTCCGTTCCATTCGACGTCGATGGAAGGCGGGAGCAGCTCGTAGTTAGTGTCTGGTTCTGAATCAGGATGTCTGACTTCTTCCTCGTTGGAAGCATCAGCCTCCATGTCTGGACTGATGCACCTCTCCACCGGCTCCTCTTTGATCTGGGTCTTCATTTCCCCCACATTCTTAAGACAGTCTGTCTGCTGTGAAATCTCCTCTGTGTCTAAAAAACAGAAGGCACACGTTATAATCTGTTAAATAACCCATTGATGCCTTACACAAGGTTGAGGATCAACTTTGTTTTTAAAGCCATCACAAGTTTCATTTGTGTTAATGAATGAATGCATAACTAAATATACAGTATAAATTGAAGCTAAAACTTTTATGACTTTGAATGCATGACTTTGTAACAGCATTTTAATACCGTTGTATTGCTACTTTAAGGTACATGTGAGATTCAGAGGATATACTTAGCAGGCAGCTAGAAGCCAACGGTGTTAATCTGAGGAGGAACCAAAATACCCTTTGGTGAATCGTAGGATGATTACTATTAATTCTAGCTCCTGTGTTTACTAATATGAACAGCTAACAGAACCTGAACCTGTAGCATTTTGTGGCCTGACAATTAATTAAGTAATTTGTTCATCATATATGACACAGACCTGCTCTGAATGATGTTTCTTCAGCTTTTAAAATGGCCAGCGGCTCGATGAGCTGTTTCAGACGGGTCATTTCTCTCTTGATTGCAGCAGCATTGTTGACAACCTCCATGCCTTTAGAGATGCACACGTCCACCGGCTCCTCTTTGACCAGTGGCTCCTGGATCTTTGCTTCCTCCAGAACGGGAACCTTTTCCACCATAATCCCATATTGCTGCAACGACGGAGGCAGTCCCTCAAAGACTGACTGGGTGTCTAAAAGGACAGAGGAGGACACATGTTATATATAACCTGTTTAGTTTCCTTTAATTTCGTCTTTTGCTACTTTTATTTGAAAAACGTATTTTTCTATTTTGTGTATATTCTATTGTCTTTACATTTTCTCCACATATTTTCTGTGTTTAGTTCATATGTGTATATATATATATAGCGTTGTACAGCTTGGATACAGGTGTTCATATATATATATATGAACACCTGTATCCAAGCTGTACAACGCTCAACGGCTACCTAGCAACTGGCTAACGTTCCTTTAACGGTTGCACGTTACCTGCTTTGTTTAAAACGACTTCCGGCTTTAAAACGGTCAGCTGCCTGATCTGCTGCTTCAGCTGGAGGACCTCTCTCTTGGAGCGGACAGCCCCTTCCTCGTACTCCTCTATCGTCTTCTCAACGAGTCCAAAGATCTCCTCCACGGCTGCTTCCAGTCGCTCGTTGACCCGCAGTCTGAGCAGCCGCGTGCCGGACATGACAGAGCTTTAACCGGCTTATAACGTTACCGGTAAATGTGGAGGACGAGACACCCACATTCTTTAAACAATTTGAAATCTTCTCCGGAACTGAAAGTCGTAACAACTCTTTGGCGGCAACCGTTGGTCTACGGCATTCTTTTTTTCTTTACGTTAGTTAACACTTCCGGGTCTACGTCATTACGCACAGGGCTCACTTTCACCAGTGCCCACTTCTGGTCAGAATGGCTCCGTTTTTCAGCTAATGTGCAAAACAAAAATGACTCTTCTTACTACAATGATAATGCTGCTTGGTTTCTTTATAAAGGTTGTTACTTATTTACGCTATTATGTTGAGTTACGTTAAGAGCTCTCTAGGAAGCAGTGTTCCAGTGTATGTGTCTGGGGCTTTTATTGTGAAGGATGAAACGGAAAGAGGAAGAGAGGAAAAAGGTTATTGTGAAGTGTATGAAAAGAGAATAAAGTTGCTGCCACCTTGGTGCAGACTACGGAGCCCCGTGTTTATTATTGTATTACTATTATAAAGTATAGGTGCAACATAACCCTCGGCTACATATGTAAGCTATGATGTTGAGTTACAATAAGAGCTTTCTAGGAATTAGTGTTCAAGTGTGTTGTATCTTGCAGGTTCCTCAACACCTCTGTCTGACAGCGGAGGCCTGCTGGAAGCTCTGCTGTGGGGAGAGGACACCGCCGAACTTCAGATGTCCATGGAACGCATCCCCCACGTTGTCATGTACCTCTCACTTAAACTGGACTCAGCATCGCCGCAGGAAGAGGAGGAGATCTTGTACCAGTACCCCGTGTCAGAGGCCTCTGGCCAGCTGAAAGGAGTGAGGGGCATCTTCCTCACTTTGTGTGACATGCTGGAGAACGTCACAGGAGGGCGAATACTCAGTTCTTCTCTCCTGCTTGGGAAACAGCTGGTTCATGTGGGCTACTGGAAGGAAAGCAGCAACCTGTTGGTCATCGGTCTTCCCGCTGAGCGGGTTCCACTGCTGCATTTGCAGACGGTGGTGGGAGACGTAGTCCGGACTCTAAAGGTCATGTACGGCTCCTTAGACAATGCGTTCTGTAAAGTGGACCATGCGCCCAGGTTGGACCACTTCTTCTGCCTGTTCTTCCAGCAGCTCATCCAGCCATCTCGCTTGAGGGACGGCTCCTCAGCGCCGACCCCCGATGTCTCCGGGACCCTTTTTCTTGATGGACTGCCGGTGGTCCGATGGCTGACGCTGCCTCCGGAAATCAAGATGGAGGTGGATTCTGTTCTCTCTGATTTCGAGTCTTCTGATTTTGGAGAAATGTCCGAGGACTCTTTTGGCCTGAGGCGTCTGTATGTAATTCTTGGCTCCTGTTTGTTCTACAAGTCCTACCTGATTGCCAACCACCTGCCTAAAGAGGACCTGCTGGATGTGAGCCTGTACTGCCAGCACTACTGCCTGCTGGCGTCTGAGCCGCGGGTGGGTCAGCTGGTCATCTGGAGGGAGGTGTTTTCCCAGCAGAGCGCTAACAGCAGCAGCACAGTGCCGGACTACAGCCAGCCTCAAGGACGTCACTTCCTCCTCATAGTGGGATTGAGGCACTTCGTGCAGTGTGTGCTGTTGGAGGCAGGTGGCTGTGCTTCTCCAGCTTTGGGCTCTACAGGACCCGATTGTGTTTACGTAGATCAGGTGAAGGCCACCCTGCTGCAACTGGAGGTGTTGGAAGCAGGTATTGAGGAGCGTCTCAATGCTCCGCCTGCTCCTTGCCTGTCCTGTGCTGACTGGTTCCTCCCCGCTGCCACAGCCCGCGACCGCCTGGACAGCCTGGCCTCTTCCTCCCCCGTCTTCAGCAAGCTAGCAGGGGCGGTCAAAGGCTCCTCCGGGTCCAGAGGCCGTAGCCTGTTTGGGGAGAAGGCCCGGAGGTCCAGCCCCCAGAGGAGCCTGCCTGACAGTGGGAGTGAGGGACAGATGGATGCTGGGTCAGGGTCTGTTTCATCAATGGCTCCAGGCCTCAGTCCACAGTCCACCCAAGACTCAGGGAGGAAGCCGGGGGGGCGTCAGGACTCGCTGGGATCTGGAGGGTCTGATGGGAGTGGAGGCCTCTTCAAGATTCCCAGAATGAAGCACCCAAACCCTTTCTACCTAGGCACCCTGAGGAAGACCCTGACTGAAAGGGAGACGGAGGAGATGTACAACACCATGAAACTGACTTCAGGTGCAGAGAACACCTTGTTCCACTATGTCTTGATGGAAACAGTTCAGGGGATCTTCATCGCGCCGACTCACAGAGAGGTGGCTCAGCTCAGCGGCTCCATCCACCCACAGCTCATCCGCAACTTCCACCACTGCTGCCTCTCCATACGGGCCGCATTCCAGCAGAGCCTGCCAGCCAGGGACCGTCGGGCTGTAGACCGGCCTCAGGGTGGTGGTTGGGGTCTGGGTCCCGTGAAGGAACACGGGGTCCTGTTTCAGTGTCAACCGGAGAACTGGACCGACCAGAGGAAGCCTGCTCCCACCATGACTTACTGGGTTATAGGACGGATGCTGCTCGAGCCCGTCCCTCAGGAGTTCTACGTGTGCTTCCATGACTCGGTGGCAGAGGTTCCTGTAGAGATGGCCTTCAGACTCTCCTTTGGCCTGGCCATGTGATTACTACATCGGTGACAACGGACTTATGGGGAACCGGGCAGTCCCCTGGACCTCAACGGACCGGAGCAGGTTGTTCATTATGACAGACGGAAACCTTACACTTTGCTACGGCCTGCTGGTTCTTCAAGTAGCCTCCCGGCTCCTCCGCTGCAGGGCGAGGGGTCGCCAGAGGAGGACTGTGGGGTCACTGGTGGCACTGGGACTGGTTTGGTTACGGGGACCAGTGATCCACAACAGACTGTCTCTTTCAAAGAGTTGTGAGACAACTAGCATATTTAAAGGACATTGTCACGTATCGCTAACTGATTTGTGAGTATGTCTGTTAACATGCTTTATGTGTATGGTGTGTTTAAACACTCTGGGGTATCAGCGGTGTCTGGAGGCTGTGCAGTTAGGTGATGGGAGGAAGTATAATATTTACTGTTACATTTTGTGTTATGAAGACATTTGGTTACTGGGGTTCTAAAATGTGTTTGTTGCATTTAGAATGTTTGGAAACGGGGACGTATGTCAACTATTATGTTGAGTTACGTTAAGAGCTCTCTAGGAGGCAGTGTTCCAGTGTATGTGTCTGGGGCTTTTACTGTGAAAGAGGAAGAGAGGAAAAAGGTTCTTGTGAAAGGATAATAAAGTTGCTGCCTCCTTGGTGCAGACTACGGATCCCCGTGTTTATTATTTTATTACTATTATAAAGTATAGGTGCAACATAACCCTCGGCTACACTTCTTTAATTTATGGTTTATTTAAATAAACTGAAAATAACTTCCAATGTTGAACAACTTTGAAGTTGTTTGAACTAGTTATAAAACACTAAAATGATACTTAAGTAGCAACCAAGAAATATACCTGAAGGATTTTAAATCTTTGCTTTTAGTGAGATAAACACACAACTTCTGAAGACAAACTCAATCATCTGCAACTCCAGCGACGTTAAAGCCAAACAGTTTATTTGCTTCTCCAAATATGAAAAAAACTAAAACACTCCAGATGAAACAATAAAAATCATAACTGAAACCGTCCAATATTCCAACTGATGAATATAGTTTCTTATTCCGCAAAAATAAATTAAGAAAAATTGACAAAATAAAAAAAAGCATTTATTTATTCATTTTTGTGTCTGCAGCTGAAACATTCCTAAATACTGGGAATGCACGTTTCTCTCTCACAGCTTCAGCTTCACAGCTCTGCCACATGTTGCGGTGACTTTCCTTTGTGTCCCGGCGCACAACAATAAATGACTGCGACTGGGAAATATCTTTCTACATTTCCTACAAAAATACGGTTCCTCTCCGGTGTGCCCGTCTCACGTGAACGAGACGATTCGAGTTCTGAGCGAATGTTTTGTCACAGACGTCACACCTGAAGGGCTTCTCCCCCGTGTGAATCCTCGCATGCTGAACGAGCATGTACCTCTGTTCAAACTCCTTGTTGCACTCCGGGCACTTGAAGGCTTTGTGTCCTTTGTGACTCTTGGCCACGTGTCTGATAAGAAAAGAGTCCTTCACAAAACTGGCACCACAAAAACAGCAAGACTTGTCTTCCCTCCGAGGCTGCTCCAGTCCCACAAAGACTTTGACTCTGAGACTCCGACGGGACGAAGATGAACCACCTCTTTCGCTCACAGTCTCGGCCGTGGAAGGCGGGAGCAGCTCACCGTTAGTGTCCGGTTCTGAATCAGGATGTCTGACTTCTTCCTCGTTGGAAGCATCAGCCTCCATGTCTGGACTGATGCACCTCTCCACCGGCTCCTCTCTGATCTGGGTCTTCATTTCCTCCACATTGTTAAGACAGTCTGGCTGCTGTGAAGGAAAAATCTCCTCTGTGTCTAAAACAAACAGAAGGCACACGTTATAATCTGTTAAATAACCCATTGATACCTTACACAAATATACATGTATGTGTACATGTGTAAGTAAGGTGTGTTTCAGTCAGATGTATTCAATGAGCTGAGGTTGAGGATTAACTTTGTTTTTAAAGCCATCACACGTGTTCATGAAGCTGGATTTCCTCCAGCGACTCAGCTGAAATCAAAGAGAACAAATGTGAGGTTGTCACATAAAGGTTGATAGTACGATATCAGCTGATCAGTGGTGGAACGTTACCAAGTACATTTACTTGAG
This sequence comes from Pholis gunnellus, assembly GCF_910591455.1. NCBI lineage: Eukaryota > Metazoa > Chordata > Actinopteri > Perciformes > Pholidae > Pholis > Pholis gunnellus. Next base: position 22,274,003 of record NC_136538.1, read on the forward strand.
TACTGTATTTAAGTATTTTCAGGTACTTGAGTATTCCTATTTTATGCTACTTTACATTGTACTTTTTGACAGCTTTAGTTACTTTGCAGGTTAAACCGTCAGGACATAAAGTAATTAAAATGAGGTCCACCGTTACCATCTGCAACAAATAAAGTGAACACGTTAATGCATGAATAACTATAGTCCAGTAGAATAAAATACACTGGTCTACTTGTACTTTAAGTGTATTTATACGTTTTCCACCAATCTAAACATGTCTTTTAGGCGTCTTAGAATGTTAAATATCTACTAACTAACACTTCTAGCTCCCGTATCGTGGCCTTTTCCTTCATTCATTCATCATAAATGACACAAACCTGTTTTGAATGATGTTACTTCAGCTTTCAAAACGGCCGGCAGCTCGATGTGCTGCTTCAGATGGTTGATTTCTTTCTTGACGTCAGCGTTGTTGGAAGTATCAGCCTCCATCTCGGGACTCACGCACTTCTCCACCGGCTCCTCTTTGACCTCTGGGTGCTCCTGGATCTTCATTTCTTCCAGAACGGGAATCTCTTCCACCGTAATCTCATAGTGCTGCAACGAAGGAGGCCGTCTCTTTGAGACCAGCTGGGTGTCTACGGGACAGAGAGGACGTTAAATAAGCCAGTTATACATTTGTATTGTTTTACAACTGATGACTGTACATTTAGATTTAGTACGGACCGGTTTCTTTGGAGCAGGTGGCCAGGTATTAACACAATGCTCCTATAAAGAATGCAACATTCCCATGCTCCCAAGTTCTGGTTAACTACTCTGAACAATAAATATAAACACTGTAGTTTGTGCTTCTTCTTTTTTCAGTAAAAGAGATCCAAGACTTTTTATTTGTACAAAAAACTATTATTTTTCTCAATTTGTATGCACAAATGTGTTCAAATTTGTTTTCTGTAGCCCCAGTCACGTGAAATCCTAAAGAATGTCACCCCAAGATAGTACTACACCATTTCATGGCCTTTTATTGTGACGAGCCCAAGCACACCTGTGCAATAATCGTCCTGATATGCCACACCTGTAGGAATGGCGCATGTTCAAGTGTTCACAAACACTCATCGTAATCAATTTTAAAAGCAGACATTTTGAAAGAAATTGGTCTTTTGTGTTAACGGTTACACGTTACCTGCTCTGAGTAAAACGACTTCCGGCTTTAAAACGGTCAGCTGCCTGATCTGCTGCTTCAGCTGGAGGACCTCTCTCTTGCAGCGGACAGCTCCTTCCTCGTACTCCTCTATCGTCTTCTCAACGAGTCCAAAGATCTCCTCCACGGCTGCTTCCAGTCGCTCGTTGACCCGCAGTCTAAGCAGCCGCGTGCCGGACATGACGGAGCTTTAACCGGCTTATAACGTTACCGGTACATGTGGAGGACGAGACACGCTTTGACTGCCGGTCAAACTGCCCGCTTAGTTCAGCAACATAAGCGAACCGAACGTTAATACTTCCGGTTAAACATCATGACGCACTGCGTGAATTTTCACCGGCAAACTAAAGAAGATTGGTCTAACCTGTATTTTGAAAAAGATAATTATGAAATAACATTGTACGTTTTTATTTTACTTTTTATCATGATTGTTATTTTCTGGACAAACCCTCAGAGACACTTTAAAGCAGTTTGAGGGTTCATTTTTAAATCCTGGATGAAATGAACTTGGGCAGTGCACTCTTATTTTGAAATAAATTAGTGAAGAGTTTAATCATGACTGCTGATCATGTGACACCAGGTAGGTGTGTTGAGATCATAATCTCATTTGACGTGTTCCTGCATGGTTGCTAGTGTCATTTTCTAGATTGTGCTCCACAATGTTTCCGTGCTTCCATCACTGTTTAACAGTCTGCGTGTGATGATGTTGATGTATGATTGGTGCGCTTCTCTCCTCAAAGACACCTTTAAGTGATGGCGAAGAGTGATCTTAAGATATGGAAATGAAACCCTGCTAGTATCTCTTAAAAGCAGATTTAACTGCATAAACAATGCAGTCAATCATTTCAAATTTTACATCAAATTAAATGCTTGGTGTTCTGGCTTCATTCATGCTTTTAAAAAAGGCACAATGAGCTGGGTTTCCTAAAAACAAAACAAAGGACACACTTGGTTGCGTCTGTATTGTCTTATTTTGTCGTGCTCTGTAGGTTTCTTGGCATCAACTTCTATAAAAACATAGCGACCTCCAAACTAAATCTGTTTTTCTGTTTACATGCTTTTATTTGCATTTTACAAATTATATTTCATCATTTATAAGTAGGTTTTCATTATGAAAATGTGATTATCACAGTGATTTTTAGAATATCCTGCATGTTGTCGTGCTGCTGTTGAAAATGACTTCCTGTCTGTGGTTCAGTCAAACATCTGAGGATGGAACGAGTGGAGATGTAGTTCATTTGATTTACTTCTTAACCACAAACAGCAAATAAAACAGCAATTTGCTAAAGATGAATTGCTCAAATCAAAACTGACAGCCCATAATTTCACAACTGTCATTAAATTATTCAGCTACATTTCAACTAATTAACAAATACACTGCTTTCATGAGAGATTGTAGCTGAAACAAAAACTGGTAGAATACATAATTGTACATTTTATGAACATTTCGTGTCCCATTCTGACGTTTCTCTCACATCTTTAAGGGGTGTCCTCTTCTAACTCCGGGCCTTGCAGTTTCTCACTCATGTGTCGTTTCCATGACTCGTGGACCTCCATGTGCACCTTCAGGCTCGAATCCGTCTGGAAATACCGGCCACATGTTAAGCAGCGAAAGTCGCTCGTGCTTTTGTTCTGTGTCCCTCTGCAAAACCTCAAGTGGCTGCTGATGGCAAAACTCTTGCCGCATTTGTTACAGAAATATGGTTTCTCTCCGGTGTGGACCCTCATGTGGACAATACGACTCGAGTTCTGAGCGAATGTTTTGTCACAGTAGTCACAGCTGAAGGGCTTCTCACCGGTGTGAATCCTTGCATGCTGGATTACATGGTACCTTTGTTCAAACTCCTTCTTGCACTCCAGGCATTTAAAGGCTTTGTGGCCTTTGTGACTCTTGGCTACGTGTCTGATAAGAAAAGAGTCCTTCCTAAAATTCTTGCCACAAAAACGGCAAGACTTGTCTCCTCTCGGAGGCTGCTCCAGCCCCACAAAGACCTCGACGCTGCGACTCTGACGGGATGAAGATGAACCACCTCTTTCGTTCCATTCGTCGTCGATGCCTTCGCTCACAGTCTCAGCCGTGGAAGGCGGGAGCAGCTCACCGTTAGTGTCTGGTTCTGAATCAGGGTGTCCGACTTCATCCTCGTTGGAAGTATCGGCCTCCATGTCTGGACTGATGCACCTCTCCACCTGCTCCTCTTTGATCTGTGGGTGCTCCTGGATCTCCGTTTCCTCCAGAACCAGAATCTTTTCCATCTTAATGTCACGTAGCTGCAATGAACGAGCCAGTTCCTCAGAGACCGGCTCGGAGTCTAAAGGACATGGAAGACATATGTTATAACCTGGTAAATAATCCAGTGATATCTAACACAAACACACCACCATCATCATCGGCCGGGTTAGTGACCAGCCCTTTGCCAAAATAATCCATCCACCTGACAGGTGTGGCACGTCAAGACGCTGATTAAACAGCATGATTATTTCCTCAGGTGGACTGGCCACAATATAAGGCCTCTCAAAATGTGTGATTTTTCATTTAAAAAGACATTAATTAGGATTTCACATGACTAGGGCTACATAAATAAAAAAATGTTGGTCACAGATAGCCTAAAGAAACAGTCAGTATCTGGTGTGACCGCCATTTGCCTCATGCAGTGCAGCACATCTCTTTCTCATAGGATTGTAACCGCCCTAAAGCACTCCCTGCTTTATGGTCTGTTTGACTCTAAATGGACCATAATTTACGAAATGAACATCATGCTGTATTGAAGAAGACTTGAAACTAGAGATCGAGACCATAAACTCATGTTTACAATGTTTACTGAGGTAATAAATCAAGAGAGAAGTAGAGTCATGCTCTCATAGACTTCTATACAACCAGGAGTCTCCCCCTGATGGTCAGAAGAGAGAATGCAGGTTTAAAGACACTTCCGCATCGGCTTCACTCGGCAGAACCCGGATGTTACCGCCTGATTTGGCCAAAACGTGAATATTAAAAAAATACACCACAACCATTACAGTAAAATTAATGTTCTTAAATATTCATGTTTCCTCAAATGACTTACAGCTAAAATAAAGTCACACAGTTGTGAACAATATGGGCTGCTGTTCAAAGCTCGACGGCTAACGCGACCTAGCAACCGGCTAACGTTCCTTTAACTGTTACACGTACCTGCTCTGTTTAACATGACTTCCGGCTTTAAAACGGTCAGCTGCTCGATCTGCTGCTTCAGCTGGAGGATCTCTCTCTTGGAGCGGACAGCTCCTTCCTCGTACTCTTCTATCGTCTTCTCGACGAGTCCAAAGATCTCCTCCACGGCCGCTTCCAGTCGCTCGTTGACCCGCAGTCTGAGCAGCCGCGTGCCGGACATGACGGAGCTTTAACCGGCTTATAACGTTATCGGTAAATGTGGAAGACGAGACACACAAACACGCGTGCAAAAGAGGAAATAAACTTAAAAGTTCTTCGACAAGAAGCCGCGGAATTGACCGACATAAACGAACCGACCATTAAATGAATGCTTCCGGTTTAACGTCATGACGCACAGGATTCATTTTCACCAGCGCCCCCTGCCGTCCTGGAGGACAAAGTATGCAAGGAAAACGTTTTATTTTCCATCTTTACAATAATTGATGTACGCTATATAGCCTGTCAGCTGTTGATATTAGTAAACAGGTAGTAGTAGTGATAGTAGTTATAGTTTTTGTCGTAGTAGTAGTAGTTTTATTTTTAATAGTAGTAGTAATAGTTTTTGTCGTTGTAGTAGTAGTTATAGTTTTTGTAGTAGTAGTGGTAGTAGTAGTAGTAATTCCCCAATTAACGTGCACACACCTTAGTTTAACAGCGAAGTGGCTACTTCTTCTTTTTGTTATCTGGGTGAATTTTCAGATGAAGACACTGAACACAAGAACATTTTGTTTATTGGTTTGCAAAGTAGCAGTTTTTTTTACAAGAACATGAGGAAAAACACATTTGGAGAGTTCTTTAACTAAAACACCGGTCCAGTCAACGTCGTCATTGAGACACAAAGTCACGGCGAGCTCCATTTCCATCATCGTGAGCTTCAGACTTGGTACATCCCAGATTTAAAAAAACACACAAGTCAAAATGACGTTAAATTACGATTAAAAGAAAGGAATCTTTGTTCAATATGTAATATTTAACCCAAGTTACTTTCATCATAAAAAATCCCTTTTTCAAGATGCCTTTATATAAACAGCATAAAATAGTATGTTAGAGTAGGCATGACGTCACCACACACACACCACCCTGCTGGTTATTACACCGTAAAAAACAGAAACCACACAACACATTACTTCTACTCAGAGGACATAAACGGATGTTCTCACAACATGTCATGTAGGTTTTAGCACTTTTTAGGAAGTCATTGTGTCGCGTTAAAAAGCTTTAGATACTTTAGGTGTTCAAAGAGTTTATATTTGTAAAACTGGACTCTTCATAAATACGAGGTTATAAAAAGGTAAACGGGTCAAAAGGAAAATCTGTCCTTAAAGACACGCTGATGGAAATAAAAATAAAGAGCATGCTCGACTGGAATGAAAACTGGCATTGGAACAGCTCAGTCGTTGAGGTGTAAATAACGCCAGGTACAAGCGTACATGCACAACTAAATGCTCGTGACTCAGCTTTGTATTCCTCGTTGTAAAAACGCAGCCTGCAAGGCCTCGTTTATAAGTATGTACATCCAAAGTCCAGAAGCAGGTCAACACAGAGGTCAAACACGCTTTGACGCCCTCGATTATTAACAGAGGACAGCAACGAGGGGCGGGGGGGCGATTTCATATATTATATATGAACAGTATTTCCACCTGGGTATTTATTTATAATCAGATTACAATCAGGGTGAGAATAACATTCAGTTTCAGTTTTAAAGGGTTAAAGAACAATTAAAAGAATAGTTTCCATGTATCTTCAACGGACTTGGGATCATCAGGAGATCAGGTTTTCTAAGCACACGTACCGAAAATGTTGTTTTTAAGGGAACGCTAAGCAGTTATGAGTCGCTTCAGCGGACACCAACGCCTTTTTCTTAAAAGTAGTACAGTACCACATCCAGCTCGTCGTGTAGCTGCACCAAACTGTGCAGAAAAATACTAACACAGCAGGAAAAGTGTCTGCTAATGGAGAGTTTAACAAAACACACTCCTAGCTCAGCTCAGCTCCACACACACACACACACACACACACACACACTCCCTGGTTAGAGTCTTGAATTGTTCATCTCCCTCCCCCATAAATCCAAGCTGAGGAGCCAAAAACTTGAACTCAGGGCTGCAGCGAACGATTATTGTCATTATTTTCTCGATTAATCGATGAGCTGTTTGGTCTCTCAAATGTCAGAAAATGGTGAATCGGTGTTTCCCAAATTCCAAGATGACGTCCTCTTTTTGGGCCATGACTCAAAGACATTCAGTTTATTTTCATAGAGTAAAGAAACCAGAACATATTAGCATTTAAGAAGCTGAAATAAAACTAATTTAGATTTTCTTTCATTAAAAATGACCCAAACCAATTATCCAAATAGTCTGTGATTAATTTAATTGTTGACAACTAATCGATTAATCGTTGCAGCTCTAATCTTTAACACCTCCATGAAACACACTGCTGAGTTATGGCCATACTCTCTTACATGACGTATATTAACATTATTAAAAGGTAGCTTTACAAATGGATGGTCATCAGTTCATATAAAAAACACAAAAACAGTATCCAAAAGAAAACACAGCGGTCCACACTACTACATATTTGTACACGTTGGTTTTGTGGCAACACTGGAGTCAGAAGCTGCGTCGCTTTGGCTCACTTTACTTTCTTAACTGCACCTCTCAGACCAAACTGTACTCACTTCCTGTTTGTGTCCCAAAATAAACCAGCGCTCAGAGCGACAGACGAGGAGCCGAGGGAGAAAACGAGCTCAGCTCCAGAGCAGCGGCTTTATTGCTAATAAAAAATCTCAGTGCATGGATGTATAAATGCATGGAAAGCCTCTCTGTGTTGTGCTGAATGCTGCACACACACACACACAACAAAGGAAGCTTCATCGATGTGAGCAAAAGGTCACCGAGCGCCTTGCAGTGAAGTCAGTGCAACTGTTCTGCACAGATGTCATGGCTTACTCCAAATTCACAGCAGCAGAAAGCTGGTTTAGATCTGAACTGAGGTGTAAAAAAAAGCCCCGTGAAACGGTCCGATACTCTTCTACGAACGCAGCACGAAGAGCACGCCTTCACCTTTCTGTTTGATATGAACTTCATCGTCTTTAAGGACGATCGAAGCTTCTCCAACCTGGTCCAAGCTATAGCTGTCTAATACGTTGTAAATAACGACTTCATTCATGGTTAATAAACATTTAACTTGTGTTTTATGGATCATATGATTACAAGCCATTAATAGGAACAACTTCTGGGTTGAGAAATCCCCTTTTTGTCTTTATAGCTTTCTTCATGCAGGAACACATCGACCGTTTAAGACTTAAAAAGGGGAGAAAGTCAGGAACCTTTATAAATGCTTCATCAACATTTATAACTGATGTTTACCAGCATTTATAACTGAATTATTACTAAATATAAAACAAACTAAAGCTGTTCCTACCAATGGCTTAGAACGGATCTATAAAAAGCATTAGTAAATGATTTATTATTCATTAATAAATCCATAAGATAAATATGCATTGAGCTTCTAACCTTTTGTTCTACTGGATGTGTGAATACTGATACTCTAAGAGGTGTAAACAGAGACTTTATACTTTTAATACTGTAAGTTTTGCTTTGCAGAAAACTTTTACTTTGTATTTAGCGTCCGTCTGTCTCAGTGAGGACTAAAGTGGAATGATTCAGGAAACGCTTTAAGAAGCCATCAAACACAAGACTGTAGGACTGTAAAATAGACTAAAACAGCACCGGCCATACCACCAAAACACTGTGACAGGAAGTAATAATTCTGTGCATCACTATATCTTCTATGCTACTATAGAAACATGAATACTATACATTCAATATACCACCAGGATCTGAAGGGTTTAGCTTTACACCTGCACACTTTGACTCGTTTCTTTTAAATGTGTTCTGAAGAGTTTTTCTTTTTAAGAATTAAATGCATATTGGTTTAGTGTTTGAATCAGAGGGTTTGCATGAAACTCTTTTTAAAAGCAGTTTCTTCTCTCGTCCACCAGAGTAAACGGACATAATTCTACTTCCTGTTCAGCCACACAGGACTTTACATCTTCAGGAGAACGCCGTCAGTGATCGCTAATACTAACGACACACACACACACACACACACACAGGCAGTGCGCAGTGCCCAGTACGACATCTACTCATGATCATGATGTAATCCTCATTTTTGGGGGATTTGGGTCGGTGAGACTGCAGCGTGTTGGGATAAGCCCGGGGGAGGGCAGGGGAGCGCCGAGGGAGTCGGGAGATACATCAGCACAGAGTGTAATACTGCGTTCTACTGAGATCAGAATATTTGAGTTTTAGAGGATGAATTCAATAATGAATACATACAGCTAATCTGAAAGCATCAAACAACCTGCAACATTTTACTTTGAAACTGTTTGATCTGATATGAAAATCATGTTTGTGGGCCCTGATTTGGATATTTTAAAAAAGGTCAGGTCTGATTCTGCAGCACATTTTGTCACAAACTATGACCAGGATCTCTTTCTTTTTGATCAATACGCATTTTCCATTTAATCTAAAAAGGTTTTAGAAGAGTTGCAGAATTAAAACATTTAATCAGTCACCTAATTTTGAAGATTTACACCCATAGGCAACATATTAGCTGCTCAGAGTGATGTTTGTTCCTGAGTAACTGGTTTCCATCATTTCCTCGAGAGCACTCCACACCTGCCTCTACCTCGGCATCCCTCAAGGATTCAGCATGAAAAATGAATGCGCTATTAATAATCTGTGAGATCCCTGATCTGACAAAAACCTGGGGCTACAAGGAGAAAAACATTCATTCTCTCAAAAGCATCATCGTGAATAGAAAAGGACCGAGTATAAGTGAATGAAAACGAAGCAGAAGAACTCTAACTTGTCACCGCAGGAGCCTTGTTCTCCAGTTGTTATGCTGCTGCAGTGTTGCATGATGACGTAACAGGCGCACAGGTTTGTGTGTGTGGTCATGTCCTCGCTTCACACACACACACACACGGCTTGCAGAGCAGGAGGAGAGGCGGTGTTAACCGAGCTTGGTGATCTGTAGATCTCCTTTTATCTGCACTGTGTCGATTGAGGAGAAAGATTTCACTTTGTGATAAAAGTCAAAGAGCTGGTGTCCGTCCACGAATATCCGGAACCTCAGGTGCTCGCAGTGCATCTCAATCTGCAAAAATAAATATACAAAATGACATTAGCACTGGAGCATCAAACTGCAATAAAGAGGGATTAATACAGGAAATAATTAGACACTCCGGTTTGTTCGCTCTCTTAGAATCAGATGAGAAGTCTGTACATTAAGTATGAAGTATGACGGGTTGAGGGCAGCGTAATGCGTTTACATTCCTACCAAGAGGCTACACCCACACACCTGGAGCAGGTGTTCTCATCATGGGGAGAATAAAGGACAAGCAGAGAAGTGTGTCAAAAAACTATTCGATTAAGTATTAACGCTGGGAGTGTTTTAACTTGTCCCAAACCACCAAAATGCTGTCTGATAAATAAGCATTATTGCAGCTGCTCACTGTGAACCTCAACAAACACGCAACAGAGCGAAACGCCAAAGAAAACAAAACTTCTAGGTGTGATGTCACTTCCTGTGGCAGACCGTCCGTCCGGCTGTGAAACCGCGCGGCACATCAAGTGTCCGTCCACACGCCACAGAACTCATCTGCATGACAGCCGTTAATCTGCAGAGTCACGACCTGCTCGGTCACGCTCCGACCACAACACAATGACACGTTATCAGAGAGCTGACGTTACATAACCAGACACAGGGATCAACTCTAAAAATAAGACAAAGATGGTCACTGCTGTGTCTTTAAAAAAGAGGAATGTCTTCTGTCTTCTAGTTTCAGTAGGACGCTCTTGTTGAAGCGTTGGTGAGTTCACATCAGATATTTTTAGGGCGAACACCATATGTGTTATTCATGAGCATTTTCAGAATTATTAGAGCGGACACGTCCTCGGGTCTTATGAGAGTTACTCATCATGCATGTGCTGCTGCTGCTCAACCCGGACACACAAACAGCTGATGACCCTGATGCAGCACACAGACGAGAGGCAGCCTGTGTTTACAGCAGATAGATGGGATGTAGCAGCTCCAACATGTTCCAGTCTGTCTCTTAGTTCTGTATCCGTCTTATTGTTTGTAAAGTATTTGACAGGATTTGAAAAAGAGAACCATTCCACCCAAAAACACGTCAACAATGTTAACAAGGAAGCAACAAACCACCAACAAGCTAGGTGAGATCATTACAGAAACAAACTGGTCCCATAATAAATGCTGCAGAACAAAAGTTGGAACCGGCGTACGGTTCAGCATTCTAAGGCCTCCATCACACCGAGACGCGTAGCTAGAGACCACAAGCTGTGTGACGTAGTCATCGTGACGTCATCCATTGGTTTGTGGACGTTATGAAGCCTTGAATTTGGTAACGTTGGCGTCGCCATCTTGGAATACGGTCGTCGCGGAGGAGTGGAATCGATACAACACAGTATTGCAATATCTTCAGTGGAAATATTGTATCGATACACGAACCCCAAGTATTGAACTATTAATATTGGAAATGCAAATTTAAAAAAATTGCTTTTTCAGTCAAGACAAACCCACTGTGCTGCAATAAAAATGATTAAAGAAAGAAAACTTTCTTATTAGATAAAACAGATGTTGGCAAACTGCATAATTTGCAGGTAATATATGTTATTGCTACATTCTGCATATCGCAAAATGTTTTAAACTAAATAAGATGGTATCGTGGGTCTTCTGGGGATTCACACCGCTACTCTTCACACTGCCTTTGTCCCGTCTTTTGCACTTGTTTTGTTTTAATGCCGTATTTTATCCTTAAGCAGCTTATGCTGACTGATTTGTTTGCACTGCTTTAATATTAAATGCATCACAATTGGTCCCGAAAACAACCATATAGAAACACGTTGTCCTTCTGACATGGACGTGGGTTTGAGGGTGGATTTCCTATTTAAAGTTCTTATCTCATGTTAATCTGGTTTAGATAATATGGTTTAACTGGAGGTTTATTGCCAACTCATCACGCCTGCTGCTTTTGTTGTAAGAGCAAGCTCATGGAATTAAAGAAATAACGGTCCAAAGGAAATAAGATCCATTGTGTAAGAAAAACCCTCACTGTAACCATGACAAGGAAGAACAGAGGCCAATCAGATCAAAGGATGCTCAAGCTAAAACAGAGCATCCCACAATCTTCATGAAAGCACTCGTGTTCCAACAAGAAACCAGCAACCTGAACTTGAATACAAAAAAAAGGGATCTTTACCCTAAAAGGCTGATCGGGGATGAAGGGAAAGTAGTCGGTGGACGCCTCCTCCCCCGTCCACTTCCCAGAGATGCGGGCGCTGCGCAGGAACTGGCGGTCGGTGAAGCGGGCGGTGAGCTTCATGGCCACGTCGTGAGGAGTCCCCTCCTTCTCCGAGTCTCTGCCGCAGGTCAGGCTCACGTCAAAGCTGAGGGAGGGGAGGGTGGAACGAGAGGTCAGACAGACAGCATACGAGTCCAGCGACTAATCTGGGATAAGTCAAATGCATAATTCTGCTGCTGCTGCTTAAGAGCAAACACATTGTGTGTTAATTATGCATAATCCCTGCTGCTGCTGCTATTGGTTAGGTTTTACCCCCTGCAGCTTCGCCTTCTTTGTGTGAGGACATGTTAACCAAACTATAATACATTATATTTGTATAGCGCTTTAAAAAGAAGGTACTCAAGGCACTTTACATGTTAAAAACAGAAACAATAAAAGCAATTACAATATGAACAAAAGAGATGACATTTTAAGTTTTAAGTGCAGTTTTTAAGGTGGTGAGTGACGGAGAATGTCTGAGGTAATGGGGGGAGAGAGTTCCAGAGGGAGGGGGGGCAACGATGGAGAAGGCCCTTGGCCAGAGTAGGGGGGGTAAGGAGGTTGGCATTGGTGGATCTGAGGTGGCGGGGGGGAGCGTGTCGGTCGCAGGAGGTCCCAAAGGTATGAAGGGGTTCAGGGTCGTGAAGGAGAATCTTGAACTGGATTCTTTGCTGTATTTTAGGTTTTGATGGACTTGGGGGGGGGGGGGGGGGGGGTCAAGTCAATGGGATCTCTGGTGCAGTAGTGGGAGAGCAGGCGGGGCAGCTATAGCAACAAAGGGAAGCTGTTTCTGGAGCGCTTCTCTCTCAGCCACGTGAACTTTGGCATGAAAACCGGTGCCAGCAGCAGCTTCTCAACACGATGAGGTCATGGAGAGGTTCCATCCAAGTTTCCATGAAGACTATAGAGGACACACCCAAAACAAGTCTGCTCCACTGGGTCCTTTTCACCCCCTTTCTTTCCCTCCCTGCTGGTTCTTGGGGGCACGCCCTGTCTCTGCATACTTAAGAAGCCACCATGGCTGCCCACGCAGTGAGTGACCAAGTCTGACTGGCTAAGAACAAAAAAAAGCTTATCTCTTTCAAAAATGAATGTGTTTAAAATATGCTGAGGTGAACAGGCTCTCCAGGTAAGGAGTGCGTGCATGCATTGTTTAGAGGCGTTATCTTACCTGTCTGGCTCCAGGTCGACAATGCCCATCACTATGATCTTCTTTCCTGGCCGCAGGCCGCCCCGGATGCGCCCGCTGAACGGCACCGTCTGCATAAAAAGAAGTGCATTTCTATTAGCGATGAATCAAAAACAATATACAACTTGCATGCAGACAGTTCTTTCATACCAGCAGACGAGATAAATCCTTGTCAGGTGAGATGAGGCCGGGGTTCCCCAGCGAGTCGTTCAGGGTGTCATCCTCCACGTTCTTCAACACCTAAAAGAACAAACAAAGCATGCAAACTGTCATTTATGAGGTAGCTACATTTAGGATATTCAACTGGTTTGGTTTGAGGTGAAACAGCACAAGGCTGCAGGCCTGTTTATTGATAAATACACAGCATGTGGCCTTCCGTTCCCCAACAATGACGAGGTGAGGGCAGACCTGTCATGTTTTCTTTCGTGTGCCATGTGAAAGTCTAAATTAGCCCCAATAAACTGCACATTTTACGCATTTTATTAGACTGTGATGGTCCGGTTGAGCGGCCTATGTGAGCGCGCGCGCGCGCACACACACACACACACACACACAAACACCGCCGATACATTTCACCTCCAACATATTGGATTTCCCTCAACATGAAAGAGGAGTCACCTCGCGAATGTAAAAAAATGCTCTGCGCGCGGCGCTCCGCACTTTAGCCTGCACATAAGCGCCGGATTAAAACGACACCCACGGTGCGCTAATACATCAAATCCGGCATTCACGCACGGGGGGGAAATAAACACGAACACGCGTAACGCGCGTAAAAGCTCCCAAAAATATACTCACTATTCCGTCCTTTTCCGCTGCCTGCACCGCCATCTTGAGCAGAAGAGCATAGGATGCTTATTATCGGTACAGAGAGGGAGCGCTGCCGGGGGGGGAGAGCGTGGTGTGTCCGCGTCGTGGCGCTGACTCAGGAGGATATTCCTGTTCTCCTGCTGCTGGCTCCTGGGTCTCTCTCTCTCTCACAGCCGGCCAGCAGGACGTCTCTCTGAAAATGGGTGGATATCTGCTGACGTGTGCTTTTATAATAATTACGGACTCAAAAGCTTAATCCCCGTCTGTTGGAGAGGGCTAATCAGACCCAATCAGCGCTCTTTGGACTCTTTTTTATATGGGAACAAAAATCCATTTTATAATATAGTTATATTGAATGAGCCTCAGACTGCTACACTCGCGTGTCCTGAATTGAGGTTAAATGTGACACCACTCAATACTTTTGAATGATTAAAACCTCTGAGGCTATAAACAGCTATAAATAGACCAGTTTCTGCTCAGTTTAATTGCTTTTCATTGAATTAAGTGCACATTTGGCACAAATACTCCCTCCTCTTTCTGTCTTTTTAACTGTGCATGTGCATACATACACCCCCAACCCCCCCCCCCCCCTCTCTCTCTCTCTCTCTCTCTCTCTTTCTCTCTCTCTCTCTCTCTCCCTCTTTATATATATATATAAAACGGTGTGTGTCTCTATTTAGTTTACTGGTGCATTCTGCCCCTCTGTGGACATTTAATGACATTACAAGCTGAAGCAGAGTCCTCCCAGAGATGGTTGATGCATTGGCCAAATAAAAGCTATTTGTATCAGGGATGTAATACATTTAATTGCATTACAAAGTCAAATTAGGAGATTATATCTTCTTTCGTCCCTCTAAAGTTTTGTCTGGGGAGTTTCGTTTGTTGCTAAAAAGGGATTCAGATTATTAATATAGCAGAACATAGCCTACTTATAGAAATGTAAAGTTAAAGTGGAGTAATGTCTCCCTACAGCTTTCCCTCTATGTGTGTTGTAAAGCTGACGGGGGCCGGTCTCTCTGTTGTGCTAGCTAGCTAACGTCAGCTAATTCGGCCGCCGCTCTTCTCTTCACTCGTACAGCGACGGTTATCTGATAATGACGTCCCCTAAACCAGGCTTTGTCGCATTGTTGGCTTTGTTAGCACTGTTGCCCCTTTGTTTGCTCGTGGTTGTTCGCTGTTAGCATCGTTAGCTTCTAGCCTAGCTCAACCGTCGCCATGTTGAGAGCCGTGTGGAGGCAATGGTGTGCTCTGAATTTCATATTGAGCACAAATAATTACTACCTGAAAACAACACACAAATAAAAATCAAGTAACAGACAGTAAACAGTCATGTGCTGTAACACTAATTTCCTCCTCACATGTAGGCCGAACAGTTCTTGAGTAAATGATGCTTTCTCTCTTTTTAAATAATCCTCAGTGATAAAAGTCTTGTCTTGTGCTGCAGTGATGAGTCTCTTGTTTTGTGCTTCCATCTTGTGGCTTATTTAGGAACCACACCACAATATCAAACCATGTTCTGAAAATACTCATTTCCACATAACTTATTCATGAATCTCTGCAGAGTTTCGATGGGAGAATAATTGCCAGACACGCATGTGATGGAATGGTGGGACAGTCTGTCCAAGATGAACCAGCCTGAAACATCTCCACACCCTCAGGGAGTGAAGCAGAAATGTAACCGAACGAGACCCTGAGCCGACACATACTGAAGGTGAGGGGCTCAATGAGAGGATATCAGTCACATCTAGTTAACCTATCTTATAGAACATCATTTATAGTTGAGCTGATTTCACTGCCTTGATTGTTTCTCCCCCTCAAATAAGCAATGTAATACAATAAAAGTTCAAATGAAAAGATAATACAAAGTGAATTTATATCACAGATTAAGCTAATTATTTATTTTTAATTAAAGAAAAATGGGATACTGAACCTCGTCTCTGCATATTAAATTACATGTAAACGTTGATTTGCAGCCCACAAATGATATGTGGCCCAGAATTGATACTAAATCATACAAGTGAGCATCCCTACATCTCCCCCCTCTCTCTCTCCATCTCTCTGTCTCTCTCTGCCCCTCTCTCTGTCTCTCTCCCCCCCCCTCCTCTCTCTCTCTCTCTCTCTCTCGCTGTCACACTCTCTCTCCCCCTCTCTCCCCCCCCCCTCTCTCTCTCTCGCTGTCTTCACTGACAGCCGGCTATCCGGTCCGCCCTCCTCCCTGCTGCCATGGCCGAGGAGGCTGCCGGTCGGGATGCTACGACGACCGGTTCTGCTGCAGACTGCACCGAGATGGAGGACCGGGTAAGACGCTTCTGGATCACCTCTCTTTTGCAAAATAAAAATAATACGTTCTAGGATCGAGAACGAGGCCTTTATAGTCACCGCTCCTGCAAGATGGAGATAAACTCTGCAGGATGCACACACACACACACACACACACACACACCCGACACACGCAGCAACCGCAGCGATGCATGTTATCTGGTTTTTGGCCCGACATTCAGCAAGATAATTAGTGTAAACTTAAGATGAAGGGAGGATGAGCCTTATCGTTGAAGAAACAGGGAGCGAAAGGGGGAGGAGAGAGGAGGTACGTAGCGCCGCGTGCACCGCACTGCTGCCGCCGCTGCAGCGACGCACATCCTCCTGTGTGACGCGCAGAAGTGAAAGTGCAGCAGCTGGTCGGAGGAGGATGTAGGCTACCGAGGCTTATACATAGCAGGACAGAGGCCATTCTTTAACAGTTTGTGTCTCGCTCGCCTCGCGCGCGCTCCGCTGCTGCTAAAGCCAAAGAGAGATTCGAGCGCGCCTGTCAAGCCCGTGTTCTTCCGCTCTGCTGGTGACGCAACTTGGCAACAACTTGGCAGGCAAAGGTAGGATTTTTTCCTGATCAACAGAGCGTGAATGAAAACAAATAAGAAGAGCGCTTTTGTTGGGCTGATTGAGGCCATAATTAGATGAAAGTGTCCATCAGGAGACTCTGCAGAGGCACAATGCAGAGTTTTCTCCACTTATAGGCCTGTTTTCAGCAACATGGATGCTGGTTGGAAGAGAGCAACTGCAGCTGAATACTTTATGTGAGCAATTCTGGATTTTGGATAACATTATCGCACTTAAAATGTCACAAGTAGCTAGATGCTAGAGATTTAGAATGGCAGCCAAAGTATACATTTTACAAAAATCAAGTGAATCTGACAACTTGTGAAGCTGTAACCATCATTTATTGGATGTTTTTTGTGTGCAAAATTAGTATAATAATGCCACCTGTTACAGGCTGTAGTGAGGTGTGTGTGTGTGTGTGTGTGTGTGTGTGTGTGTGTGTGTGCGTGTGTGTGTGTGTGTGTGTGTGTGTGTGTGTGTGTGTGTGTGTGTGTGTGTGTGTGTGTGTGTGTGTGTGTGTTAGGTGGGTATAAGAAAGCATCCGTTCTCCTCCTGCAGGCTGGTGAACTGAACCTGTTCTTCCACATTTAGCAGGCAGAGATGTTTGTGTCATATGTTCCCTGTATAGTTCTCTTCAGTCTGTGGACTCACTCATCAGCTGCTCTTCATCCTTTTCCACTTCTCCTTTTCATTTTGTTTTCTTCTCTCAGGGGTGAGTGTTTGCTTAGATTGATTAGATTGATACAGTCAGTGGGTTCTCCAGACTTCCAGATGCATCTTAACCGGTTGTGTAAAATAATCACAACCACTAATTGACACAGAACGTGGGTGAGTTACAGTCAGTGGGTTCTCCAGACTTCCAGATGCATCTTAACCGGTTGTGTAAAATAATCACAACCACTAATTGACACAGAACGTGGGTGAGTTATGTCATTGTGTAGATGTAGGCTACAGTGCCAAAGGTGAGGCCAACCAACCAAATGCGTAATGCAAACTCTGTAATCTGCTCAATGGAAAATGAGAGATGCTGGATTAGAGGGGGGAGTTAGTTGGAGGACCCGGGGGAAACCCGTGAAAGAAGGCTGTTATTAGAGATTACTGGGCAAAGGATTGTTGTTACGACCCAAATACTTTTGTCGTCTGCAGCTCGACAAGATGCAAAGAAACCACCGGAATATCAGAGTATCAGAGAGTTGTTTCAGTGTGTTGAAGCGCCCAGAAGTGAGATTCATCTTGGACTTTGGGTTAAATGGTAAACTAGTGTCTGGTCTCTGGCTTACTTAAACTTAATGCGTGTGCAATTTCTGTCAGATTCTTCCAGTAAAGCCTTGTTTTTAAAACAAACTCAACCCGAGTGATGGAGCTACAAACTCCTGCACGGGACTACAATTTAGTCATGAGGCTAATTTTAGTTTCATTTATGGTTTCTCACCAAAATGTGCAGCGCAAACCACTGTTCTCGGAAGTGCTTGCTGATGTGTTCTCACCATCTGATGAACTGTTCTAATCAAATTACAAGCTGACAAGGTTCATTTATTGTCACTGTACAACAGGGTTGCACAACGAAACCCAACTTTATTATATGTGGAGGGTCTTTTAATATCTTTGCAGGCACCTCTTGTCACCGATGCTCTGTAGATGTGTACCAGTGATGTTAATGTTAATCAGACCCGCCTGTCCTGGGCCGTGCACATCTATGCCAGTTTGTAATGTTTCCAGTCAGGATGCTTTCTATTGCTCCTCTATAAAAGTTGACAAGAATTTACGGGAATATTGCCTCCTGATATTTCCTCATATAAAACCCTCCATTTTTGGAGGAAGAGTTCACGATTGAAAACACACATTTTCTTTTGCTCATAACTGCTTTTCAGACCTTCCGAATCCTTCATAATGTATATGCATAAGTGATGATAATACATGTACACACATTTATTTATCGTTGTCGTCCTGTGCTGTGCTTTGATATGATAGAGACGGATGAGGTCCTGAATGTCCGTGTGTCTGCAGACAGATTACGAGGACTGTTATGACCTAAAGTGTCGTCCTCTCTTCCAGCAGAAGGAGGGGAACATGAAGGCCGATCTGGAGGCGTCTCTGCCCGCTGGACAGGAGGCTTCCGCAATCCAGTGCCGAGACGTGTGCCGGTCGTACGGCAAAATGAAGGTCCTCAGCGACCTCAACCTGACTGTGCCGCAGGGACACATGTGAGTGGAGAACGGCTGTGATTTTCAGACCTTTTCCGTGGATTGATTAGACGTTTTTCTGCTTTATATATTCGTCAAACATGGCTTCAAAGTAGAATTTCTCTTTATCTGACCTTGTGCTTCGTCTAAAACTGTGTTTTTTAACCCGTCTGGTCAATTAAAACAAAGGATTATGACAGTGGACAAACGAAGCAGAGATAGAGAATCAAGGGAAGTAGAGACAAGAAGAAAAAAGATGGCAGTTTGCAGACGGCAAAAGAAGTATTTACCTCTCCCCTTTATAGCACTAAACAGGCACAAGCACTGGACTTGTCCCTCTCTTCCCAGTCAGCAGGCTTGTTCTCAGAATGCAAATGAGCTCAGCACACACCGGGTCGAGCTGAAACCAGTCCACTCGTCTGGGAAGTGATAAATGTGAACAAGTCTGTCAAAGGCGACAAGCTTTCCCACTTTGGTTGGAAATGTGCAGAATGACGACGCTGATGCCGTTTTACGGCAGGAATGCATTCAGAGGAAACGTGCAGAGTTTCTATCTTTTTATTTAAAGCAAACACAACAAGAATTTGACATTACGGCCCTTTTTGTTGTTTATCTAACAGATTGTCACATCGTGGTGTCAAACCGTCCCTTGTTTAGTTTGGTTTGACAGTAACTCACACACTCATTGTTGGGTTTGATCCTATCTGGTTATCTATCGGTATCACAGCGACAGTATCTACTTCCTTTGTTAAAAATACTGATGAGGAACTCTTTGAGCTCCTTCCATGTCTGACTGTGTGACCAGAAGCTAAAGTTGCACTTTCAGTTCACATTTTGTCACATCAGCTAATAAACCCACACGCTGTTCACCCTGAACACAGATGATAGACAAAGAAATCTGCAACTCACGATTATTTTCATTGTTGATTAATCTGTACATGATTTTCTCAATCAATCGTTTAGTTGTTCAGTCTATAAAATGTCAGAAATTATTGAACAATGTCTCCCAAAGTCCAGGACAACAGCTTCAAATGTCTTTTTGTGTTTAACAGCACAGAGGATTAAAGAAATCACAAAATATTCACTTTAAAGAAGCTGAAATCAGATTATTTTTACATAAACAAACATAAACTCTCACAGATTAACCTTTTGTGAGCCGTCTACTTTGATCTGAAATGTGTTCTGTGTTGCAGTTACGGCCTGTTGGGGCCGAGTGGTTGTGGGAAGACCACGCTGCTGAAATGCATTGTGGGAACTCTGAAAATCTCGCGGGGTCACATCTCCGTGTTGGGGAAACCGCCTGCGTACCCGGGTCACGACGTGCCGGGGAGGATGGTCGGGTACATGCCGCAGGTAATACATAATATATAATAGGTATATGTATATATATGTATATGTGTATATATATATGTATATATATGTATATGTGTATATGTGTGTATATTGACATGAGACATGTTTTCTGTAAATAGACTTCCTGCTCTTACTCTCACAGAAAGCTTTATTGTTTTGTTAAACTGGATTTAAATTCAGGTTTAATTAGAGTTGAAACATTTTAAACAGGCTTATGTTTTTAAACCTGCAGATCTCTGTTAGCATTACGTCCAGTTAGTCCGTCATTCAGCTGCACATCTGAGTGCGTTGCTCAGCGTTGCTCAGGGCCGCTCTTTAACGAGTGCGTCTCATTGCTGTCGGACTGGATACCCGATGAGGCCGATAACACACACGACACGTGTCCTCCGCTGTGTGAAGCCCTCACTCAGCATCACATTCGTCCCGGAGAGGAAGACACGTGACACCTCATCTGGTCCGCTGTTGTAGCGGGAACTTGGCTCGAGGTGTCCGGTGTGACAATGAGGAGGAATTCATTGACTTGTTTTGACTTCTTGACTCAGACAGAGAGGCAAACAATACATAATATATCATATTCATTTGTTTTCACAGAAATACGTGGAGTCATGATATTCTTAAATGCTTAAATCTCTTAAAATGGCACTAAAATAAACTGTAACACTTTATCTTATATTCAGTTAAGAAACAACTTTCAGTGACGGACGAAAGATATCAAAGTAAAGCTGCGTTACAGACACAGGACTCCAAATAATACTTGTTTTATTTCTGACAGATTCCACTGAGCTGTCACAACTTAAGTCTGAACTTAATATAGAGACGACTATCTTAAAAACAAGCTTTTCCTCCCTGATAAATCCGTCTGTGTGTGGAACAGGAGCTGGCTCTGTACAACGAGTTCACCATCAGCGACACGCTGACCTTCTTCGGCCGAATCCACGGCCTGACGGCGAAGGAAACCCGGGCGCGCATGGATTTCCTCGTAGACTTCCTGAATCTACCTCAGAAGCACAGCCTGGTCCGAAATCTCAGGTAAAAAAAAAAACACATTGTGTCGGAGAATGAAGTTTAAAAGGCGGCAGAAGAAGCTTGTTGCTTGTTGTGTTTTTAGGTCAAATGTGCTGCTGCTTTTACACCTGAAGCTGTTTCCTAAAGCTCTGTTGTTAATCAATACCCAAATGGACGTCAGTACAGTTGGTGGTACTAATATATAACTACTATCCTTTCTTTGAATGATGTAAAGAAGACGTTTTTGTGCAGCTCTTAGCAGCAGTTTGTCTTTTAGTAAAACACGAATAGATGTTAGATTCAGGTTGTTAATGAAGTGTATATCAGCAAATACAGCTGGTTTATGACGTGAGTCTACAGTCGCTTGTGGACTTTGACACCTGAATCACCAAAATGAACATGCACACACACACACACACACACACACACACACACACACACACACACACACACACTCAGACAAAGCCTCTCTCCTCCCCAGGTTCTAAACTCAGCCGCCATAAAACAACATGACTTGTCTTTTTAAGGAACCGAGCAAAAGTCCCATAACGAGACAGCGTCCCGTTTATAATAATATCAGCGTTGCTGAATATTCTCACCATAGAAACAATGTCATGTTTGCAACAGTGTTGCCAGATTTGATTGACGCCAAGAAGCTCAAACAACCCGCCCCAATTCTCATAAAATTAGAATCTCCATTTAGGATTTTTAGGGTTTTTATATCAGTCCAGCATTATTAGACACCGCAGTACTGTGATCACTTTTCACCCAAATGGTACAAAGAGTTGCCCAAAACAGTTTTCACCCACCACATCCAACAGGGGTTTGCATGCTTCTGTGTTTCCTTCACAGCTCCTTTATCTGAGGAAGCATCATAAATCTGACCGTGTGTTGCTGCATGCCGTGCAGTTTATAAGCTGTAAAGAAGTTCCTCTTTGTGCTGCAAAGTCTCTTGTAACTCTTTTACCAAAATAAAGCGCTGGTGTTTATTGTCCCACTAAAACCAATGATCATATCTGCAGAACCTCGTTTTCTGCCAACTTCCTGCTGCCGAGGTTCCCGGCAGCTCAAAGCTCAACGTATAAAAGCTCCTCTGAGAAAGATTCTCAGGTTTTATATCCTTAGTTTCACAGAGGAACACTGTTCAAAGACCAAAAACAGCCTACGATCAAGCTATACCAATGAAAAATAAAAGTATTTCTGTCTCAGCTTTTAAGTTATTTTGGAAAACGGGACTTTAGTCTTTATGTGACTCTTGCAACAGGCTGTGACTCACCGCTTGTTGAAACTCTTCTCTCTGCATATTATGAAAGACATGAAAGACACAGCGTGCAGCACATTGTCCTCATCAGTCTGTTAAAGCTTCGTATCACTGTCTTTTATCTGTAATACAGTGTAGGATCAAGCAGCTAATTCTAGTTTTTTAATAGAATATTAATAAAATAAGGCTATAAATAATATAATAAAATAAAGCCCCTTCCTCCCAACGTCTCACGCCCGGGTCCTGTTGTTTTCCTCCGTGCTGTCGGGCCGGTTCGTCCTGCAGGTTTTGTTTCTTGCTACTTTCCCTCAGAAGACAGAAGCTCAGAGTGGGAGAAGATTGACCTCGGTTCCCTTTTGACCCGTTCTGTTTTCTCTTGTGTCACAGCGGAGGTCAGAAGCGGCGGGTGTCTCTCGGAGCGGCTCTGCTTCAGAATCCAGAGCTGCTCATCCTGGACGAACCCACGGTGGGAGTGGACCCCGTTCTCAGGGCGAAGTACGTCACACACACACGATCAGAATTTATTTTTGGCTGTTCGCCAACGTACGTCGTCCTCAGAAGAGTGCAGGACGAGATCATAACAACATGTCATACGAGGTCTATTTATTCTCAGTGTGCGACACAGGGTTGCACAACGAAATGCTGCCGTCGTCCCGTTTTACGACAAGAAAATACACAAAAAAAGCAAAAGTATATTGTGTTTTTCTACTGATAAAAAACACAAGAAACTAAATGGATGAACTAGATTTACATTGATTTACAGAAGCTTGTCAGCTAGTACTGAACGCCTGTATAATCCTGACAACATGAAACACCAAAATCTAAATACACCCTCGTGATTATCGTCGAGATTATTTAGTTTCATATTTTTTCTTTTCATGTCATCTGTGACTCACATTTTGACTCACAAAGTACTGGTTGACTGGTTGATTTGAAGCAGTGACTTTGCAGTTTCATGGTCTTTATTCTAAACCGGGACTTATATGGCGTCTGGTTAAAAAAAAGAGTTTATGACGGTTGAATCAGGTCGTAAAATCCTATCACTTATCTGTAACGTGTCCCTAAAAACAAGGAAAAGACAATATTTAAGCTGTAACATCACTAATCAATAACCAGAGGAATCCTTTTTTTTATCACAGCATTGATATCATATCAATATATCTCCTGGATTTACTAGCTATGGGAATAAATATTGCTTTCCTGGTACTTCAGTTGGCTGCTCTTCAGCTGAT
Source organism: Pholis gunnellus (assembly GCF_910591455.1). Lineage (NCBI taxonomy): Eukaryota > Metazoa > Chordata > Actinopteri > Perciformes > Pholidae > Pholis > Pholis gunnellus. Next base: position 22,297,640 of record NC_136538.1, read on the forward strand.
TGTTATCTTGTTTGGGAGTTTAGGACGAGTTCAAACGAGGAAGAGTCACTAATACTTTGCCTTCCAAAACACAAACTACCGTACTGTTCATGAAGCCAGGAGAATATTCAGCGTGTCAAATGCAGTACGCCAAAAAAAAAACAGGATGTTACTGCATTCGGTCACATTTTGCAGTCTGCAAAGACAATTTTGTGGCTGTTCTTACCCACAATCCTTTGCACAGCGGCCATGTGAGCTCAAGGTGTTTCAAGGTGCAATGTTATGACGCAGCAGTAAGTCCCAATTAAAAAGCATACTGCATACAACAGTGCATACTTTGTAAGTGCAGCTGCAGTATGTTCTACAGTAGTAGTTCTACCATATAAATTACATCAGTAAATAACCCTCTGGTGAATCTAGAAGCTTCTACGTGTCTTTAAAAAGAGTCGACTAGACGTCCTCACTAGAACACGAGTCTTCCTTTAGCTTAGTGGAGGAGACGTGAAGTCATGTGACCGTAGTTATAGTCTAACGTTAGCGTTTTACTTTACACTTCAAAACATCATAAAAGTGGTTTTCATTTGTGAAGATTATCTTGATGAACACAATGTGTAAGTATCATAAAGGTTTGTTTGCCACAGAGATTATTTTCTGCAATAATCCAACGGAAGAATCTTTGTGGAGGGAACTGGTGTGATGCTAACTTCCTGTTGGACTACAAACTAAAGCATCCCTGCAGCGCTCTATGAAATAGCATGAACACTCTCCCACACTTCACAAACCGACCGTTAAACACTTCCTCATTTGCACACATTTAACACAAACAAACAATAAAAAGCCGTCCGTCGCTCACTTTATGTTACTAACTATTTTCTAATTATGTGTTCTGACAACGTGCACGTTTCTAACTTATGTTCTGGAAAATAACCTTTAGGAGAGCTTCCTGCTGCTCCAGCCTGGTTGTGTAACGGCACCACTGAGCCTCGTCAGATCAGACGGTTGGCAGGAGAACTGCTGCTGGCGAAGCCGGAGCTTTTTAGAGATCTCTTTAGGGGGAAACTTGGGGTCGGGGGCCGTTATGTAATGTGTTCTGTTTTTCTTTTCCCGGTCTCTCTGCTCTCTCTAGGATCTGGCAGCATCTGGTGGAGATTGTGAAGACGGGGAAAGTGTCCGTCATCATCACCACACACTACATCGAGGAGGCCCGGCAAGCCAACGTGGTGAGAGAGAGAGAGAGAGAGAGAGAGAGAGAGAGAGAGAGAGTACATGCATGAACACACAAAGAGAGAGAGAGAGAATGCACATAAACACACAAGAACAAATTCACGCTCACAAACTGGTGCTTCATGGTGAAACAATGAGTGCATTGATGTTTCTGCACTGTGTCGACTTGTCAAAGGAAGTTTATTCTTTATTGGCTTTGACAGGACGGAGAAAAAACATTTAATGAGAGAAAAACAAACTTCTTATAGAGTTTAAACTGAAGCTCATTTGAGTCTTTATGTCACATTTTACTGACAACAAAAGGTTTGCTTCTTTCGGTTCGTGAATCAGTTTGAAGTTGTATTATTGTCAACAAATCCTCTAAAAACAACAAATAATCCAAAGTCTATCACACATAAACAATCCTGCTGCTGTAAATACTAACCAGAGCACCAAATGTGTATTAATCCGCCGCCCAAAATAGTCCCCAACAAAATCAAGTCAAACTTTATTTGTTGGGCAGATTTACAAACATCCGAATCTCCGAACACCACAAAATACAAATGAATACGACGATAAGAACAGAAGAAAACAAGGAACAGTGAGAGAAGAATTGCAGCACAACGGATGATGACGTCATCTACGTTTCTGTAGGCTGAGCAGGTTTTATATGAATCTAAGAATCTAAACTGTTCCAGAGATTTGGGCGGTTCCCCTTCACTCGGCTCAGCATGAATCCTGTCGTTCCATACGTCCAGTTATTGTTCCTCCAGTAATCTTCTTTGTTTATTAAGTCTATAAACTTTTACATGTGTTGAATTTGTTCTGTGGATTAGTTTTCTCTTCGTTTAAAGCTGTAGTTGGCTTTCCCCTGAGAGTTAGACGGATTGATACGTCTCACAAACAGAAATGTAGAAACCGTGAGCTGTTGAGAGTCAAGCTGGCTGTTACCCACTGGAACCAGTCTTTATGCTAAGCTATGCTAATCGCCTCAAGGCTCTAACTCTTATACTGAGCGTGAAAACACGAGAGTGAAGTCTCATCTGAACTCTTGGCCAGAAAGCGAAATAAGTGTATTTCGCCAAATGTCAGTTTAACAAATGATGATATCTGAGAATCACAGAAGCTTCTGTAAATTTCACTTCTCTTTTGTTTTGTAATATGTTTTTCAAAAGCAACATTTCTGTTTGCTCCGTTCAGAAACGCTGAACAAAGAACTTTCTGTAATGTCTTCTAACGCAGCTGCTTCTAATTTCAGCTTATGCACGTCTGAAATGTTACGTAAAGTAGCTCATCTCACGGACAAATCAAGGCGCTTTTTATCCAGTTTCATTCTGAAGATGTAAAAGAGTAAAACTGATTTATTGATACTGGCCTTCTGTTAAATTGAACACCTGAAATGAGAACATAGAGACAATGAAACACCTTTAGAAAGTGGTCTTCTCTGCACATTCATGTGATGAATTAACTGTTTTAAATTGGTAATCTTACAGTTTCATGCACCGTTCACCAGATGTGATGTTTCTCTCTGCATTAGAAGAACTGAAAGTCAGTTTTGGTTTCGGAGGAGAATTAATTGTCCCGTGATGGTTTAAAATGCAGCTTAAGAGGTTTTACTCGTCTGTTAAGAGTCTAAAAAGAAGATTAAATACATGATGTTGTTTTTTTGCCTGAAGTTAAGACAAAATATTAGCTGTTGGCGACTTCAAGTGAAAATATTCTGTATATTCTATAATATTCTATATATTCTGTATCTGAGAATACCGTGCGCTGCTCAGACTCCCGCGTGAACCTGTTGACCGGTCGCTGATGCAGCTGCATGTAAACACAGAGACAGAAATCCAGTCTGACTGCTCGGCTGCAGCCTTCACTCTAATGATCGGGTTGCAGGAAGGATCACACCGAGAGCGACCGAGGTGAATCAGCTGGTTCATTCTGTCTCTGTGACAGAAACACGTTCCGTCCGTCTGCTGCAGCAGAACTTAGACTTTGATCACACAGCAACTGACGATGTGGTTTCTGATGTTTTTAGAGAGTTTGATGGGATACGTTTGACACTTTCACACACGCAGGACAGAAAGATTATTAATCAATGACCGGAGACACATTTGAGAAGCAGTTTACTTTAGTTTTTTATCTATAAAGTCCTGATATGTGAAAATGACACTCAGCTGTAAGTACTCATATCATACAGCAGAGATTACTTCATAAAATATCACATTCTATCCACATAGTGCAACAACTCTCTGATTATTTTATTTTATTAAACACTCTCCTGTTCTTTCTCCAGGTGGGTCTCATGAGGAACGGCTGTTTGCTGGCTGAAGGACCTCCAGACGCAGTCATGAAGCAGCACAGTGCGACAGTGAGTCCTCCCGAGAACCACCACGGGGCCCAGGGGGGGCCAGGGGGGGCCCAGGGGGGGCACAGGGGGGGCACAGGGGGGCTGGTAGTCAGGACGGGGGGGCCGTTCATCGGCCCACAAAGCAGGGCGATGTCTCATAAAGTAACTTATCTCGTAAACAATTCAAGGTGCTTTTTGTCCAGTTTTATTCTGAAGATGTAAAAGAGTTAGACTGATAATATTAGTACTATTATACTATTATACTAGTATATTAGTATATTAGTACTATTATACTGGTATATTAGTACTCAGTCAGCTCGTGCACACCTGAAATGAGAATGAAACACCTTTAGAAAGTGGTCTTCTCTGCACATTCATGTGATGAATTAACTGTTTTAAATTGGTAATCTTACAGTTTCATGCACCGTTCACCAGATGTGATGTTTCTCTCTGCATTAGAAGAACTGAAAGTCAGTTTTGGTTTCGGAGGAGAATTAATTGTCCCGTGATGGTTTAAAATGCAGCTTAAGAGGTTTTAAGAGTCCAGAAAAAAGACTAAATACTTGTTTTTTTTGTCATGGCCTGAAGTTAAGACAGAATATTATCTGTTAAAGTATCCCACGCTGCTTAAACATGTGAACATGTTGACCTGTTTTTACAGAATGAAACCAATAATACAAATAAAACGAAAGTTAAAGTTAGAAAATAAGAGCTGAAAGAAAGCAAACAAGCGAAACCACAGTTTAATTACAGTCCATGTTTAAGATATAGAATAAAAGGTTCTGCTGTTTTTCTGGTGGTCTGGTCCCTGTTGTTAACCCCACACGACCTTCTGCTGCAGACCCTGGAGCACGCCTTCCTGCGGCTGTGTGAGACGTCGGACCAGGTCGGCTCCAAGCGGGGGTCCAGTCCGCCGGGGGGGCCGCTGGAGAACAGCCAGTCCTTCGAGAGCGGCCGGGACGAGAGTCGGCCAATTCTGGCGGTCGGACCGGGAGCCGCACAGGAAGCCCCCACGTATTCAGGTCTGACATCTTAAGGTTCAAAACAGAAGAAATACAGATGTTTTTGCAGGGTGAAGTATGTGAATATTTGTGTGTGTGTGTGTGTGTGTGTGTGTGTGTTCAGCGGACTGGAAGGTGCGAGCCCGACACGTTCTTCCCAAGTGGCGGAACATCTCCGCCCTGATGATCAAAACATTGGTGCGGATGAAGAGAATGCCGGGGTACGTTTCCGTTAATAGTGTTTGACTTTAAGATGATATATTACACTCATGAGTAGAGCAACACACTGTCCTGTGAGAATGGATTTAACTTTGTGCACTTTGTCTTTGATTGAATGTGCAGAACGTAGCATTGGATTCTGTTGTTGGGGCAGTTGTAAATAGCATGTCTCATCTGCTGAGGCCCCTCAAAGCGTTATGTCGATGTGAATATACTGTTTCTGTTTCTCCCCTTGCGTCTGCAGCTCGCTGTGTTTCCAGTTCCTGCTGCCCGTCATCCAGGTCTCTCTGATCTGTTTGTGCATCGGAGGAGACCCGAGCGGGATCCAGGTCGCCGTGGTGAACAACGAGACCTCCCCCGCGGCCTTCAGCCACTCGCTGCTCTCCTTCCTGGACAACTCCAGCGTGCACCAGGTACACCAGCCACAGCAGGAAGCGGGGTCGAGCACCGATCAGACTGCACAGAAGTGTGTTTGTTTTGAGGCTCGCAGAGCGACTGCTGCTGTCTGAAAGGATTCATAGAAGGAAGTAACAGATGTCTCTCAAGCAAAGTTTCACTTCTGCTCACAGCAGAACAAACACCAAGACTTTCGTTTTCAAGGAAAATCAGTGAAGGGGGACGTTTGTTCCTCTGTGTGACAGCGAACCTTTCAATATTCTGTATAAAACACACACAGCTCTAGTGAAGCTGCTCAATAACATTCACTATATCATTCACTTGATATAAACACATTAAATACGGTGTTTGATTCGTGTAAATTGTTCTTTATGTATCCACAGGTGCTCTTGTCTCATGCGGAGGCCTTCGATGGGATCGATAACGGAGAGTACTGGGGCGTCATCGGCTTCGGCAAGAACTTCACCAGCTACCTGACGAAAAGGTGAGAGGAGTCGTCATTTAACACACGACTGACTTAGCTCCGCCCTCTTGTTCCAAAAAACAAGATGGCGACGGCCAAACTGCATAAAAACCTTAAGACTTGGGTGAAGGACTTTATGCTCTTTTAAAGCTGCCTGAATAGAATCAAGGACCTTAAATATAGTTCTCTGTTCCTCAGCTTTATGTCACCTGAAGGCTCTGTTGTTCTCTCTGCACCTTTGACACACATAAATCAAACCACGACAGCTCAGCATTATATCATCATGTGAGGATGAGTCAGTGCTGCAGTGTAAAGGCCACGAGTTGATGTTGTTGTGAATCACAGTTCAGTGAGTGTGTGTGTGTGTGTGTGTGTGTGTGTGTGTGTGTGTGTGTGTGTGTGTGTGTGTGTGTGTGTGTGATGCCTGGGTAGACAGTCCTGTCCTTCCTGTCCCAAACACACCTGGGCAGGTGAGATCGATCACAGGCTCATTCTTACTGAACGACAGACGTGCCCAAAGAAAACAAAAGCTGTTCAAATAATCGTATCTGTTGTTTAGTTTTGATCCTAATAGATCGGATGTGTTTTATAATATAATATAATATAATAAAAGTCTGTTTAATGTCTGTTGATTATTGTGTGGACAAGGCATGATGGGTAAGCGGTTAATGCAGACCGTAACGTGTGATGCGTTGAGGAAAATGTAATTATTATTAATAAAACAGGGAAAAAATCACTTAAAGATATAAAATACATCTCTATAAACAGTTAAAAAACTAAGTTGAGGTGTTTGTCCAAGTGGAGTTACAGCTTATCTTAGTTTCAAGTGATTTTCAACAATTTAGAAGACTTTGGGGCTTAGGAAGAGACAGTTCTGTTCGTATTGTAACATTCCCGTTTTACTTCATATTGACTGAATGTTGAATATATTTTGGGATTATGACGAAGTCTCTGATTCTACAGGATGATGCAGCGGCAGGTTTCCAGCGAGGTGGTCGACGGAGGATCGGTGCACGTCTGGCTGGACCTCACAAGTAAGATACTCACAGTTTGTTGTGTTGTTGCAGAAATGAGTCACTTTCATTATGTTTGCATTGAACAGCTGTGATCACGATTCATTGCAATAAACTCTACGGTGCAATTTAAAGACGTTTATGGATGAAGTGGTGTTCTTGCATGTGTTTTCTGTCTCATGTATTAAATTCTTCACATCCGTCTTATATTTGATAAATTAAAAGGATTAACATGTGCACGTACTAACATATTCATTTAGAAAATATACATAAACCCAGTACAGATAGAGCGCATTAAACCCAGATATCATCTATCTGACAAGCAGACGTTTATGTTCATGTTTTTGTTTAGATCGACAAATTGCTTTAATGCTGCAGAAGAAACTACATGACGCCTTTCAGGTAAATACATAAATAAATACGTTTGTTTTGTCAACTGGAGCCTCGTGAACATATTCAGATGTCGTCATTTTACTCAGAAATCAGTCGACACATCCAGCGAGTAGAAAGACGTTAAATGTGTTCAACTCCTAATGTAACACACGTGGCTTTAAGGCTCTACAGCGGCTTTGTGTCTATAATATCAATATTGTGTATTAATGTTAAAGACACTGGTTTACAAATTATTAGTGATTATTGTTTTTCTTGTCTTATATTTTTGTGTATTTTATTCCATTTTAGTTTTGTACTATTTTTAATTATCCGATTTTATTTACCTCATTGGTTTAAAGCACTTTATTTTTGAAAAGCGTTGCATTAATACATTTGTATTTATTCTTATTACCATCCTCACACTAAATATGTTTGAGCAGTGTAGTGTTTATATATATGTATTGTTTAACTCGTCGAGTCTTCTATTCGCAGACTTTTGTGGAGAATAAATTGGGAAGTTTGTCGTACCTCGTCGCTCTGCCAATAAAGGTAATACAAATATATAGTATATATATATATATATATATATATATATATATATATATATATACTATATTTAGCTTTAACTGTTTGTGTGTTTCTGCTACATTCTTTATAATAAGAGTGAATTTGAATCCTTTGTTTCTGTCAGTTTGAGGAGCCGGTCTACGGCAGCCTGAACACAGACTTCACTACGTTCGTGACCCCCGGAGCTGTTCTCAGGTCAGTGCTGAACAACGTTATATTCATGAAGCAGCAAGACAACCTGCCATTTAACTTCCCGCTCTTCTTCCTCTCCCTCCTCCTCCTCTAGTATCACCTTCTACCTGGCCGTGGGTCTGACAGCTCTCTCCTTCGTCCTGGAGAGGAAGGAGGGGCTTCTGGACAGGTGCTGGGTCGCAGGTGAGAGGTCAAAGGTCACACTGCTCCTGCAGAGCGACGCAGACACAAACGATGTGTCCCGTGTACATTTACTAAACCTACTAAATGAGATTTAGATTAAACTTTATTGTCATTGCACAGAGTACACTTTCTTAGACAAGTGCAAAAAACACTAACATACAGAATACAATATATAATTAATATAATGAGAATTAAAGAGTAAGGGGTATGAATGCACTAAATATATACAGTGCAAGCATAAGATGCATACAGTGTGAACATAGTAGGCAGTGCAGGTACAAGTATAGAATATATAGTGCAGAGTTTAATAAGATGTCATGTACAGAAAACTATTTTCCTTCACTGCAATGTGAAAAACACTTTTGTGGACAAAACACCAAAATAATTTGTGGATATCGATGAAAAAGCTCCACGAAGATCAACGAAGAGAAACAAAACAATACATTCTGTTTGGTGCATGTGTTGCATCATTACCTGTTACATATATTTTAGATAAATCTAGGAAAGAAAATGTACATATACACACACATATATATATATATATATATATATAACAGTAACCTAAGACAATTAGTACATACATACATAAATAATGTGTACAGCTAGTTTATAGTATAGAATTGTTCATTTTTGCATCAGTTGATTCCCTTCTAAACAAACGAGTCGTGATCCTTTTCGTCCTTTAAATGTCACTTCTTCCTTTTTAAATACACATCTGAGCTTTCTAGAAGGGAAGTCATTTAACATGCAGCTGAATATTGACATCTTCACTGAATAGAAGACAGACTTCCTCTAACAGTGCGTATTATTTTAGTCTGTTTGGATCTTTTTGGGGAGACGATGCTCAATAATGTTGCTTATTTGTCGGTGATGATGATGAATCCGATCAACGTGCCTCTTGAGTGTAACTTGAGATGTGACCACTAGGGGGAGTCAGCTGATCAGAGCAGAATGTGAAGTTTACCAGCAAACACTGAGACGGTTGTTTTGGTTATTTCTATTCTTGAATTATTGATTTCACAGCTTTAAAAGGATTAAAAACGTTTGTAGTTATTAAATGTAGACTTGGCTTGTGTGTCTGTCTTGCAGGCGTGAGCTCTCTGGAGACGATGCTGGCTCACCTCTTCTCTCAGCTGTTTGTCATCAGCGTCCAGATCATCCTGCTGCTGCTCTTCATCCTGCTCGTCTTCAAGGTTCGTCCTCAAACAAACACGCGTCAGATAAGATGAAACTTCATGGATTGAACCAGCAGAAAAAATAAGAAAGTAAAAATACAGAATCAATAAAAAAAAAACAATCGAAAGCTTGAATAATTGTTTGCTTGTATAAACAAAGCTGATTGTTCACAGACTCGTTCTACATGTGTGTGTTTGTCCGATCACTCCTCTGTGTGGTCGTAATGCCGATAAGTGTTTGAATATCCAACATCGTACGCAGTGACCCACAAAACGTAATCACGTTCATAAAGGAGGATCGCTCGGATGACATAACTTACCGTATTTTTTCAGAGAGAAAGCAAAGAAAAGGAAAAGAAAGTACTTGTACACCGGGGGAACAAAGTATTGTAGTCTTTTCAAAACGTGACGTTACGATCCTACAACTCCCATGAGCACCTTTGCACACCGATGACTCTTTCCACTGGTGCATTCTTCCGTCTATTGTCTCGACAATTAGAACAATAGAACCCTAACAGCAGTAACGATGAGGCGTGAATCAAACAGAGACAAGAAACCTTTTTATTTCCCACTTTGCTCTAAACACAAAGCACAGTGTGAGAAAGCCACACGAGGTTTCACACATTTAAGGAAAAACTAAATACAATCACAGACGCATTCTTCACTGCGTTTCTAAAACGATCTGCTTTGTGGAGAGTTTGACACATTGAAGGTTAATGTGCCACAAATGCAGCAGATCATCATTATCCTGCAGAACGTAATTACGTCAATAATAATAATTCACTTTAACCATCAAGCAGAGCTTTTCCTTTAGGAGAGGGAACGTGGAGTCAATGTTCCCCCCGAGGGTCAGCGGGCTGCAGGTTCACTGTGAACACGAGGGATTCAGCTCCTCGTCCATTCTCTACACACATGTGAGCGAATCAATACAGGAAGAAGCACGAAGACAAGACACGATGGATAGCATGTGTGTGTGTGTGTGCGTGTGTGCGTGTGTGTGTGTGTGTGTGTGTGTGTGTGTGTGTGTGTGTGTGTGTGTGTGTGTGTGTGTGTGTGTGTGTGTGGGTGTGTGTGCGCGTGTTAATTAAGGTGCAGGAGTCCACAGAGACCACCGCGGCATAAATCACTTCCTGCGTTGGCCGTTTCCAGGGATCGCCACGACAACAGCCCTTGATTGCTGTGGCAACCGAGCAGTCATGTGGACTGGATGTCTATTTTTGCTCGTTGTCAGGGGAGACGGATAGTGTCTTAACTAACACACACACACACACACACGCACACACACACACACACACATGGTTTCTACACCTTGAACCTTGGGGGACTTTTCGCTGTTGTTATCTGATTCTGAGTCGTTCCGCCGTCCTGTCGGAGTGATTTACACGTAAAGTCAAGCAGCGGTGACATTTCTTTTGTAGTTTTTTGACGTGTGTTTGGCTGAAGAACAGTGCAGTACATCAGAGAGTGTGTGTGTGTCTCCCTCTCAATGCTTATTCACTGCTTTAGCATTGCACTCACGATGGATAGTTTAAAAAACAAAAAGGATTCAATTCGAAGCAGCAGCAACAGAGAAATTATCTTTTTGCATTGCACGCATTTTTACTTCCTTGTTAAATCCTGGCGCCTACATTACCCACAATGCAACCTGACGTTCGGGGTTTGTTATGCTAGTAGCTTCTATTGCTTTGAGCCTCCAGCCTGCAGCAGAGAAACGAGGAGCGGACTGCAGAGGTCGCACTTCTTTCTAAATCCACTCCATTTCAAACTTGTAGCCCCAGCTGACCCTGACTCAAGTGACATCACTTAAGGCAACTTATCGGACGACAAACACCTCAATCTGGAGCACGAAAAGCGCTTATTTAATTTATTTATTGGTGCAAAGTACGCGAAACGGAGGCGTTGACATACAATAAGAATACATAGAGATGAAACGAGACCGTACAAAATACAAAATGTTATTTTAATGGACATGGAAAATATAAAAACATGTACAAGATGAAGGCTTGTGTTTGCTATAGAATATATACAAAATGGTTTTTATATTGTATGTTTTTTATATGTGGTCATTTAAATTTTGTGCACGTAAAATAATGGATATCACTCTGCAAAATGCTGTTTTCTCCTGATTTTAATTAAGCTTATCTCACAGGTCCACTGCAGCTTTGTGGCTGAAAATAGCCTCTTACCTTAACTTTCCTCTCTCTTCTTCCTCCATCTCTCTCTCTCTCTCTCTCTCTCTCTCTCTCTCTATCTCTCTCTCTCTCTCTCTCTCTCCAGCTGCCTAATGAAGGCTCCTTGGTGCTGGTCATCGTCCTCATCGTGCTGCAGGGCATCACCGGCATCTCGTTCGGCCTCGTCATCTCAGCCGCCATCGACGACGAGCAGAGCGCCAACCAGGCCGCCCTGGGAATCTTCTACCCCAACCTCATCCTCTGCGGTGTGTGTGTGTGTGTGTGTGTGTGTGTGTGTGTGTGTGTGACTGTTATACTGTCCATCCTTCTGTGAAACCAGCTGCTCTCTTCTCTCTGAAAGTGATAAAGAAATAGTTTGCCGTTGAGGTTCAAAGTGTTTTAGTAGCTGCTGTGGGACTTTGCATCGTATCGCACTTCTCTTCCCTTCCTGCTTCGTTCTCATCACAACCGGGCAAAAAACGAGAGAAACCAGAGCTCGTTTAAATGCTTTATGAGGTTCATTATAATGACAGAACATCCAGATATGGACGCTGTACTTTAACAGCAGCTTGTTCCACTCCCCGTCCTGTACTTTAGGTATCATCTGGCCGGTGGAGTGTATCCCGTATCCTCTCCGCTACGTCAGCATGGCTCTTCCTCAGACCTACGCCTCCGAAGCCCTCCGCTGTATCATGTACAGAGGTAATGCACACGCACACGTTACACAACACTCACCGTTACGCCGCCGTCTGGCGTGTCGTTGGCTCAGATTGTTATAAACAACGTAGCCAGTCGTCTAAATCATTCATCAGCTCTGGATCCTGTAACTTCCTGGGATGTAATGTATAGTGGTTTCGCTCCATCTTCCAGTCTTTCCTCCCTCTCTCTCGACCTCACCGTCTCCGGACAATAAAGACCCAACGACAGTTGGAGCTCCCTCCTCGTTACATGATACACGCACAGGAAGTCAGAGGAGCCGTTTCCTGTTTGAAAGCCTCATCGTAGAGGTGGAAGACGAGACACAAGTGTTAGAATTCAATTTGGGGGGATGAGCATGAACGTTTTCTTTTCTTTGCAACTGCATCCTGCAGAATTCACTGATTGGATTCACCTGAACCCGGGAACAAAATGGGACCTGCAGCAGACATTGTGGTCACATGTTGCATCTAAATACACGTGGAAAACGGCTGTTTCCCCCCTGTTTTCCAGTCTTTATGCTAAGCTAAGCTAACTTGTTGCTACAGAGTTCTTGTACGACTTGACTCCTAACATGTCCAGCTTTGGTTTCCTGCATCCTAACAAGTTAAATATAAAGCTCCGTCTCTCCCAACAGGTTGGGGTCTGTCTCGGATGATGGTGTGGCGAGGCTTCGCCGTCACGCTGGGCTGGAACACGTTCTTCCTCGTCCTGGCCACGGTCATCTTGAAGCTGAGGTCGTGATGGGCCTCTCCAGCCTTCTTCGGCGTTTTGGAGACGGAGCCGCCGGGCGGAGCCCCCGGCGACTCACCTGGGCCTCCTGTCTGGGGGACGAGCGGCCAAAGCAAACGGTCGCTTTGGCCCCCGCGCAAGTGAAATTTCAAAATGCTGCACGTAAAAGTGCAGAAGACAGGAGATGCACATGCACAACGTGAGAGGATATTCTAGATGCTTCACGTCAAGTGAGGTTTTTGTTTCACTTCTATGTGCAGCTTGTTGGAACCTTTCACCCTCAGAATTGCACCAACTCAGGGTCGCGTTTTTTCATGTGTTTGCCCTCGCTCTCAATGCTAGCAGAGAGACTCAAGGGTGAATAAACTGAGTACAACTGTAGGACGAATGTTCTTTGTCCGCACAGTGTTTGTCTGCTTTATATTCGCATCATAGAGAAGCTGTATGTAAATGAGTCTCAGCACAAAACACGTTTTTGTCCACAAGAAAATGTGAAATTATATTTTATTTTGTATCCGTTCGCTTCACAAGCAGAAAACTTGAAGAGAAGATTGTTGTTGCTTCACGTCGTGGGAACCCGGAATGTGCTGATCGCTTCATATTGTCAGAGAACTTCTCACCCGTTCAGGCTTCCCACAGCGATGGTATCGTCTCTCTTAACGTGTGTCCTGTGTGGTGTGTGTGTGACAGGAAGTGGTAACTCTTCGTTATCGGGTGCTCGGTAGCAAAACCGTCGTTTTCAGTTCAGATTGATGATGTTCTCCATAACTCGTGTTCTGTGCCTGCAGCTCCTGTGTGAGAACAGAAGTGGTTTGAAGTTGGTGATTGGAAAGAATTGGTACTGTATTATTTTCTTAACTTTTATTTTTTATTTTTCATTATTACCACTATTTGCTGGACAGAGCGGAGGCTGCTCTTCTCGCAGGTGATGCTCTATGTTCTGTTTTCTCACACAAACGTTTAAACGGCTCGTACTTGTGTTCCTGACCGTTCCACCGACAGAAACACAACAAAGCACACAGCAGGACGTCTGTTCAGGATTCAGCGTGTCACGGAGACGCGGTGGTGTCAGCACAGTGGACGCAAAATCCAGAAATGAGGAATAACGTACACTCCTGAAAATAAAGGTGCTAACCAGAACCATATCGGGTTCTTTGGCTTGCTTTCGTTGGAGAACCCCTTTAAAGAGGTCCTTACCACAAACCATTTCAGCTGGTTCTACCTAGAACCCGACATAAAGGCGTATAGAGCCATCTGTGAGAGGTTCCAACCAGAACCACGTTACTTCTGTGCTGTAATGGTTCCACCCAGAACCCCCTATGAGAGATTATGCAGGGACATCTTCTATGGTGTAATGGTTCCACTTAGAACCTTATATGAGTTTCCACAGAGACACCTTCTATGGTGTGATGGTTTCACAGAACCCGCTATAATAGGTTCTAGAGAGAAACCTTCTATTATGTAATGGTTCTACCCAGAACCCTCTCTGGGGGTTCTATCTAGAATCTTTCCACTTTCTAAGGGTGCTAACAAAACCCCACCCAGAGGGAGGGGGGGGGGGGGGGGGGGTCTATGGGTGTTCCCCACGCTTCCAACAATCCTTGGAAAGACTATTTGTATGAAAACGGTTCTAAATGGAACCCGTAGTCTCACAAAGAACCCTTGAAAAAACTATTTCTCCAAAAAAGGTTTCTGGGTAGAACCTCAGCCCTTCAGGAAGAACTCGTCTGGAACCTTTATTTCTCAGAGTGATGTTGGATTTTAGTTCGGAGTCACTTCAGTGAAGAACCAGAAGAAACAAACGACTTGATTTTTACTTCCTGCATTAAATACCTCTTTAGGGTACTTTGACTTTATAATATGTTTTTTTTTACAACATCATTTAGTTTTTAAAACAGAACCTTTAGATCCGTTTTTAGATCATAAATAATGTAGTCTGATAATCTAGAGATAAATATTTCAAATAAACATGAAACATGTTAAAATACTTGGTGGTAGAATCAGAATGTTTGTCTCTAAATCAATGAGCTCTCTGACATTCTGCCTTTAAAGGAATACTTCCACATTTTGGAAAATACGCACATTTGCTCTCTTGCCAAGAATTAGATGAGAAGTTTCAATTCCACCCTCATGTTTGTACCCTAAACATGAGGCTTCACCTAGCAGCCAGTTAGCTTAGCATAAAGACTGGAAACAGGGGGAAACAACTAGCCTGGTTGTTCTAAAGCGAGTAAGTGTATTTCCCAAAGCTTAGACGGACCCACGGGAATGGAAAGGCAGCAGACTCAGCATCACAATCTCATAAAGATCTATAAACGTTTGCATCCATCTGGACGCATGCCGAACACATCGGAACATGTTAATATAACGGAAGCTGGAGGACTTAAACACTGACACCAGCATGCGTTTCAATGTGTTGTGAATGTTTCTTCTGCCGATTTTGCCGGTTATGTTAATGTACCGAAGAGTTTATGTTTCCTTTAGCAGGATAAACAATGACTCTGACTGAGTCCTGATTGGTTTTGGTTGGTGACGTTGTGTTTACAGTATGCTGAGTGTAAAGCTAGATGTTAAATCTTTAGGAGACTGTGAATCTGCTGTGCGTTCATCAGTGTTCCTGTCGCACATTTTAAGGGATATTTGTGTTCTTGTTTGGTAGAAATAGGAAAGCTAAACTGTGAGGACGTTTATCGATATATCTCTGAGAGTCAAAGCTGGATTTATTTGTGCCCAACTCGACTCCCCATCACATAATAATATACTACGCTTTTCATTCTTTTTTAATTGGGTTTTAAATCTCTGTAACATCGTCATGTGGTGATTTTTTTTGTTATAATGTGCTTGAAAATCTACAAAACCAACTAACCATGATGTAAAAAGCAAAATGTCCTGTATAACTGATTTTAAAGATTTACATGAACTGCAAATATTCTACTGATACAATATTTAAAATGATTAAACTATTCCACCCTTATAGATGACTGAGGATGGCCTCTCTGTGTGACTCATGTCGACTGGCTTTTGAAGAAGGCTTTGAATGGAAATGTGATTATCAAGCTGTGGTTGTATTGAGGGTCACTGTCAATGCAACCTGATCAGACCACAGCCACACAGCACTGGTGTGTTCAACGATACCAACGGGTTTCTACTCTGAATGTTTGAGGCTTCAAGGTGAACACAAGTCTTAAAATAATTATGTAGATACGAAAAGTAATGCACAGAAATCTGTATGTGTAACGCAAATAACGGACTTTCAGCCTGCATACTGCTGCTCATTAAACGAGACGCCAGCGTCGACTTTACTTAAAGGGACAGTGTGTAGTTGTTGGTGATATCTAGTGATGGGGTTGCAGATTGCAACCAAGGGATCACCCCTCCCGCATTTTTAAAGAGTATAAAACCGTGATTACACCGTTAACACCGTGGTCACTCAGAGGACATCCATACCATAGTAACGCTACTTTAGGAGAAACGGAGGTCAGACAGCGGCTGGCGGTAACACGATTTTGCAGTCTGCAGGTCACATTACCTCAGTTTCACAAGCATGTTGGAGAATGATGGCGACCTTATGTCAAAACCTGAAAGGCTCTCATAGAGCCAGTGTTTGGTTTGTCCGTTCCGGGCTGTTGTAGAAACATGGAGGCGCAACCAGCGGTTCTGCCGAGTGAAGCCGATGCTGAAGTGTTTTAGCACATGCATTGCATTCTCTCTAGTGTCCACCAGGGGGCGACTCTGGTTGTACAGAAGTCTATGAGAAAATGACTCTACTTCTCTCTTGATTTATTACCTCAGTAAACATTGTAGACATGAGTTTATGGTCTCAATCTCTAGTTTCAAGTCTTCTTCAATACAGCGTGATGTTCATTTAGTAAATGATGGTCCATTTAGAGCAGGGTATGCTTTAGGGCGGGGCTACACGGTGATTGACAGGTCTCATAGTGTCTCTACGTCACTGCTCTACGTCACTCCTCAGTCCAGATATGGTCACTTCTGTTCATTGTTTGCGATGGCCGTAATCCAAGATGGCGACGGCGAAATTGTCGAACTCAAGGCTTAAAATCAACAGTCTACAAACCAACGGGTGACATCACGACGACTACGTCCACTTCTTATATACAGTCTGTAGGTTCAACGTGGAGGACTCTGTGAAGAAGACCCCCTCCCTTTGAGTAACGCCATTTCTGTAGTTTTAACCCAAAACGTTGCATGTAGGTCTATCTGCAGGTGTACAGAACTACATTACACACACTCGAAATAGTCACCGTTCGGTTCAGGTTTAGACACCAAAACGACTTGGTTAGGTTGAGGATACGTTCATGGTTTTGGGTAAAGATAAGTATGTTAATCATGGCTGAAAGTGGGCGTGTCTAACCTGCATACAGACACCTCTCAAACACTGACTCATCTGCTGCGTAACTTCTGTACTTAATTAACGCAACTTTTTAACCAAAACCACAATCATTCCTTTAAACCTAACAAAGTCGTTTTGTTGCATAACCATTGTTGCTGGGCATTAAAAAACGTTGTGACTTGTGCTCTGCTTTAACCCGACTGTCTCTCCCTCACAGCGAGTGTAAAGCACCTCCTGTGTTGTGACACGTGTGCTCCGCGATAGCAGACGCGCTTCGGTGAAGTCTCTTTTCTCTCCGTGTTTATTTTGAGAGAATAAACCTGGTTTGAGAAATCCCCCTTTTGTCTCGTTTTGTTCTGCACTTCCTTCAGAGCGCTGCCAGATTTCATTCTCAATACCAAAAGAACAAAATCCCCCACAATCCCCGTGGTTGAGTCAAAGACACCCTCCGGCTGTGGACGACCGATTCATTCAATGACATCATGCTCGCTTGCATCACTGTGTTGCTTGTTACCAAGGTGATGGTGATGACCCCGATGTCTTCAATCTAGATCCTCACCGTTGACTGTTTGAACTTTGTGTGTGTGCGTGCGTGTGTGTGTGTGTGTGTGTGTGTGTGTGTGTGTGTGTGTGTGTGTGTGTGTGGAGGGTGTGCCTTGTTATTGTAGGTTACTTTCATGTGTTTTCTTGGGTAATCAGTCTGTGCATGTTTCCTGTACAGTGTGTTCCCAAACTGAACACACTGTACAGGGAGGCGTATTTGAACGTGTGCACATTTGTGTTTGTCGTTGTTGTATTCGAATGGCAGAATCATTGTCTTTAAATTGGAATGAATTAGCAACAAAATATTGAATCAGAAGCAAAATATTGTCATTAATTCGTCATCGTAAGATATCATACGACGTTGATTAATTAAGTAATTAAAATTGACACTTTTTTTTGCATTTAATTGAATGCAAAACGCAGAAAAAAATAACCAAATTGAAAATGTAACTTAAAAATAATTCATAAAATACTTAAATACTAAATACACATTTTCTGAAATCAACTGAATTACAAGATAAAAAGTTTTGAGGTGAAATACAAATAGATTTAAATGAACCTTCTGCGGTACAAAAAATAACATTTACGTAATATTTTATTTTAAGAAAAAGAAGAAGTCCTTAATGTCCATAGCATCTACAAATCCACAACACCTGAGATTACATTCTTTAAGCAGCTCCTTCCAAGGTCCAAAATGTAACTTTCAACCTCAGCATTGCTCCTATTTTACTTGCACCTTGCTCATTTTTGGGTGCTAAAATATTTCAGACTTGCTGTCAAGAACATTATATTTCACTGCACTTTGACAGATAAATTGTTCTGTATTTTTGTTTTCATAACCGAATCTCATGAGAAGACCAAAACCAACGTGTCAGTCCGCCCTCTCAATACTTTCCAACTCTTTCTGTTGCTCTCAGCACGTTGTTTTCTACTGAAGACGTTAATCTGAAGTCTTCACCTGTAAATACACAATATTACCACAACAGATGTGTGTGAATCCTTCTATCTGTGCAGCACGAGAGAGCAATTACTGTGGCGGAAAATCCCCAGACAATTTTTCTTTTGTGTGTGTTAACCATTGATCATCTTCTGCACACAGAGTCTCACGTTTGCAATAAGGCTGCGGTTCACCTCGTGATGCAACCGCTGGAAAATAGATAACGGCCTCAATGACAGGCTGCTATTAAAAAAAGCTATCCACGGTCTATCCACGGCCAATTACAGTGTTTGGTGAGCTCAGTGACGACACTACACCTAATTACAGTCAGTGACTCTGTAATTACATGAAATGACACCCAGAGTCTCGTAGGACTATGTGTTCCTGTCACAATATATGTAACAAAAATACTCCATTATATTGTAATATTTTTAAAATGTTGAATCAAAAGGCGAGTTAATTGATTAAACATTATGGTATGTAAATGATGAAACGGATCCAGATGTTTCTCAAACTTTAATTAATGAGGAATTCATGTAAAAGTTAGAGTTGAACCTAATTTACAGCTATCTACATCTGGTTAACATTTACCCGCCGTCATTTTGCAACACGTCATAAGATTTTATATTTACAACAATCTTTCCTCAATTTATTTTTCTGGAAAACTTGAGATTAATCATAGCTTCAAATGAACTGCTGCCTCAGCAAACAAAAGGGCACAAAGCAGGAAGAGAAGAGCTGTGTATGTGGCAGTAAAGGTTGTGATATACAGGATTATGGGGTTTGATTTCAGCACCTCAATTGGGACGTGATCCACAAACCAGAACCAAATGAGCGCTTTACATTTACTGTGATGGATTACGGCAACCTTTAAAGATGTTTTGTGCACTTAGCAGACATTAGAGGCTGCAAATTACATCTCTAGTAGTTGCAAACACCAGCTTTAAGAATAAAAAGAAGAAGAGAAGGTATACCTGTGTGTCGTCTGCGTACCAATGAAAAGAGATGTTGTGACATGATTTGACCTAGTGGGAGCATCTATATGGAAAATAAAAGTGGACCTAAAATTGAACCTTGCGGTACACCACAGTTAATACGTTCTATCTGGAAGGTAAGAATAAAACCAAGTTCAGCTTCCTTAATGCCAACCCAGGTTTTAAAACGGTCGATTGAAACAACATGGTCTACTGTGTCAAAAGCTGCATTTAGGTCTGAAAGAATTAAAATAGAGCTCATGACCTCAATCATTTCTACGTTATTGACTTATCGTACGATATATATGAACATGACGTCAATCATTTTTACGTTATCAACTTATTGTACGATATATATGAACATGACCTCAATCATTTCTACGTTATTGACTTATCGTACGATATATATGAACATGACCTCAATCGTTTTTACGTTATTGACTTATCGTACGATATATATGAACCTGACCTCAATCATTTCTACGTTTTTGACTTATCGTACGATATATATGAACATGACCTCAATCGTTTTTACGTTATTGACTTATCGTACGATATATATGAACATGACCTCAATCGTTTTTACGTTATTGACTTATCGTACGATATATATGAACCTGACCTCAATCATTTCTACGTTTTTGACTTATCGTACGATATATATGAACATGACCTCGATCGTTTTTACGTTATTGACTTATCGTACGATATATATGAACATGATGTCAATAATTTTTACGTTATCGACTTATCGTACGATATTTATGAACATGACGTCAATCATTTTTATGTTACCGACTGATCGTACAATATATTTGAACATGACCTCAATAATTTTTACGTTACCGAATTATCGGATGATATATGAACATGACTTTCATCATGTTGTGAGCTAATGTTAGCATTAGCTAACATTGTTTCTCTGCTTTTCTAAACAACTAGAAATGTATGTTTTTGCAAAAAGAGCAACCTCACTACTTTAATGTCAGATTCAACATGCTTATAATGCATTTTTCATCCAGCTGAAGATCAGACTTTTGTATATAGAATTCGCGATCGTCTAAATTTGGCAAAAGCACCGTTTATCTCAGCTGCTGCAACCAACAGCTGGGATGGAAAAACACATCTTGCCAGTTGGCCAACTCTTGTCTTGGCATGCTTTTTTCTTTCTTTCTCACAACCAGTTTATAACCGACATGTATTGCAGGGTTACCAAATATCAAATCGTATAGCCTGTATTTGTGTGTCCCGTACTACAAAACGACATCTGGAGTACATTACAGCATGGTGCACACTGCAACGTACGTACGGATCACGTTTAACACAGAAACTCTCTCACTCACACACAGAAATGTTCCTGTTCGGTTATGATTCTTGGTATTTCAGGAGGGGAAATGAAGTAATGCGGAGAAGCGCCACAGTACATCCATTCACAATATGAGCACTTGGCTTTTAAGTTCAGTTAATCAAGTCCAGAATGTAGAGCACATGAGCTCCGTCTGGTCCAGTCAGCCTTTGTGCCTGCTTTGTGATACGCTAAACATTCTGTAAACAGTTACTGTCACCATGGCAGCGTGACAACAGCGCCGGGCCCGGCCCCTCAAACACGGGACGGTGGTGTTATTTAATATTTGACTCTGCATGAGCACAGCATGTTTCTATCATATAATCCTGTCACACCAGAGAAGACTTCTCCCCCGACTCCCTTGTGCAGGCTGAACGCAGACCTGCTGTTGTTGCTATGTTTTGGTTCTTATCGCACAACAACAACAACAACAAAGGATAAGATGCTGAGAACCGTCTGCCCTCAGTGCCGTCCCACGCACACTTTCTCCTCCCTCGGCGTCTCACCGGGGACGAGAGCAGATGCTTTTGCTGAGATTTTAGGGAGCTTAAATCATATTTAGGGAAATATAAAAACAGACCTGGTTGTGTGAGGAGCCAAAATACGACGTCAACTGTTGATTTCGATCCACATTGTTTAAAAAATAGCTGCAATTTCGGGCTTGAAAACTCTTATTTTTGAATCAGTTGGAGGTGTTTTAGTTGTAGTCTCATAAACCGGAGGTCAAAGTTGAATCTCGGTAACAGACCCGCTTCCTGTCAAACACCGAACCTGCAAAAAGTTGCACTCGATTGTTTGCAAAAAGCTCAAACTCTAAATGTTAAAACTGAGCTGTGAACATTTATTATAATGCTGAATATTTCAGGGTGAATCTAAAAAAATGTTTGTTATCTCTTTCCATGATGTCCAATGTATCGTAAACAAATTCTTCAGACATGATAAAGCATTTATAAGGCTTTATACAACTCTAGAAATAATCTTGCGTGACAACTTATAACAAGGTTTGTAAAGTATTATAAGTGGACATAATGTGTTAGTAGTTCAGCATTCATGATGCTTTAACATATAAAGACTATAACGTATCACAACATATTATAAAATCTACGTTTCTGAAAGGGAATAATGTCTTATTAACATCAATGACACTGAAACAGCAGGACTTTGAGAGCTTTAAGTGAAGTGACACTGTAGGAACTTATAATCTGTTATCATGCATTAGAGCCGGCTGAAGTTATGGTCTGGTCACTTTGGCATGGAGGTATGAAGCATTATGAATGATTAATCTATAATACATTACGTCCACCACTTATAAGACTTTATAAAACCTTGTATTAAAAGAGATTGTGCATTAACATTTTATGATAACAGAAATAAAGGAACTAAAACTCATTACAAACTGTTTTTGCAGGCATATCTAATATAAAATGTACATTTATTTTACTGTAAAAAGCAACATGGGAATAAACTGAGAAGAACTTTGACGTCAAAAACACATAAAAACAGAGAAAATGAGCTTCTGTAAAATTGTGTTTTCTGCTTTTCATGTGTTTCAAATTAATTTCAAATAATTTATGCCTATTTCAAATTCTTACTTGCCATCTCCAATTTTCTTATCATATATTTGACTATTTCCTGCTATTTTCTATCAATTTATGGCACTTCATTTACTCCTCTAGGTACGAGAAGCACTGTAAATGTGGATTCATTTTCATTGCAAGTTTAAAAACCAACAACCTGGCACTCGAGCAAGGATTCGTACAGTGTGAATACTGCAAATTCCAACGTGTACCTGGCTGATATAATCAGTGTGTGTGTGTGTCTGTGTGTGTGTGTGTGTGTCTACATCTTTCATCACTTCCTGACGCCTCACACAGACGTGCAGCCCATTGGCTGTTGGAAAGAGAAGCTCTTGTCAAAGCATCCATCAGCGGTGAAGTGAACAGGCTCAAAGGAAGGTGTGTCTGCCGCCTCCAGCCCGGGAGAGGTGTTGGTGTTGTAGCTGTGGCAACGTAAACAGGCGGGTTCAAACAGATTACAGTGTGTGCAGAGATAATATAAAGTGTGTGTGTGTGTGTGTGTACAGGCTCACGTGGTGTCTTATGTCTCTTAAAGTCTTCTTGCGTTGGGAAACGCTTCATCTTGCTCAGTCCTGGCGTTGAGCTCAGTATTTTATTAGCAAACGTGAAGTGTTAAAGTGTTTTACAGCCTCTCAGAGTAAAAATAAGTCCGTCTGTGTGCGCACAACGTGTGAGACTGAAGCTCTATTTCATCTCTTCTTGGCCTCACCTGCTTCTCCACTCGTTCTCACTCAAAACCATTTTAATTATATATTTATATTATTATAAATCAGCCATGATCGTAATGCAATATTCTGCATGAGGGACAAAATTAAGTTTGAAGCTTTGGAAGCTTTTGTGTAACGTTTTGACAGACTTTATTATTTTCTATGTATTTACTCTATTGGAGATATTCTACTTTCCATTCCATTATATTTATCTGACAGCTGCAGTTATTTTTTGCAAATTATGAGATTAGACTGTACCCAGAATGCACGAAAAGATGACTGACAGAGTATGAACTAGCCCACAGTGAAGTGCATATATATTATATTATATTATATTATGTTGTAAGAAAATATATATAAAAAATATATATTATATATATATTTATGGGTCTGTATTGTAACGTTGCTTCTCATGGGACAGATTCTCAAGTCTTTGGAGGAGAACTTTTAAGGTTCTCCGGTATGTGTTTGTGATGCAAATCCATATCTAGTTGCAGGTTAAACGATTCTAAATAATGTTAATAATAATAATGTAATAACTGTTTTGGATGCAAACTGAACAATTTGTACCTTATAAGCAATATAAAGTGGATACTGGATCACCCTAAACAATCTAAATGTGGCTTCTAGAACAAACTTAATGATCATTTTTCTAGAAAATACCACTTGCTGAATAATCACAGCAGGAGGACGACGTGCAGCTTCCTGGAGATGAAGCTAAAGATGGAGGCGGCAGCAACACAAGCAGGAACAACGCAGGCGGAACATGTGAGCACTCACGGTATGCCAGGTGTGTGAAAGAGAGCACGAAAGGTCGACGGAGTCACGCGCGAGTCTCTGGATTCACGTCAAAGTTCAAATGTGGAGGCGATGAAGCAGAAGAGCTTCAAGATGATCATTGAATTCACCCAGAAGAAGACCAGAACAAAGTACTTACTACAGCACATATAGATATATATATATATATACTGTATATATATATACATGCACACACATATCTATATACATTTATCTCTCTTTTTCTTTCTATACAGTATATGTATGTATATATATGTGTGTATATGTATATATATATATACTTTTATATACTACTTTGACTAAAGTAGTATATATATTTCTTCCCTTACCAGTATCATATATACTTACCTGCGACACTTGCTGACTTACTTCATTTTACTTTTACCGATATATTTATACTTAACTAAAAATGTTATAAAATACAAGCACATGTATGTATATACTGTATATATATATACAGTATATATATATATATATATATATATATATATATATATATATATTATCTGTTAATACAACTTTTCTATAAGCAAACGATGTGAATACCTGTGTACCTGTATTTGAGTCGTGTGGCTAGCAGCGATAAAAACAATAATTAAAAAAAAGAAAACTACACGTCCCAGAATCCTTCGCGGTGACGCTGTCTCCACCTCCAGCGCATTCTCGCAGCCCAGAGAACGTGCCGAACGGCTGAGCTCCGTGTTTACGTTCAGATGCTCACAACAAAGGAGGTCCACACCGCGGACTGCCTGTCACTGACACTAAAACGTGGATGTATTCCGGTCGTTACGGTGAACGTTTACTCCTCACAGCTGCAGGAGGAGGAGGAGAAATAACACGAGTCCGCATCGGCTTACATTGGTTTTAACGGGGTTTACTTTTCATTTTTTTATTATTTTTTCGGTTGGCAAACCAGCCAAAGGAGGATAAATTAAGCCATAATTCATCCTGTTTTTTTTATTTTTTTCAAGCCGGGGCTGTGCAGCGTTAGCCAGCCTGCTAGCCTCACAGCAAGTTGGGAGGAAAGCCAGGCAGCAAGCAGCAGCAGCTGCTGGTGGAGAGGAAGCTAGCAAAGCACCGGAGACGACAACAAAAGGGACTTCATCATTTATATCGCAGTGAGTACGTGTTTACACCTGACTTCATATTCACACCAACAGTTTAAAAAAACACCAACCGGTAGAGCACTGATCCACAGCCAGCCAGCGTCCCTATTGTCACCTGCTTTGTCCGGGACAACGGCTCTGTGACCACGCGCTGCTCGGTTTTATTACCTCAATTTTAAATACATGTCCAATTCACCCTGCAAAGGTAAGTCACCACAGGGCTGTTTTTATTTGTGAGTGTCCTGCACACACACACACTCATGCACCTGTTTAAGGAAAATAGATAGAGTGTGTGTGTGAGATGCAGGTATTAGTTTACTCCCAGTCTGCACAGCTGACCTGTCACAGGCAGGAGGAGGAGGAGGAGGAGGAGGAGGAGGAAGAGGAGGAGGAGGAGGGAGAAAGGGAACATTGCCTGATAAGGAATTAAGCAAATGCACGGACTCTTGCCATTACTAGAGCTAGATGGCCGGTTAATGACTTCTCTCTCTCTCACCCCCTCTTTTCCTTCCCTTCCTCCTCTCTTCATTCTTTTCCTCTCCTTCCCTCGTTCACTCTGAGCTGGTCAGCTATGTGATGACTCCCCCCCCCCCCCTTCTTTAGAAATTTCCCAGCTAAGACAGGCGTGCATTACCTCCCATCTGCTCCACCAGGACGCCCCGGGCCGTATATATTCCATTGTCTGCTTGTCAGTGTGATGATTAATCAGGAAACTCTGCTGCCACTGCATTTCATTCTTCCTAAAAGGACTGATAAGTTACCAGAAATGAGTACAAAGTGTGTGTGTGTGTGGGGGGGGGGGGGGGGGGGGGGGCTCCATTCACTACTGAGGCTTTGCATCTACATCCAGCTGCATTGCTTCAGTCCAGCAATGCAGCTGGAGACAATTCAAACAACTCAAAGTGTGTGTTGCAACTCATCAAAAGGGTCCATATCAGACCCGTAACTAGTATATGTAAGAGTCGAGTGTGCAACACCGACACTGATAAAAGTGAAGGCTGAAGGGTCTTTTATTATACTGCTTTTGTGCAGACTATTTCAAGTCTCACAGTCCTATAAAAGGTGATAACTTCTGGTGTGAAAGTGCCCGGGACTCGTGTTTGTCGTCGTTGCACTTACTCGTTTGTGTCTGCACATTTGCATTGGGTGTGTAGCCTGCAGGCCTGAGTGTGTGTGTGTGTGTGTGTGTGTGTGTGTGTGTGTGTGTGTGTGTGCGCGTGTGTGAGTTCTCCTACACTGTTTGGAGTCTCAGTTTCAGGGTGGGAACCGGAGCCGACGGTGTCAGACGGGAGAGCAGAGAGAGTCTCTGATGTCTTAATGGAGGCTCAGTATCCTGAGTAACCCGGTCTGTGGGGACACGGGGAGGCCTCCCGGTCTCGCCTCGGTCTGGATGCTCTTATATCATCGATATCGTTAATTCTTTTTAAATGCTTTTTTATTGTATTTAGAGGGTTTGTGTGGTCTTGCAGAAGTTGTGCATGCTCAGCAGGTTTCGTGATCCATTAGGACCATGAAACTAGTTCAAAATACTGTTAACAGAATTACAAAAGAGCTTCCTATCACTCCGATGAGTATGGAAACAATTTGATTATAATTGCATTCATGTACATTTTTAGGTTGGGTGAACAGGTTGAATCTATGCTGCAGTGGCTGCAAATTGCAGCACAGGATTTTGTTGTCAAATATAGCTTTTGAGAATTCATAATTTCTTCCTGATCTCCCAAATCCTTGTTGTAAATACACATAACACCCTTGCCTCCTCACCCTTTAATGCTCTTATACACATATATAGCCCTGCATTAATTATTTCAGTTTCGGGAATTAATTGCAGGCAACAAATAACAAATTTGTGAGAAAACAAAGGAAACCTGTAACCGTTGATCTGGTACCTGCGGCGCTCTGCAGACTGAGCTAAGTGTGAACTGTGTGGAAACCCACATTTACTGCACATCGACTTAATGGAAACGTATGAAAGCTGTATAACAATCATGCCAGCGGTCGGTGGTTAACACCTCGGTGTTGAGTGAGTGTGTTTGAGAATCCAAAAAAACCTCCAACAAACGTCTGTAAACCTCCAGTAATGTGAGCAGCGTGGTCGTCGTGAGAGGAGGCTTTTATTTTGGTCCTTATTTGCATTTACGTTGTTGTTTTTTGCGGCCCACACGTGTCTGCAGTTTCATCAGCGAGGGCCTCGGCTCAGCGGGGATCCTACGGGTGTAATCTTCGGCACAGCTGAGCGGCAGTTCCCCCCCCCCCTCCCCTGCTGTGTGTGGAGAGCTTGGCATTGGATTCCCGGTCCGGCTTACTCTCTGCCGGGGCCGGTAAACAGGCTGAAGTTTGTGGAGGGAGATTACGTCTGTCATGGAAAGTGGGTCAGACAGTGGGCACGTTTTTATGGCCTTGTTTCTGAAGGCAGGGTAGGAAAGAGGAGGGGGGGGGGGGCATTAAACCACCAGCGTTTTTTCCGTAAGCTGTGCTCGGTACAATTCTCTCATACTGTCATTATCAAGCTGTTTCTCATAGCTTTGCTAACAAGGCATTGCTACTGCTACTGCATTCAACTAATGTGACATCATGAATACATTTTAACGAGCTGGGACAACAATTCAGATCTCAGTCAAAGTCACGGTTGCTGGCGTCATTGCTTTGCCTTCACATGCCGTCATGCTGCCTAAACTTCACCTTCACGCCGTCTGATTACAGTCACCGTCTCGACTTGTGCGAAACAGTAAACTCAAACGTTCCCACTGGTGAAAGGTTGTCAGTGTGTCGTAGTGCCGTCACGATACTGGTGTTTCTATCTTTGATGCAATACCTTGAAAAATATTGATATTCAATACCACACCGCACATTGAGGGCATAACATTTTAGATTTTTTGTTAAAAGAGAGAGAGCAGAAAGCGCAGCCTGCACCAGATCATCGATATGATTGTGAACGAGTGTTGAAACTTTAAATATTCAGCAGCGATACTGCGACACGTGCGTGTCTGTTAGCTAAAAAGCGGCTACTAAGGTTAGCTTAGCTCATCTGTATGGCGAAGCAAGAGCTTAAAAACCTCCATACAGCATGTACTCTTTGGTAGCATTATGGCAACGCCGTAGAGTCCCGTTTAATACATGTTAAATAGACAGCAACTTTAAAAGTGATGCAACAAATAACTGCACATCATAATAACGTCATAATAACGCTGCGTGAGAAACAAACACCGCTTCCCTCCCGTTGTTTCCTGGTAATAAGAAAGCTCTTCCTGTTGGTCACTAAACATCCACATTACCTGGTGAATTATGTGAACTCAGGTTTATTACAGACCCTGTGAATTATTTAAATCTCCTCCCGAGTCATGATATGTGATGTAAGGAACGCATTTAGGGAGCGAGGACGAAGCACGCGGGCGGAGAAAGTACACCTGCACACCTCATCGTCTGTCTTCATCTTCGCTCTTCTGCGGAGACCGTTCATTATTTATTTAAGGAGCTATTTTAGTAGTGTGTTCATGCACCGGGGGTGAGTGTGGTCGCCCATTTTTTGTTCCATAAAAATGAAGAAATACGTTTCTAATACTCTCCCGCTGCTGCCAACGCCTGAGTGAGAGCAGTCAGTGACTGAAACACAGTGAGGCCTTTAGAAACGAGCTGTCGGGGAGTTCACCGTCCTGTTTTAGTGCTTTAACGGTAAACCAGCCGAGTTCATGAATGGAAACACTTTTGGTGGAGTTCTGGGAGGAAAAGAGAAACGTCAAGGATGTGCCGACACAAGAAGAGCTGAAGCGAGCGATGTGAGTCATTTAACCTTAAACGTGCGTTCAGCCTCTGAAGACAGAGGAACTGAAATAATACTCTTTTTTTTATTAACTCATCTTATTTTTGTTCCTGTTATTTAGAGATGAAATGATTGGTTGATGAATTGAATCTGCAGCTTATAATCAATTGCTTTTTCCTGCTTTACCTTTGTGAGGACTCGCTGCTCCTCTCTGTTCATTGTGAACTGAACATCTTTAGATTTCATTCGACTTGACCTTTGAAATGAGCACAATTTGCTGATATATTATGGACTAGACGAATTGCTCAATTGAGAAATGAATGGATGATGAAAATAATCATTAGTTGCATCTTTTTTCTGTCTAATGTTAGATGTAAATTTGTAAATTTGTAAATTTGTTAGATGTAAATTTGTCTTTTTTAGTATTTCGGCTCTTGGTTTCCTGCTTGTGACGTTAGTGTCTGGAAGATTTTCATTGTTAAATAAATGTCTGTTTAAGTAACTAACAATCTGTCTGAAGGCGGTAACACAATGGTGGCTGAGCCTGTGGCCTGCTGATGTAGTATTACAGAACTGGTAGTCTGTGGTGACATTCCTGTAATTCTTCATATCTTCACTGAAACATGTGGGACAACGCACTCAATTCTGAAAACGTGCATCTCATGTGTAAACGTAACAAAGCACAATGCCATTGTTTCTAAATCCAACAGGACTTGAAATGTATTTTTCTACGCACGCTGTATTAATCAGTCGGCCCTGAAAATGATTGTGATTGGGGATTTTTCTGAAACTGCATTTCGACTGAATATGAACAACTTTGCTGGTTTTTTAAATGTCCTCTCGTGCAGTTTAATAATGTATACAGTCTACGATGGAGGGCCTGATGTGTCTTTGTATTGCATCGTTTTGCAGTGTGACTATTACGCATTCATATGATGCAGATGTTGGATGGATATATTGTTCAGCCTTATCTCCAAAACAGACAATAAATAACAAGACAAATAGAGACAGAAATGTCCCCGACTCACCACCCAGCTAGACTCACAGTAGAGCAGTAATGTGTTGTGTGGCTGGTGGAGCAACGAAACGTCCCAGATGTGCTGGATGCTGATGAGATGCTGATGACTTTTGTTTTTAACTCTCTGTTTCGAGTGTGTTCAACACCTCCCCCCCCACACTCAAAAACCGCCGTAGTTTCCCTCCATATCAGCAGAATACTCTTTACAAGCAGGAACTGAAAGCCCTGTTGAGGTTATACACAAAATGGAAAAGTAAGAAAGTGTTGCGAGTGTGATTCTCATGTTACCGTCTCTGTGGTTTCCTTATGCTGTGTAGTTTATAGAGGCGACTGCACCTCGAAACTACCCGATGTAACTCGCCTCCTTCTCCTTTCATACGACACACAGACCTGTAATTATTAACTCCCCTCCCATCATGCATGGCTGCCATTTCCTGTCTCACTCTCTAACCTTCCTGTGTCAAACTAGCCTGTGTGTACATCCTCACACACGCGCACACACACACACACACACACACTCACACACACACACTCACGGTTGAGTGTGTCACTTGTTGAGGCTTCCCAGAAGAGAGCTGCTGTTTTCTGCAAATGCAGTAAAAACAAAGACAGGCCAGTAGTTGCTGAAAATCCATTCCATAATTAAAGTCTGAGGGTCGTTGTGCTCGACACGGCGGCAACAACAAGATGGTCGCTGAGGTGTGAAACACGAGCAGACTTGGTAATTGATTACGTAACATGTGAAACGGACACATTTATTTCCTGAAATCTGTTTTAAACGTCCAGGAGATCAGAGAGTCGAAGCGACGCCAAAACCCGAACTTACCCCACTGAAGCTTCTTCCCTGTGCGGACGTTTTGAAGCCTTGAGTTCGGCGTTTTGGCCGTCGCATTCTTGGGTTTTTTGCAACCAGTGAACAGGAAGTGACCATATCTGGATGGAGGAGGAGTGACGTAGAGACGCAGTATACGTCTCTGGTAGAGACCTGTCAATCACTGTGTAGCCCCGCCCCTAAAGCATCCCCTGCTTTATGGTCTGTTTGACTCTAAATGGACCATCATTTACTAAATGAACATCATGCTGTATTGAAGAAGACTTGAAACTAGAGATTGAGACCATAAACTCATGTTTACAATGTTTACTGAGGTAATAAATCAAGAGAGAAGTAGAGTCATTTTCTCATAGACTTCTATACAACCAGAGGAGTCGCCCCCTGGTGGACACTAGAGAGAATGCAGTTTTAAGAGACTTAAGCTTTGTCCCTCCATAGAGGAGTATTGAACAGCGCTGATGTGTGTGTGTGTGTGTGTGTGTGTGTGTGTGTGTGTGTGTGTGTGTGTGTATATGTATATATATATATATACTGTATATTATATGGCGGCTCAGCAGTGACGTATGTTGACCTCAATAACAGCTCTCAGTAATGAGGTTTCGTTGAGCTCTTTTGTCAGTTTTTTTAAATCATACAGCGCTACGAACGTGTTTGCATATTCCCTAAATATGTATTCAAGTGAATAACAGCAATTTAAAATGAGGAGTGTAATTTTCCTCACTGCACTGAATGCATATGAATCATAGCTCACACACTCGAGACTGCATGGGTTTGTGTCTTGTTGCACGTCCACCAACAGCGCTGTGTGTGTGTGTCTGTCTGTGTCTGTCTGTGTGTGTGTCTGTCTGTGTGTGTGTCTGTCTGTGTGTGTCTGTGTGTTCTTCCCACTGAATCATTGATGAGGCTGTAATTTGAACGGCGGCCCTCCTATTTCTTCTCCTGCCTTCTGTCATCGCTGAGCCTCCTCTAGAGCCGCTTACCGGAAAAACCAGTCGGCCGCTCTGCCCTGGAAACGAAGACACAACAACAACAACAACCGTTTGTTATAAAGTGAACACGGAAACAAACAGGCGGAGTAACGTTTGAGCGCTCGTGAAAGATCAAACTGCAGTGAAAGAACTGCACCATGTCAAATGTGAGTATTTGCTGGTTTCTACGTGACCGTCATTTGGATTTTTGGACTTGTTGTCAAAATCCAAACAGTTTGAATAACTTTTCACTATTTTCTGATGCTTCACAGACCGAATAATCAATCAAATAACTGGAAAAATATATAAAACTGGATTTCACTCAATTTGCTGAGTGGCGTGTGCGAGGAAAGTCTTTTCACCTCCACTACCTTCTCCAGGTTATCTTGAAAGACTTCATACTTTATTCAGCGTGTTCTGCACGATTACTTCGTTTACAACTGCCTGAAAAAAATGTGCACCAGAGTTCTGTTAAACAGACTCTTGCTCTTCAGATTAGAGGCTGTTTTTTCGTTCCTTCCACTCATCACACATGGGGTTTTCGGTTGGTGCCTCTTTATTGAAAAGGTTGCGGCTTATTCTAATTAATCTAAGGCAGCCAAAGTTTGATTTTGGGAAGAGTTAAACGGGAACCACCACCACTGTTTTTAATCCTCTTCTTGCGCTGCTGTTGTTAGACGGTGAAGCAAACAGTGGAAAGAAGGAGTCTCTGGGTGACACATTTGTTGTGAGTCAGATTCTTGTATTCTAGTCCACCGAGCCTCCAAAACGGGCCGACCCCGGACACGAGTCCAGCGCTGAGGACTCTGTTGCGGTGGGACCGGATTCCTCGGAGATGCCAGTCTCTGAGACTCCAGAGCAACCAGCAGCTTGTTTTGATGAGTTCATTTAAAGTCTCAGCAGGAATTTGGCGCCGAAGAGTCCGAGTCCAGTCTGGATTGTTAGGAGTGGATGACGGAGGTGTGAATGGCTCTAAGAAACGAGGGGGTCGGTGTGTTGAGGTGTGATGTTTAATTAACCCTCTGAACCCCAAAACACTCCGGTGGGATGGAAAAGCAAGTTTTTCTCCAAAACTACGTTTATCCGCGCCAGAAGCTGTAAAGACCATCGCTATCGTGAGATTTTCCTCTGTCCGACAGTCATTGAACACACCTTGTGTTACGAACGGTTCCGTCAGAAAACAATATTTCATCAAAAATGTTTTATTCCACGTCTCATTTAAAATTGAACCTGAATTAAACTGTTTGCTTTAACCAGATTCTATAAAAAACAATAAATTCTGGGCTCTTCAGCGCAACCGGGAAGCCATGATCGATTCATCTGAGACCAACAGTCACGTGACAACAAATCTGGGAAACTTGGACTGAACTTCAGGCTGTAAACACAGAGCAGAGCCGAGAGGAGAGGCTGGAAGTAGTGAATGGTTTAATATATAAAACATGTCGAGCCTCCTTTCTTCTTTCCAACATTCGTAACACTTGTGGACACTTTGAGAAATGTTGGTTTTATAGATTCCAACATTATCAAAGAACTTCAACTTGTGTTTTCTGTCTTGTTTATGATTGATGTCATTCTAACACGTTATTCTGCACTAAAGACGTGTTCTAGTTCCCTCTACTTCTAGCCGTGATGGTTCTGTTTCCACAGAGGAGCAGGACTTTTAGATTACAGTGAAAAACGAGGCCTCGGAGAGGGAAACGTCCCCTAAACTGCTCGGGGGTTCAGAGGGTTAATTGGTCGCAGGGTTCGGGCCGTACGGGACGTGTCCTCACGTGTCGGCGGCCCTTTTTGATGCCCTCCTTCGTTACGCTCACATCTGCTTTCAACAGCGCGGCTCCGAGCTTTACATTCCTCACCTCGTGTCTAATGTTCGAGTCCTCTTCCTGACCCGGCTCCACATATTTCATGCCTTGCCGTTTATAGCCGACGGGTGTGAGGATTGTTGTGGCAACGCTTCCTCGGGGTCAAGTGTTGGGCCTCGAGCCCGAGTGGATTATTCTAATCCAACCTAGTTACCGACTGCTCCCCCCCTATGCCGTCGTAGTCACACACAGCTGTGGAAGACCCTCTTTAGAAGTAGCTTAGCGTGGCTTAATATTGGCCCTCGTCTCTTGTCGGCGGAGCCTCGGCGTGTTGGGGAAGTGGTCGGCTTATCTGGTGGAAGCTAATGGTTCCTCCAGAGAGCCCAGAGACCACAGAGCGAGCACGTCCGGTGATACGTTTCTGATGAAAGAGGAGACAGATGGGCTGGAGCTGATTCATATTTAATGCTCCGTGTTGGGGAGCACGTGTGGACCCTCCTGAGTCAGCAGGTTGTTCATCACACAGTTCATACGTCTGCTGTTTATTCACATTTGTCCGACTCTTTATGTTACGTTACACACTGCTGCTCAACTTTCTCTATTCAGACAAACAAGACGGATATAATACACTCATGTTATTCTGTTTTTACTCTTCTAGTTTTGATTTCACGCTGTTTTACTGCTGTTATTATAGCTTTTAATTCAGTTTTATTATTTCATTCTCTCGCGTGCTTTGGTCTCAAACTGTTACATTTTTCTCTTGTTTCGTCTTATTTTGGGCTCGTCAGTCATCTGTGAAGCACGTTGAACTGCACTAACCTGCGTGAAAAGTGCTTCAGTAATAAAGTTTGATCGATTAATATAATCACATCATTTTTAGTTATTAAAGTAAATATGATGACCAGACTTCTCTCTATAGACTAGAAGCCTCAGCGCTGCGTCTGTCCTTCCTCTGCAGCGGTGTGTCATGTGTTTCCATCCTTCTCCGTGTAAACATTGGACCACACGCTGGAGAGGAAACCCTCCGGGGACCGCTGAACATGAGAAGTGTTGCTGCCTGTGAGCGGTCGGGGAATTGGGACTCGGCGTCTGTGCATCGACACGCCGGCTCTAAATCAGTCTCGAGCCGAGCGGCTGCAGGCGTGTACGTCTACGGACATGTTGCTGCATGTCTTTAAGCTTCAGAGTGGTCTCATTGAAGCCACGCATACTCATGTGAAACACTACATGTTTAATCAGTACGAGACATTACACTTCGTCAGCCGCTTGCCCGTTAGCTAAACATACTTGTCCGAAATATAAAATATATAAAATATACAAAATATACAAAATATATAAAATATACAAAATATATAAAAATATATAAAATATACAAAATATATAAAATATACAAAATATATAAAATATACAAAATATACAAAATATATAAAATATACAAAATATATAAAATATACAAAATATACAAAATATATAAAGTATACAAAATATATAAAATATACAAAATATACAAAATATATAAAATATACAAAATATATAAAATATACAAAATATACAAAATATATAAAATGTAGGCCTATTGACAAACAAATAAATAACATCAACAGAGATTTGGACAAAAAAACCCCGTCAAATTCTAAATGTGATTGTCATCTGTTATATAAGGATATTTGCATTTCAACACAAAATTCAAAGGATTCGGGAATAAATGATTCCTTAATCTATTTGCTTTGATTAAAACAATTGGGGGCGACTTTAATAGTTTTATTCATATATTATAAGCTGCTTAGACGAGTCATTATTCCCTCACTAATATCTATTTTATATCGGTGTGAAAACATCTACTATCAACAACTGGATTTATTCCAATTTTACCATCCAAAATACCCATTTTTACTGTTTGGAGCTTGAACGCACCATAATGGAACTAAATGGAACCTCCATACGTTAGGGTCACATATTTAATCTGAATATCGGCTCCTAATAAAGATAACTTTTCACTTTTCCAGTCCGACAAAATGACCGATGCCTTCCACTGGCCTCAGGCAAGCGTGATCATACTTCTATTGTCTGAACTGCCGCTCAGTGACTCTCTGGTTCGTATTGATAACACAGTCCTCTCCCTCCGTGTTCACCCAGCTGAGCTTCAGGAGATTCAATTCACGCTACATTAATTTCCTATTACGTTGCATCAGCTGTTTGTTTTTTTATAGTTCCTCTGGATGGAGGAGCTCCATGTGTGCCAGTATACACACCGTGGGTTTATCTAGAGACGGTACGCTGGAGGTTTCTGTGTGAATGGAAGTGAAAATGTGATCAGGAAGAGCAGCCAGTCAAACACACGAAGAGCTTTACATTCAGTGACAAATGAAAAAAGGTGTCGATGCCCTTTTTCTGAGATGCAATTCACACCACGAGAAAGAAGAGAGTGTGAGCCGGCTGGAAAATAAACACTGTGTGTGTGTGTGTGTGTGTGTGTGTGTGTGTGTGTGTGTGTGTGTGTGTGTGTGTGTGTGTGTGTGTGTGTGTGTGTGTGTGTGTGTGAGCCATGTGTGTGTGTGTGTGTGTGTGTGTGTGTGTGTGTGGAAATCCAGTCAGACAGGAAGGTCTGATTATTTACATGGTAAAAGAGATGACTGGAGGCAGTCTGCGTGCTCCAGGTATTAGTTATTTAATTGATTGCAGCGTAACAAAGCCTTTCTTTACTCTGCCAGATTGCACTCTGGGTATTCTCTAACACCACGGGTCAGCGACGATCAAATCAAGGCTGTTTTGTCTCTTACCCTGTTTTTATATTTATAACCTGCATTGAACTAAATGCAGAGCAGATGTCAGACCAAAGAATTAGAACCGGAGTAGAACGAACATTTACATTCAAATCAGCGTAGAGCTGAACGGGCAGAGCGGCGGACATTTTTACGTGTGTAGCGTTGCCGTTGCGACTAACTTCCGTATGAACTAAACCGACTCACAGCAGGCCGAGGACTCGCTGAGGTTTTGTAGTAACGACTGAGAGGAGCAGTGGAGTAGTAGCTTCATCCACACTCTCTCGTCACAGCGTAGGAAAGCACACTGCTATCAACAGATGAGCGACATCTTTGTTTAGCATAGCTAGCTAGTGAACTAACGGACATCTGGCTAGTTAGCTAGCTTGTTACTTCCACCACGCGTTCATGCTTTTCATGCACGTTAACATGTTCCTTTCTTTAAAGAATTGGATCGTTAGTTTTAAATGAACTATTACACTTTAGTTTTAAGATGCACCGTGTAGCTGCATTATGTAGAAAATATAGATATAAAGTCCAGGATGAAGCCTTCGCTACAGACTACAGGTTAAGAATCAAAAGTGATGCTGAGGTGACGATCGCCGCCTTTAACAATCAAAACAATCTCAAATCGAACCCCTCTGTTCACGACAAATGCCCACGTTTACACACTTCAATACATTTAGCAAAACTACTTCCTGTCCCTCCTCATTCTGTTCATGTTCAGCGGTGCCGATGCCGTCTGTTCGTGTTCATCGATCGGACGACCAAGACCGACAGATAAGAGGCAGAATGGAAGATAGTCTGGCGTCAGGTTTGCCGGCTTGTGCCCCCCCCCCCCCCCTCCTCTCGGATCAGTTTCCGAGTCACCGGGCGTCTAATCTCCACAGTGTGCATGAACCCGATCCCTCTGCACTGACCCCACCACACTGGACACCAGACCCAGGGCGTCTGGAAACGAGCTCACGCCCACACGAACGATCACATATGCAGCACAAGTTGCACTTCACTTGAACTACAAATGAAATCCCCAACCACGGACACACACACACACACACACACACACACACACACACACACACACACACACACACACACACACACACACACACACACACACCTCCCACGTGACTTGACATGAAAGGTTAACGCAGGCCTTTGACTCGTCTTTGAGCGGCGTTGAGATGAAACTCGCGGTACACAGAGAGGTTTATGGTCAGACCCAGCAGACCTCGCTCTCCTCCTGCACGACGCGCTGCACGATGCTCCAGTTTAGTCACCATTTGGAAAAGCGATGATGGACGTGAGAGGAAACCGTGGGAGGCCTTTCATCTCGTGCTTCTTTCAAACCCATAAACCAACGACGGCTGTCCAGAGTTTTTAATTCACTTTGAATTGACATAACAGGATGTCAGATGTTCTCAGAGGTGAACAGTTACTAATTAATCCCGCACACTGAGGAAGGCGTCGTCGTTGTCACACGAGGTTTCTGATATTTGAGGCGTTGATGTGGAACTGCTTCTCCTCACGTGGACGTCCTCTAGTCTCTTCTGCTCTGCGTGATGACTGGAGAGGTTTTAGGCTAATTGTAGATGTTTTAAGTTCACCCTTTAAGTTACTGCCGGAGCCTCTAACTGAGGTCGTTTTGTGGTAGTTTAGGAGACTTTAATATGACGTTTTTAAATAATCCTCCCTCACTAATTAACAGGAGTTGTCGTCGTAGTTCAAATTGAAAACAAATGTTTGTATTTCGGTGGGTGGGACAGAAATGTGCTGCTGCTCTTGTGGCAGAATTAGCCGCTATGTCTCCCGAGAGACCGTTTCACTGCAACTCCGTTGGGTTTTAAATGTAGCAGCAATCTCCTCCGTTCCTCGAGACCTCGAGATGCTTCTTCTCTTCTACCTGAGCTGAAGTACTTAGACGGCTAAACAGGACTACGGGTTAAGGGGGGGGGTGGAGCTTTTTGAGGTCGATCAGCTGAGCGTGCAGGTCTTGTTTAGTCTGTAGTTCACAGCTAACCTCTTTAACATCTCCCCAAAAACCCGAAGTGTTACCGTAAAACCACCGCTTTTACCATCAAAGCATCGTAATAACTTATAACGGAAAGTAGGCTAACACCATATCATGAAGGAATCATTCTCATGATAGATCTGTTCATTCTTCTTTTAGTTAAGTGTTTATTAATCAATTATCACTAAATAATGCAACATTTCTCACATTTTCCCAGAGACCAAGAAGATGTCTCGAGTTTTTTTTGCCCAACCAAAAGTAAAAAATCTCTAATATTTATTTATGTCGCTGTGAAAACGACACAAAAACTACATTTTACAAGATTACATCTCATCTGCGATGTCCTGATAACGATCGTCAGTGACACTTTATTATAACTACGGTGGTTAAACTGTGAAATCAATCCGTGGTTCACACGCGTGACTCCGGTCCGTGACACCGCTAGACGCAACGCTCTGTGTCTTTGGTTGCAGACTTGGCCTTTGACACTTTACCGTGAACTCTCACCTAGAACGCTGCAGAGCTACAACACACCAACAAGTTAAAAAAAAAAGCTCCCCGATCGGTTTGAGACAACGGGCCGTTTGTCACGAGGGGATGTGAAGATGAAACGAGTGAAGAGGAGGCAAAAGACGTTCTGAGTCTGGAAATCTGTAAGCTTTTGAAGAAGACGTGTGAAGAGGCCGCTCGGCGTGGAACAGCTGGGGAGCTCAACAGAAACATGAAGGCTGAGAAAAAGGCCTGACAGGAAGTGGTGAGAGGCAGTAGCACGGGCGGGATTAGCCGCCGGATGACCTTCTTGATGAAGGGCTTCCACAGACATCACAGCAGCCACAAGTGAGAAGACGAGCGCTGTGCTTTCTCCTCTTCCTTCACACCCGCACCGACAACCGTCTCCCGCGTTCAGCCCACGTCGTTTCGATGCCTCGTTTTAAGCCCAGCGGGCAGAATATCTGCAGATCTTTTGAGTGTCAAAGTTAAGTGACGACTCAACATCTTTCCAGTTTGTTGTCTTTTCTGTGTCGTCCTCCCGGAGTCTTTGACTTCTGTTGTTATTTATTACCAGCAGGGTGTCGTGTTGGAGGTCCTGCTTTTCTGGTGCCTGATGTCGGCTTCTTTCCTCCTCGTTTGAACCTGTTTGCTACAGTTTTTAATTCATCTTTTTTTAATCATTTTATATCAAAAGCTCACTATTTCAGTAACACTTTTCTTTGTCATGTGTTATAGTGAACTGGTTACCTTTTAGATTAACAAGGACTTGGAGTACGACATCTCAGGGTCTGGCAAATCATAATATATAGAAGAGAAAATAATCGATAGATTTAACCCTCTGAACCTCAAGCGGCGTTTTTCTCTCTGGTATCTTGATTTTCACTGTAAAGTCCTGCACCTCTGTGGAAACAACACCATCATGAGTAGAAGTAGAGAGAACACAATGTGCAGGACAACACAGATATGATGCCAAAAATCATAAAATAGAAAAAAGTGCCCAAAGGAAAACCATTGATCGGAGCTTAATCGTCTTAATGGAAATAACACACACTTCTTTGCTTTTACTTTATATGGAAGTTTATTATTTCTTCTTATTATTTATGTTCTGAACAATTTCAACATTAAAGTCATTTCTGTGTTGAAATGGATGATTTTAGTTGAGAGAGTTTCAGGTGCAAAGACACGATGAAAACTTTATGTTTAAGTATTGTGTGTCCTGAGCACTGAGTAGGGACGTGTTGTCACATGAGCTGAAGCCTTAAGGCCTCAGCGTTTGTTGGTTATTAATCAGGACCTACTGTAGCATCTAGACCACGCTGTAGTTCCTCTTTGAGTTCCTCTTGGTCCGTGACGCTGTTAACAGCATCTTCTGACACATTGTTTAGTTTTCCGACCGACCGACCAGCCGAGAAGCTCAGCCTCCGGTTGTTTTGTTTCCACAGAGCCCTGTGATCCTGAAAGTGTGTCACCCTTAAACACACCACAGTCATCACGCCTCACACACCTTCTAGCATCAACACGAGCGCGTCGTGCAGGACTGGAGCCCTGCAGAAAGCTTTGTTAGCGTTCGGTGTGACCTGGTTGCTTGATACGAGCTCTGTTTCTCTTAGCGCGGCTGTGCACATCCGGTAAACGGCACTTTGTTTGACATGTTGCACTCGAGAGGAAAAGCGCTGCTTCCGTGTACGGACATTTGTTCGTCAGCGGGAATGGCAGGTGTCATCCGTGCCTCCTTCCAGTGGAGCTTTAACGAGGGCTTTTTGTAAGTGTGAGGTTTGCTGTTCCTGCTGTCGGAAGCACGCCGTTCCAATCCCTGACCTCTGGGTCCGCGCGGTCGGCCTCGCTGAGCCTCCGGCTCTATTGTTGTAGCGCCGTGTGTCTCGGTAGCTAAGCAGCGGTTGGCACGCAGCCACGCCGAGAGCTCCGTGTCCCGCAGAGCTGCAGAGGCCACGAGCTTAGTCAGACAAACACACTGAAAATATTAGATTCATACGCCCATACAGGGCTCAGTGGGATTCTACATTTATTCACTTCACAAGTGGGTCAGAAATCTACTTTCCTAAAGTCAATCTTTACATTGTGTTGTTTACAACAAGCAAGACAAAAATCCACCTTTTAAACTTAAAGTGACTGCGAGGAACTTTTACCTGGTCCTGAACCAGTCTCAGTGTAGTCCTGATCCTCTATATGAACCAGTCTCAGTTTAGTCCTGATCCTCTATATGAACCAGGCTCAGTGTAGACCTGATCCTCTATATGAACCAGTCTCAGTGTAGTCCTGATCCTCTATATGAACCAGGCTCAGTGTAGTCCTGATCCTCTATCAGACCTCCATCAGTAAAGAGACCATCAGAGAGAAGATGGTCTGTTTCTATAGAGTTATTCTTGATGCTCGTCATCGGAGCCACCGGGTCAGATTCTGGTGAAACCAGATGAACTCATGCAGGTTCACCAGAACCTCCTTCAGCTCAGACTCCAGCAGAGACCGGTCCACCGTGGACAGACCCAGATCCGGCTTCACCTGCAGCCTTGGACCTGCAGTCGGTGCTCCGGAGGGAGGAGGAGAGCTCAGCTCCCGGCAGCAGCAGCAGCGTCTCCTCCTCCTCCTCCTCCTCCTCCTCCTCCTCCTCCTCCTCCTCCTCCTCCTCCTCCTCCTCCTCCTCCTCCTCCTCCTCCTCCTCCTCCTCCAGGAGCAGAGCTTCTCTCTGGGAGTCAACACCGACACCACGCTGCTGGAGACCCAGGACGTGTTGCTGGACCTGCTGGAGGGAAGGGAGGCACGGGAGAACCAGAACCAGGACTGAGAGGAGCAGACTGTCAGACCTGCTGCAGCAACATGAGAGGTTTTCTAAAGACAGTCTGGTGCTCAGAGACACGACCAGTTTTTCTTGTATTTTCTTGTATTTTCCCTCATTAAAACAGCTGACTTGTGTTGTGAAGCAAGTAGAGGAAGCAAAAGGTTTAAAGAAAGTAAAGCTTTCACTCAAAGTGGTTTCTGCCTCCACTCCTCTTGTTCATTTTAAATTAGTGGAGCCGTGAATACAAGCCAGACATCGTTCGTCGTTACTTCTAAGTGTAACGTTCACCACACTTG
The DNA here is from genome assembly GCF_910591455.1 of Pholis gunnellus. Taxonomy (NCBI): domain Eukaryota; kingdom Metazoa; phylum Chordata; class Actinopteri; order Perciformes; family Pholidae; genus Pholis; species Pholis gunnellus. The sequence goes on from NC_136538.1 coordinate 22,339,422, forward strand.
TGACTGCTTGATGCATGATGGCCGAGTGTGAGCGTCGTTTCCAGGAGGACTGGGCGGCTGAGGAGGAACACAAGAAGGAAGATCGTTTGTGATGTTTGCTGCTGTTGCTGTTGTTGTTGTTGTTGAGTTCCTCACAACAGAAGAGTTGAGACAGAAGGATAATTCAGCACTCTGGACTCTGATGTGTTCAAAAACAGGACCAACCGCACCCAGACCTGATGTTCCTTCGGTCCTCAGTGTCTGGATCCATAGGTCAAAAAATCAATGCCTGGCAAGTCAGCTCAACAGCTCCCTGGACACTACAGAGTGTGTGTGTGTGTATGTGTGTGTGTGTGTGTTGGTGCACATGTGTGTGTGCACAGAGAGGATTCTACATGCACACAGAGGAGAGCACAGTGCTTTAGTATGCATAGCATGTGAGTATGTGGGATTAACCCCTTGTGTCGGGGGAGCGGGTGGGGCTGAGGATTTACCGTCTTCACCTCCTCCTCCTCCCTTCTTCTCACCGACACGTCCTCCATTTTGCTTTTATCGCCTCCTCCATCCAGAATAAAAACCTCCCGAACCTCCGAATTAAAAGCTGTAAAGATTCACAGCCGCTCCTACCACCTGCTGAACTCTGTGGAGAATGTGTGTGTGAAGAAGCCGTTTATAGCTCTGATGCTGATGTGTGATGCGCTGGATAGAGATCCTCTTGTTCACACGTTGGGGGGGCGAGATATCGGGACGGCAGTTCTAATTTAATTCAAACGTGTTACTTCTTCAAGTGTGAAGCAGTTTGTGTGATTGTGAGGATATTCACGAGCAGGTAGGACCTCAGCCAGCAGGTGCAACAGTAACACTGAAGTACGTGTCGCACTGAATATTTGCTGAGGAGACCTCTGTGTGATCCTGGTCTTATTGTATCTTCAGTGTGTTTAGGGTTAAAGCCCCCCCCCTCATCAGCAGAACACTTAGCTTCCTATTCTTTATTCATGTGTGGCTTTGCATTCTCTGAGCAGAAAGGCACTCTGGGAATTGTTCAGCCTCACGTGAGGAGGCCTGGAAGGGAAGCGATGACGTGATCATCCGCTCTCTGAGTTACTGTTTCCGCTCTCGTTTTCGACAGATCGCTCAGAATATATTATTATATTAATTTATGTCGTCGATGAGTGGAAGAGATGCGACGACGTACGACAAAGAGCACGAGTTTAACTTCAACCTGTGAAGTCCTGAGGTTCTTCTAACAGGAAGTGAAGCAGCCAAATTCACAATTTGAATGCATTTGAATGCATTTTAATGCGTGAATGGATCCCGAGACGAGCGAGATCCGTCCTCTGAGCGCACAGACCGGAGTGATGTTGCACAATAAAAAGCCTCAGTTACACTCGACGGATCCGCTGCGGTACGTTTTGTGTAACCAGCATCAGACTGTGAAATAACAGTAAAGTACTGTATATCGTTTTTAATTAATCAATCGTAATTATTCTACACGGTTTCTTCTGCACCTCAACAGACGATGTTGGAGACGAAGAGATAGAAAATATTCAACACAATTAATTTAATCGTGTGTGTGTGTGTGTGTGTGTGTGTGTGTGTGTGTGTGTGTGTGTGTGTGTGTGTGTGTGTGTGTGTGTGTGTGTGTGTGTGTGTGTGTGTGTGTGTGTGTGTGTGTGTGTGTGTGTGTGTGTGTGTGTGTGTGTGTGTGTGTGTGTGTGTGTGTGTGTGAGTCATTCTCTGAAGTCAGCGTTTACAGACGCCTCACTCAGCAAGTAGAACCGGTCACGTGTACTCCAGGCCGTAGTCGTGTCCCTGATGCTCTGATGAAGGACGTATTTGTGTCGGTGGTGTGTTTTGCATTTCTACTTACTGAGCAATTTTAGCCATTTTTACATGTTCTGTAAAACTACGCTGTGCAGTAATTAAAGGGCCAGTGTGTAGCATTTAGGGGGATTATTGTCAAAAATCGAATATAATATTCATAACTATGTTTTTATTAGTGTGTATAAACGTGGGCTTTTTCTCCGCACTGCTCCTTTTAAGGGATAGTTTTGTTGTCCTCGTTTTCTGTCCTCACTATTTATAATCCCTGAGAACTCCACTTGACCCGGACAAAAAAAAGCAGAAAGACGTTTGTCTTCTGCTTCTTCTGCAGTTAGGAGCCTGGACTGTGTAGTCCGGGGGGGGGGGGGTTCATGATGTCCTCCAGGTCCCATCCCTCTCCAACCTGAGTTTAAACAATACAAGCTTTGGAATCTCGTGGAACCAATCCTCAAGTTTGAAGGCTTTAAATACTTTAAATAACATTTTACAACATCTTTCTCCATGATAGTCGTGAGGTAAAGAGTAGAAATGTAACATTCGTGTTGCAAAGCATCTGGCAGCACCGTGTGTGTGTGTGTGTGTGTGTGTGTGTGTGTGTGTGTGTGTGTGTGTGTGTGTGTGTGTTTGAACCACTGGACAGCCCTGTGATTGTAGTTTTTAATAGATTTTAGTTTTTGATGCTCAGACTGAACTGAAGCAACTCTTCATTGGCTATAAGGAAACAGAAATGTTCAGTGGAAGGTTTTCATCCACGTGCACGATATTAAACATCAACTGCAGTCTGTAGAAATCTAAACGTGTGGACATTAAAGATATAGATTGCATTTGAGTCCTTCTTCCTCCACTAGTCTCTGTGTTAATCCTCTTGCTGTCTTTCTTTCTGTCTTCAGGTCAGAACGTGAGAGACGGACACATGAAGCATGAGAGGGTGAAGCTGAGGCTCAGCTGACCCTTCCTCCTCCTCCTTCTCCTCTTCCTCCTCCTCCCCCCCCCCTCCCCCCTTCCCCCGTGCTCCCTTCAATCTTCACCTCCCACCCTCCCTCCCTCCCCGCCCTTCCCTTCCCTTCCCTTCCTGTGTCCCCGTCACCCTGTTGGATCTCACCCGTCTCGTCTCCCCTCCTCTTCCTCAATCAGCCGTGCCCGATGTACTCCCCGGAGCAGGAAAACATCTCCACCACCGCCTCCACCAAAGTGCCAGTGAAGTATGGCGAGCTCATTGTGCTGGGGTGAGCAACGGACACTCGTCTTTACACCCACAACACAGCTGGAAATGCACCTTAATGTCCAATCCTCCATCCTTTAGTAGTCGTACGAAGTCGTGTTTTCTTCAGATTCAGTTTAACTTTATTCGTCTGGTCCAGTGCTCCATAAAAGTAGATAAAACGACAACATAGTCGTACATAAAACGCATTTTATATGTTTTTAGCCGTAGGATATTTGTCCCGCCCTCCTCCTCCACCTCCTCCTCTGTGATTGGACGGCGGTTTAAAAAGTGACGTTTAAACCAAAGTTGAACTTTTTTCAACACTCGGCAACCAGAAAAAAACGACACGGAGGCTCTGCAGTCCGAACCGAGGCCTCAAACTTTATTACTTCTTTCAATCTTGACGATCCACTCCTTCTGTTCTTACCTTTCAAAATAAAAGCCCGAGACATATCACTAATAAACTAGCGTTTCACTAAAAGGAAACTCGATCAAATATCTCACAGTAGCTTTGGACTGTACCACAGTTTACCATTTAAAGCTTTTATTGGAAGTGAAAGAGTTGCAACTGTCGCAAATTTGTCACAAATTCTCCGGCGAGTATTGATTTTTGCGTCATTCGTCCGTCACGTCCCTGTTGCGTAAAGGCCTCGAGGCTGATTGACGGTGGAGGCGACGCAATAAGATGTGCAGCAATGTGCCGACAGAGACGGGGAGGACGACCGCTCAGATGATTTATCATTTAAAAATATTATTAAAGAATAGGCGATGAAACTGATTTAACTCGTTTGTTAGACCTCAAGTAAACACATTCAATGTAAACATAATTTATGTTTGTTTACAAGAAAACAGGGCTCCAAATGACGACGCTAATGAAAGAGATTAATTTCAGAACAATAGAAATAGTTGGCAAAGAGGAGAAAGAACTGTGGTTTGTGGTAAAAGACCAGGAGTCCAGAGGGAGCGTACAGTCAGGATTTATTCACACTTTGATGAGTTAAACTCGCTGATATCTTCTAACAAAGCTCAGCAGACGAAGAAGAGTTGATCACACACGGAAAGTTTAGTATTTTTGGACTCATCCAAAAACTCATCGGTAACGCCGCGTTAAAATGTTTTCCTCCAGAGGTTTGTTTTGACTCAAGTCCACATACTCAGCTGTAGGAACAGAAACCCTCCACCCCATAGAAGACCTTTAAGTCCACACACACACACACACACACACACACACACACACACACGCACACACACTTTCTCCAATAACAACTGACGGTGAAGGACTTCCTTTATCTGTCTGTCTCCTGTTTATTCCCAAAAGGGCTATTCCACTCCACTCCCCCGTCCCAGCCCACTCCACAGAGGAATGCACATGTCGGAAAGAGTCCTCTCTCTCACACACACACACACACACACACACACACACACACACACACACACACACACAGTTGGTTTCACAGCTGACTCACAGTTTGTTGCTGGAGATGACCGTGGACGTTTTCCCGAGTGAACCGCGGTTTTCCGTTTTGCTCCTGCTTTTTTCCGCTCCTGTTTGTTTATTTATTTATACATTTTTTTCAGTGTAGGTCAGGCTCTTTAACATGTCAACAGGCTGAACACTTAAATACATGCACACTGTTGTTCATTTAGTTTTTCTGAATTGGGCCTTTTCAGACTAAGACATGTGGATATTATTCGGGTTTTAGGAGCATTTTCTGGACAACGTATACGTCGCATTCCGACTATGCGTCTCCAGAAGTGTTTTTACGGTGGTTTGCAATAATATGGCCTCTTGCCCCGGTCAGCTCTGTTCGTTGTGGTTGCACACTGGTATATATTGTAAGATTTTGTGCACGTAAACATAGTCCCTGTGACACTTTGGGCTGCAGGACAACCTGTTTAAGTTTAATTACTGGAAACACAGAAGTTCTTTCTACCTGGTCACAACAGAACATGTGATTCAGTGTGAAGTCCTTCATTCCTCCTGTAGAGTCGTGACTCGTGGGAGTAAACCGCTCTCGGTACAGGAACTAGCATGATGGGTGAGCGGCTGAAGATACCGGCTCGCTTCACATCAGAGTTTTATCTGATTGACGGCCAAACTGTCTCATTGCGTCTCGCTGATGAGAGGCTGATTTCTTTCTCACTTCGGTCGCTGATATCTGGAGATGGACAACCATTCAGAGACGAGGCTGCCCACACCAAGAACAATAACTAAATCATTTAAAAAATCATTCTAACTCAAGTGGATGGTGGATTCCACACCGCGGTTATCGGTGTGATCACTCTCACAGCGACTTGCTGAACGATAGAAACACTGACAGTCACTCAAACTGTCGCCTCTTGTCCTGTCGCTCGTAACATATTGATGATGTCGGTAACAATTCTTTACCTTTTGGCATTGACGTGTGTCCCCTGTGTGCAGTAGTTATACTCACTTGGTTGATTTTGGAGAACTAGACGAAGGACAATCTGTGCAGGGCGCTGTGTTCATGGAGGGTTTGTGTCGGGAAAGACATCCGGCGTAAAACCTGTCAAATCAAATATACGGATTACAAAGTTGGATATCGAGCGGGGGGGTCGAGGCCGAGGTTACCAGCTAGATGGAAACACAGACTGTATATTAGAAGTGGACGTCGTCATCATGACGTCGCCCACTGGTTTGTGGACTGATGTTTTGAAGCCTCGGGAGTTTGGCAATTTAACCGTCGCCAGCTTGGATTACGGCTGTTGCCAAGCATCCCCTGCTTTATGGTCTGTTTGACTCTAAATGGACCATCATTCACTAAATGAACATCATGCTGTATTGAAGAAGACTTTGAACTAGAGATTGAGACCATAAACTCATGTTTACAATGTTTACTGAGGTAATAAATCAAGAGAGAAGTAGAGTCATTTTCTCATAGACTTCTATACAACCAGAGGAGTCGCCCCCTGGTGGACACTAGAGAGAATGCAGCTTTAACACGTGAAGCATCGGCTTCACTCGGCAGAACCGGAGGTTGCCGTCTGGATGGAAATAGATGATCTGCTGTGGAGACGAGAAGAAGAACAAGAAGTTTTTTTGTTTTCATAGCTGTGCTAACTAAACGGCTCAGCTGTAGTTCGTTTAGTTCTCCCAGCGGGCTGAAACAAAGTGTCTGGATTTAATCGAGACTCCCGTGTGACCGAGAACAGGCTAATTGAGAATCCCATCAACACAGAGAACAGTGTTGTGTTTGGCCTCCTCGCTAAACCCTCAGTCCAACATCGCCATGTTTGCAGCCCAGCGATGCTAATGTCCTGACCCGGAGGAATGCTGCAGCGGCTCATGGGACGGGCCGGACTTCCATGCGGCTCTTTAAACAGCTGTGACGTCAATGGAGACATTACACTCCCTCCAAATCCATCACTGTCCGTCTGTTTACGTGTGTGATTCTGTGTTGACACAGTAACTCTGCGACCACATGCATGTTTATGCACATTCTTAGTCCAGAGTCCGCCGCTTTGCAACAGTGCAGCTGTGTTGCGTCAGAATGTTGTTGATTTCTAAAAGGTTTATGTTCTTCCACCACTGCGTGTATATTAAGTTTAGGCACTAAGACATCTATTATGTCATTTAATATCTTCTTTATGACTTCTATATGTTCAAGCGTTTACAATACTTGGCAGCCTGTTTAGCCTTTTTGAGACTAGCAGCCACATGTAAACACACGGACGCAGCCTGTCTTTGTGTTTTCATAGGTTTACTGTAGAAGTGGCAGCTTGTTGCTGCACACTGAGCGTTACTTCACTGGTGTTTGGAGGGAAACACGCTTGTTGTGGGGATAAAAGACTGCAGTGTGTGTGTCTGCACACAAGGACTAACATTTTCCTAACTCTGGTTCTTCCTGAACGAGCTGCAGACACACACACACACACACACACACACTGCTCTTTAACACACACTAACTTGTTGCTAAACTTTGAGAATATTTGCAGACATGAATGCACTCTCTCACGTTACTGTGACCCATGGGAACCTGGGTTTGAACGCTTTGAGCTTTCTCCAGCAGACCCCTCCCCTCTCCCCCCCCTTCTCCATGGTTACGCTCTTGCCATGGTTACCCTTCCCAAACTGTTGCTGCGGCGCTGTTCCCTCACCATGGTTACTCATAAACCCTCCCGGCGGCGTTTGATCCCAGACGTCAGCTCCTCTCAGAGACGCTTTCACGTCTGAGCCGTCTTCACTGGACCGGGCGCCTTCAGCTGTGCTGAATGTTTACTCACTAAAAGTTACTGTGAGGAACTTTAAACTGGTCCTGAACCAGTCTCAGTGTAGTCCTGATCCTCTATATGAACCGGGCTCAGTGTAGTCCTGATCCTCTATCAGACCTCCATCAGTAAAGAGACCATCAGAGAGAAGATGGTCTGTTTCTATTGAGTTATTCTTGCTGCTCGTCATCGGAGCCACCGGGTCAGATTCTGGTGAAACCAGATGAACTCATGCAGGTTCACCAGAACCTCCTTCAGCTCAGACTCCAGCAGAGACCGGTCCACCGTGGACAGACCCAGATCCTCCAGCAGAGACCGGTCCACCGTGGACAGACCCAGATCCTCCAGCAGAGACCGGTCCACCGTGGACAGACCCAGATCCTCCGACTGTCAGACCCTGCTGCAGTAGAATGAGAGGTTTTCTCTGGTGCTCAGAAACACTACCACTGTAGTCCACAGGGGGCGACAGACTTGTTCCTTGTAGTAACTTTAAAGAAAACCTTTTAAGATGTTACACTCACGTACACCGTTCTGGTTTCTACGTGGGCTTACCTGCAACTGTGACTATTTCTTTTGACTCCTGGTTTGACGTTGCTGGATATTCCAGTGTTTTTTAAGTCATCCTCTGGATTCCTGCTTTTGTGGAAACCTTTTGAAAAGTTCTGAAATCTTAAAGGTTGTCTCTGAAAGTCAATAAATGTTTTTTTATTCTCTCTTCTTATTTGACTTAGCAAAACGTAACACCCCAAACGTACATGATAACAGCAGTTTAAATAACTGGCTTTAAAAAGATAAACAGCAAATGAATAATATCAAACATGAGCTGAAGAATGAAGTGGGTTCAAACAGTTTAATCTGTGTTTTTCTCGAGTTATCACATTGAGTGTAGTCACAGTACGTCGGTGGAGCCGGAGGAGTCCTTAACTTCTGTGGCCGCCGGATGTCATAACAGCGTTAGAGCAGTGAGCGGAGTTTATGCATGTTGCTAATGTTTATAAAGCCGCGGTTCTGTTAGCAGCAATATCACCTCACACTGGTGATGGCTTATCTGAAACACGTGTGTGTGCAATACAGAATACAACCTTGTGCAACCTGGGTGTGCCTCATGTTTGACAGAGTCGTGTGTAATCATTTATACCTGGAAAGTACAGCTGCAGGGTTTTCAATCTGCTGCAGCAAATGTGCGCTTTATTTCTCCTTTTCTACTATAACGCATCAGCTGCAGACGGGTCGGTTTGAGTCAGAAACGCACAAACACGCCGTTGATGGGTAGCCGGATCTTTTCTCAATGTTTTCTTACTTTAAGATGTTTACACTGAGACACACAGCAGCTCAGTCTCAGTCACAGAGACTCCATTCTGTCGGAGGGAACGCCTCTGTTTATCCTCCCTCCTCGGCCGTGCTGCAGCCTAAATGAGCCTCTTTGTGTGTTTATTTTCTCAGCCTTTCTGGGGTTGTGTTTGGAGGGCTTTGTTGTTAATGGGGACATGATGTGCTTTTGTTAAAAAAGCATGTATGATAAGTATAGAGAGTGTGTGTGTGTGTGTGTGTGTGTGTGTGTGTGTGTGTGTGTGTGAATATCGTCTTAAGGGCATGGAGGGAGTGCACCAAAATGCCTCCAAGCATTTTCCACAATGGTTCTTTTTCCAGTGTGTTTTATGGCTCCTCAGACAATAATGCCCTTTTGTTTTGTGTATGTGTGTGTTTATGTTTGTGTGTCTCTGTTTGTGTGTGTGTGTGTGTGCGTGCAGGTACAATGGCTCCCTGCCCAACGGGGACCGAGGCCGACGTAAGAGCCGCTTTGCACTTTGCAAGAGACCGAAGTCAAACGGGGTGAAACCCAGCACAGTTCACATCGCCTGCTCTCCACAGGCAGCCAAGGTGATCACACACACACACACACACACACACACACACACACACACACACACACACACACACACACTCAAGAAGTTCAGCAAAGCTTCCCTGAGTAAGCAGAAAAAGGGAAAACGAGGAACAAGTCTGAGTTTAAAAGGTATTTGAACATGTTTAACTGGAACACGCTGAAGCTTTATAGCAGAAACTACGTGAACGGTCCGGTTGAAGGTAACTGAGCGTTCTCTAGTAAAAGCCTGGGAAGCACATGTCCGCGCGTTTCCTTCGTCGGCTATAAGGCCGACCAGGAATCTGTTAAAGTGAACAGAGGGGGCTTGGACACGTGCCCCACCCTTCCTATTTGTATCCATTGTTCAGGTTCAATCCTCGTGCACATGCAACACTTTTGTCTCCTCACCTTCCATCCTCTCTTCCTTCAGGCCATAAGCAACAAAGACCAGCACAGCATCTCTTACACTCTGTCTCGAGCCCAGACGGTGGTGGTGGAGTACACCCAGGACAGCAATACGGACATGTTCCAGGTAACAAGCCCTCGGCTCTCGCAGACAAAGATACAACCGTTATTTATCACCACCTCGATGGATTTCCTTGTAATATGGCGTTACTTTAATCCAGTCTTGGATTTCTCCTGTAAATCAAACGAGGGGTGGATTTGTCAGACCTGAACACACAGACGTGATGCACATATTAGATTCAGTGTGACTTCAGTGCTTCCTTATCTTTGATGTTCAATGTGAGTAAACATCCAGGAATCCTCTTCGGAATCACAGGAAGAAGACGCTCCTTACAACTGCAGAACTTGCCTGATAATCATCACATTTTAAAGTTTTCTTCATGATTCTTCATGACTCCATAAGCTAACTGACTTATCTGATGACCGTAACGCGTCGTTGACCACGTCTTCTTCTAACTTCTCCAGATCGGTCGGTCGACGGAGAGTCCCATAGACTTCGTGGTGACGGACACGGTGGCCGGCAGCCAGAGCAACGCGGACACCCAGTCGGTCCAGAGCACCATCTCCCGCTTCGCCTGCCGCATCATGTGCCAGCGCACGCCGCCTTACACCGCGCGCATCTACGCCGCGGGCTTCGACTCCTCCAAGAACATCTTCCTCGGGGTGAGCTGTGTGTTTGGAGAATAAGAGAGGAGAGAGTTACCCGGCTCGTGGCTTTTTCTTAAAATCATAAATGAGTGAATGTGAAGTGAAGCTGGACCTCTAACTGAAAGCTGAGAGTGTCGGCCACGTCCCAATATAAAGAAGAATATATACGAATGACAAATAAAACCTGAAACTACAGATTCAGACCTGCTTAGTGAACATTTGAACTGTCCTGATGTTCCTCCTCTGGGTTTTTCCCATCAGGAGAAGGCCGCTAAGTGGAAGACGTGCGACGCTCAGATGGACGGGCTGACCACCAACGGCGTGCTGGTGATGCACCCTCGAACCGGCTTCACCCAGGACTCCAAGCCCGGCGTCTGGAGGGAGATCTCCGTCTGCGGCAACGTCTTCACCCTGAGGGAGACTCGGTCGGCACAGCAGCGGGGGAAGATGGTGAGGAAAAACACTGCACATGGGCCTTTCTATATGATGAGGATGATGAGGATGATGAAGATGACCTCACTAGCAAACTCAAGCTATAGGATAGCAAGCTGACAGCGTGCAGGAACTGATTTATTTGGCCACTTGGCAGCAGAAACAAGTTGTAAACACCACATTGACACATTAAGTCCAACATTATCTCTGTTTTTGGTCTCCACCTACGCCCGAGTGAAGTCTCTTTGGCTGCTGAATGCTCCGCTACGTTCACCGGCTAGTTGATGTCTGCGTCCGTCTGCTGTTTGACGCTGAGCAGGTGGTGTCATGTGGGTTTGTGCAGCTTCTACTCTAAAAACGGCCGCCGGCTGCTGCCGAAAGACACCGTCACGAGAGCGGTGAGAGTGAACCAAAACAATGAAACTCGCCGTAAAGCTGGGAACTGCAGATTAAATGAGCGACTCCTTTCACGTCATCACATTGTTATTATATATATAGATTCATTATAGCTGCTTATAAACAGGAGGATCATGTGATTGGTCGCTTGCGTCTGTGTGAGTGTGTGAGTGAGTGTGTGTGCTTCTCTGTGTCTGTCCACGGCTGATCTCACATTCTGCTGCAGCAACCTGCGTAATGTTTTGTGTTTTCAAGTTACGGCTGCGTGCTCAAGGACCTTCACGCTTTACTCCAAACACCTTCTAGTGCCTGTTCTGTTTTGTTCCGCCATAAACCGACTCCTAACGATACGTCAGTGGTCGTTACAGACACACCTGGCCAAGTCAAGAGTTCTAGTTCTTTCTGTCTTTGTCCTTTTTTCTTTATGTCTTTCTGTCCTACGTGTGTGTGTGTGTGTGTGTGTAACAGGATCTTGTAAGGAGATCCTCCAGCTGACGTCGGAGCCTCTCAGCCAATCGGAGCGCTCCCTCGTCAGCGTGGTCCTCCTCTGTTATTTGAGTGACTGGATTGAGTTTGTTGGTGTCTTTGATGAGGATGTTTCTCCTTTTTATTCAGTCACCCACAACACACACACACACACACACATCATCAACCACAACGACCGCACAGTCAGCAGTTCTGACGTTAACGCGTCTCTTTATCTGGCGTCCCACCTGTTTTTTCTTTTAAAGTCTCTCCAGCGCAGCACAAATGAACAGCTCTCTTATCTCCACCTGCCCTTTACCGCCCGTTAACTGTGTGTGTGTGCGTTCTCCAGCGCCGCACAAACACGCTCGTTATTTCACAGTCGATTGGCAATTTAGATCATCGGCAAAGCACCAGTTTCCATTATGCACGGTGACGGAGCACGATGGGGTTTTATTGAACACCGGAGTGGAGAACCACTCAGGAGACTCTTTTCTGTCTCGTCTGTGGTGATGATGTCACAGAGATACATCTTTCACACATTTTGGAAGGATGATGTTTCTATCACTCAGAGAAAAAGACAAACCATGAACTGAAACGATCCGCTTCGGCTGAAGCATCGGTTTGTCAGGTGGCCTTTTGAGAAGAAATCTGAAAGCAAACAGGAGACATTTACGGTTCATTAAAATGATCTACGTAGACGGAGACCGTGTTTCCACACAGCCAATCAAATGGCTCCATTTTAATCAGTATTTGCATAAAGCAGCATCGTCAGCGTTCTTCAGGCAGACGAGCACAGCAGCTACTCGAGACTAAACAAAGTTCTTCCCTCTTATTGAACTTTCAAACAGGAAAACACGCGTCTTGTTCTGGATCTTAATCTTAACAATAACAAACCGCTGGCTGTCAATCAAACACACGTAAAGCAGCACTTCTTTTACGTGCATAAAAACACACATTGACGTTGAAAAATGAACGACCAAATGTGATTTCAGACTCTCAGCTCTTTAATCTTTTTAATGGAGAGTGTTGCTCTCTAAACGGGATGACTGCCCCGCGTTACTGCAGGTTAACAGCTGAAGGACTTTCTGATTGAATGGGTGGAATAAAAAAAAGTCGTCTCAGCATGTTTGCCAAAAATCTATCTGAGCTAACTGTGTGTGTGTGTGTGTGTGTGTTAATAGTGTGCTGTTCCCTTGTTTGTTATCTCGCCTGTCCTTAGATCGTTTAAATAAAAAACATCCTTCATCAGAAAAACACAACGCCTACTGAGAGGAAACAAGTTAGGCTGAAAATAACGTTAATAATTTGTGTTTTTGGAGGATGTTTCAGTCGTGACCGTGAGGTAAAGATGGTTTGTTTCAGTTTGTGCACAGACTCGCTGAGCCAACAGGGCAGCTGCATGTCCTTCTGCAGATGGACACAAGGTTGAATCCGGCTTAATTAGGAATATCTTACAGTGCAGTTCTCTCTCTCTCTCACACACACACACACACACACACAGCGGTTTCCAGTGAGCCTGTTGTGAAGTGTAATAAATGAGTAGCGTGTCGGAGCTCCTGCTGTGGTTAATGAAAGCTTTTGTGCTGATAAATGATTCACTCCGTGTAAATTAAATTATAACGGCGTGGAGGTTTTCAAGTGTGCTCATTTATTTATCATTGAACGTGTTTTTCTCTTCGTGTGAGATTCAGAACATGGCTGTGACTTCTTCACGGCTCTCATCGTGGCGATAACAAGTTGATGCTAATATTATGAAACGTTACGGAACTAACTTTTCTACGATACCGTCGGTGCCGCGGGTCAAAGCTCAAGACTAACTTACCTGATAATTCTACATTTGCAACAACAAACTTTGTTGAAATCGACAGAAAGAGAGCTAGTTGATGTTAGCGGTTAGCGGTTAGCAGCAGGTGGGCAGCACAGTCCTGCTCAGCTAACGGCTAACAGCTAACGTACGGATGCTAAATGGGGTTACATTATGATGCGTTCAGGCTCCATTCAGAAAACATTAATGCAAATGGCAATACATGTTGAAGTACATGGGATTTATTGTACATTGGGTCTCGAGAATCGTTGAATTTCTCTGGTATCGTCTGCTGGAGGAAGAGACGCGTGATCCTAACGTTTCTGGTTTGAAATCCGCTGAACAGCTGGTGGAATAAAACAACAACAGTTTCTCCTCCAGAGAGACGCTGAACTCTGACCCGCTGCAGATCAGCAGCTCGTCGGCCAACAAGCTTCAACTGGACCGATGTGAATGTGTGTGTGTGTGTGTGTGTGTGTTACTGGTCAGTGTGTGTGTGTTACTGGTCCGTGTGTGTGTTGCTGCGTCTGTGTCTCAGTGTATGTGTGTGTGTGTGTGACACAAACCTCTCCGGGACAGACCGAAGGTTAAATGACCGTCATCAGAAATGTGTTTTCCTCGAGCAACAACGTGACCTCACCGTTAATCTGAGTGATGTCACCACAAACCTGAGAGCTCCTCTGAGTATCTCTTCTTCTTCTTCTTTTAAATAGTTTGTCGTCATCGTCTCATTTCTGCCGGAGCCAAAATGTTTCATCCAGATTGTAGTTTTCTAAATGTTCCAGCACCAACTCTTTGTGTTTCCTCCTCTCGTCTGATGTCATGCCTGCGTTACGCTGCCACCTACTGCTCTCAGGCAGATACTACAACATGTCAGTACCTCCATTCTCCAACTGAGACTCTCCCAGCATGCATTGGGAGAGAGGTGTGGTGGGACAGGTCGCTGGAATCAGGTCGCTGGAACATAATACAAACTCAGCGTTTGTATTGTGTTTATTTTTAGCCGAGCCAGCGGGCAGTGATGTCAGAGATGGTCAGTCTACATGTCAACAAGTATCACTGAAGCTGTAACTGTGATGATGCTAAACCATCATCATGTTCTCCTCTACATCAACTGTCATCAGTGTGCTCAGTGTGCAGTTAGTGCTTCATCATTTAGAGTTTCAATGCAGAAACTCAACATGTCTGACAATGTTCAGCACAATAAAAGTAAGAAACATCTATATTTATATATATTTATAGCACGTCTCTCTGTTCCAGGTGGAGACGGAGAGCCAGGAGCTGGTGGACGGCTCCCTCGTCGACCTCTGCGGGGCGACCCTGCTGTGGCGCACCGCGGAGGGCCTGTCGCGCACCCCCACCCTCAAACACCTGGAGGCGCTGCGGCAGGAGATCAACGCGGCGCGGCCGCAGTGCCCCGTGGGCTTCAACACGCTGGCCTTCCCCTCCATGCGGCGCAAGGACACGCCGGACGAGAAGCAGCCCTGGGTCTACCTGCAGTGCGGCCACGTGCACGGCTACCACGACTGGGGCAACCACCGCGAGGAGCGAGAGGGCCGCGAGGGCCGGCAGCGGGAGTGTCCCATGTGCCGCGCCAAGGGCCCCTACGTGCCGCTGTGGCTGGGCTGCGAGGCGGGCTTCTACGTGGACGCGGCTCCGCCCACTCACGCCTTCAACCCGTGCGGCCACGTGAGCTCGGAGAAGACGGCGGCCTTCTGGAGTCAGATCCCGCTGCCGCACGGCACGCACACCTTCCACGCCGCCTGTCCCTTCTGTGCCCAGCAGCTGACCGGCGAGCAGGGCTTCGTCAGACTCATCTTCCAGGGGCCCCTCGACTAGCAGGAGCCTCCCCAGCGTCCTTTGCGTGAAGCTGGAGCGGGAGCTTGTTATTCGTTAAGACCCTGCAGACACCGGGGAGCTACACAGATCTGGTTTTATTTCCTCTGCCGTTAAGATATAAACTTTTTGTCTGGACTTTTTTGTCTCTCTCTCATTTTTAAGTGACCTTTGTATTGATTTTTTTTCATGAATGACAACAAAGATTTCTATATTTTCACGTGAAACCAGAGACACAAAAACAAACAGAACACTGCTGGGTAAACCTTTTTTTTTTTGTTTGTTTCTGGGAAAGAACTTTCAGCAACCGTATTTTTCTAAATTACTAACACGCCGCGGTGCAAACGTGCGGTTTTTATTCATGTTTATTGTTGCAATATTCATCTGTGTACATCTCTCAGAGCTAATTTAAACAAAGATGTTTATTTATGGCCCAGGAACCAACGGCTTCATCCTCTTATCCGTCAGATGACTTCAGCTCTATTACGCGTTTTCATTTTAAAGTTCAGTATATTGTTGAGCAGATATAAAGTTTTAAATGTCTTCTGAGGGTTTCGTCTGTCCCCCCTTGTTCACCCCTCAGATCTGTTTGTCGTATTTATACCCCTCACTTTGAGTGTCAACCCCCCCCTCAAGCCTTTTTCACATTCAAAGCAATAGACTTGGACCGTAAACCTCCCAAAGCATTATGGGAAACTGAGTCTTCTAGGCGTCTGTGTAAACACTCAGACTTCCTCCCTTTAAAGTCAGACTGACGCGTTTCTGTTGGAGAGAGAATCTCCTCTGATCACATGTTGGCCACGATACCGCAGCGATGTAGCTAACACACACACACACACACACACACACACACACTCTAACCAAGCCTGGTCAAATCATTTTTGTTACATTAGAAGTTTAAAGGAACTTGCACACAGAAACTAATGAACAAAGATGACAACAAAGTGCTGCTTATTCCTTCTTCTGCTGTGATGTTTAAGCTCACCTGCACAGGTACAGAATGATCAGTATTCATTATTGTGTTGAGTTATTTATGCTTTTAACTTACAACAACATCCTGAAATACAAACGGTCACTCCGGCCAGTTATTACAGATCAGACGCTGTTAGAGGCCGATGCAGACGGGTGTTTTATTTTGAAAAACGCTGATTTATTGCACCGTTTCAGGCCTGATTTTAAATACATGATGTTAGAGGAAGGACGACTTTGCTTCTTCTTCTCTCTCACCTGAGTTGATGCAGTGCAGGAAGTCCCGCCCATCTGAACACATTCAACTGTAGCTGTTTGACTCAGGTTTAAAACACACAAACACACGCATGGCTTCAGGCTGCACAGTTGTCTTTATGAATGTGTGTGTGTGTGTGTGTGTGTGTGTGTGTGTGTGTGTGTGTGTGTGTGTGTGTGTGTGTGTGTGTGTGTGTGTGTGTGTGTGCGCCTCCGTGGCGCTCTGCACCGTGAGTACAAACTGGATCAGGATGTCCTGACATACTGTTCCTGTCTAACGGTCACGTTAACCCTAAACGAGAGTTAGCGGCGTCTTAACGAGCCGTAGAAGCCGTTAACAGATCACTTTGTGATAAATGTGTTTCCTGTTTAAAACTACGTAGACCTCAAATAACAGCCTGCAGTTTAATTAAACCTTATTTCTGTGAGGTTAAATTATTGTTTTTAATATCAAAACCAGGTTTTGAAATCGCGAGTTGAATCTCAAAAATGTTTGATTAGATAAATTTATCCTCAAATTATTCAGCGCTTCTAAAAAACAAAACACACACACATGACGATCAATGTTGTATTGAATGAACCCTCCTAAAAGATCTCCAGATAGTTACCCCAGTCGTGTGAATGTCACAGTGACCGAACTTACTGAGGTCATAGGTCACAATAATATTAAATCTGACATGTTGAAAGTAATCTAATCTAATTTATAAGCCTCGTTCTCCCAGAATGCTGCTGCTAAACAACAACACATCACTTCCTGTTTACTCACAAGACAAAGACACACACAGTCGCACTGTAGAAACACATCAGAGTCACGTCAGGAGTGTGTGTGTGTGTGTGTGTGTGTGTGTGTGTGAGAGATTGTAATTTATGTGATGATTGTATTTGTGTGTGCGTGTGTGTTCATCCGTCCGCACAGTAGTTCTCCATAAACACAGATTCATTCCCATCACTTCAGGGCTCAGACTGCAACACACTGACTCACCTCAGGGAGAAAACAATGTCCTGTGTCTCACACACACACACACACACACACACACACACACACACACACACACACCCCTCATAATACAAACGTCTAGTCTGGATTTCCTTCACCCACTTTTTGTCTCGTGGTGTGTCTCTGTGGGTAAAGTGTGAGTAAAGGGCTTCACTCTGTGTCTCTGTACTGTTATCTCAACCCTGTTTTTACTCCCTCCACTCCTCTTCTTCTTCTTCTTCTTCTTCTTCCTCTTCTTCATCTCCTGTCCGGAGTCTCCTTGTGCTTGAAAAGGCAAAAAAGCAAAGAATGTTTCCAGCAAACACTTTTTTTGTAACAACTTTAAACAATAAAGTGTAAAAGTGACGTATTTCATAGTGTTCTGGTTTATGATCACAAAAACAAACTGACTAAATGTCTTTGTTCTGCAGCAGAGCGGTGGTGAATTAACAATAATATATCATTATAATAACAGCTGTTGAGTTCCAGTCTCCTGCATTCAAAACTTTACTTAAGAACATAAAAAACAGAAATGTAAAAAACAAAACAAAAAATGTAATTAAAGTATCAATAGTTAATTAATTAATTAATGCTACTGTAAGTGTTAATATATCATTATTGGATTATTATTGATCAGTGAATATGAAAGCAGTATGTAGATAAGTTAAAAGTACACGTTTTCTCTCTGAAATGTAGTAAAGTATAAAGTACCTTAAAATGGACATACATTTTTGTATAGATAATGAAATAGTTCAAATGTGACCAGCTTTGATTATTTAATTTAACTTTTGAGTCGAGTAGACGGCGTCACATTTAGCTTATTTACCAAAGAATGCTTCAGAAAAACAAACTTACAGCTTCGTTCCTGATACACGAGCTGTAAGGTGCGTTTTTATTTTAAACATGTCGAGAAAACACAAAAGCATTTTTTGAAAAAAGAGAACAGCTTCAGTTCATTGAGAAGGTGAGTTTAAAGCTTCACGAGTTTTAAATACAAACAAAACCAACTCGTACATTTAATATGTGTGTGTTATTGTATTAGTGGAATCTTTCAGCAATTTGAAACGTCTGAACGATGAGCGCCGTCTTCAGAAAAACGATCTTCAATGAGTTCCGTCTGGAGGGAAAACTGTGCGACGCCGTGATCAGAGTCCACGACGTTGAGTTTAAAGTCCACCGGATCGTCCTCTGCAACTGCAGCTCGTTCTTCAGGTGAGCTGCTGGACTTCATGTCATTTAACACTGAAAGTTTGAAGGTGACTTGTGGAGTTCTTTGGGGCGCTACCAGAGCTATGGAGCAGTGTTTTTAGGGGAAAGAAAAATCTGCTTTGAAAATGTTTTTTTGAGGAGAAAACATGTTGTAAATGCATTTTAGTGAAAGACAATGAAGTGTTTCTGTTGACAAGAAAACTCCACACGTAGCCTTTAAGTACTGGTTTGAAAGAAAACGCAGAATATTTTTTTTCTCAACCATTCAAATAGAAGGAGAACAGACATTTCCATTTGAATCGACTTTTGTAGCAGGATAACCTTCCTTTAAACTCATCCAATTTACAGCAAATCGGCTAAGCGACTAAAATGAGCGGTGGGATTAGCGAGCTAGCAGGCTAAGTTGCTAGTTGCTTTCTCTCTAGACGGCCGCATGCAGACGCATACGCTCTCTCCTCATTGGGAAACAAGCTAAAAAAAAGACTGGCGCTCAGAAAAAGGCTCTATGTGGACATTATATGGTTCTCTCTTAAGAATGAAAAGCTAGCTAGCTAGCTAACTAGCCGGCCATGTACGGCCCAACTGACGTGTGTTGTCACCATAACAACAAACAAACCTTTTGTACAAAGCGAAAAAAGACCACGGAAAGAGTCCATTGTATTTCTATTTTCACTTGAGTTATATAAGTCAGGGCTGAAGACTACAAGTTTTGAGAAAAAAAAACAACAACACGGCGACGGCCGTAATCCAAGATGGCGACAGCAAAATCGTCGAACTCGAGGCTTCAAAACGTCCAATGAGTGACGTCAAGATTCAATGACGTGGCGTCCGTTAAAGGATCTTTCCTAGACTTCTATCTCCTCTGAATCTCGGCTCCACAGAGATTTCTTCTGCAGTAAATCGTCGCCATCAGAGCAGCAGCAGGTCTACAGTTTCTTCCAGGTGTCCCCCAACACCATGAGCCTCATAGTGGATCACGCCTACACCGGCTCCGTTGTGGTGACGAAGGAGAACGTTCTGGAGCTGCTGGCGGCAGCGGACCGCTTCGCCGTCAAGGGCGTCGTTCGGGCCTGCTGCGATTTCCTGGAGCGGCAGCTCAGCGCCGCGACCTGCATCGACGTCTGGATGTTGGCGGACTTCCACAAGTGTCCCGAGCTGAGGCTGAAGGCCTACTTCTACATCCTGCTCCACTTTGAGGAGGTCTCAGGGTTCTCCGAGAGGTTCCCGCGTCTCTCCGCGCAGCAGCTGGCGGATTTCATGGAGAGGGACGAGCTCAACGCGAGGCGGGAGAACGTCGTGTTTGAGGCCGTCCTCCGCTGGATCGGCTTCGCTCCTGAGGAACGCCGGGGTCACTTGGCCATGCTGCTGAGCAAGGTAACATGAAACCAGATGTGTTTGGTAGAACTAAAGTTATTTTATTTACGAGGAGCTTAGATAACCACAACAAAGGAAACATGAGGCGGACTACAAAAGGAAAAGGCCTAGTGGGTGCTGGTCAGATTAAAGTATTAAGTTCAGAGGAACACAGCTTACTTTTGATAAACAAGGGTTTTTGCCTCCAACTGGTTCCCGATATTTGCATATCAGGACAACTCATCTTAGATCATTGGTAGCATGTTAACTTCTTCAATAGCTATCGCACATCAGGGAGCGATATATCGATGGACTCTCGAACAACTTCCCTCCCTGTCTCTGTCCAGGTGCGCCTGCTGTTAATGTCCAGTAAGTACTTGGTCGACACTGTGAGCATGAACGCTCTGGTGAGGACGAGCTTGCCGTGCATGACCATGGTGATCGACGCCATGAAGACCCTGCAGGACTCCAGTTTGGAGAGACCTCTGACCAGCACCCGCCTGCCCTCTGCCGTGCTGCTGGCCATCGGCGGCTGGGAGACGTATTTTCCGACCGGCAGCATCGAGTCATACGACGTTCGAGCCGACCGCTGGGTGACAACGAGCTCCAGCTTGGAGGATGGTCGTACGTTCCACGGTTGCGTCGTCCTCGACTGCTTCGTCTACTGCATCGGAGGCTACGACGGAGACAAATATTTAAGCAGCGTGCGAAAGCTCGACCTCATCACCCAAACCTGGCAAGAGATGAGGCCGATGCACGAACCCCGGAGCTTTGTCGGCGTGGCGGCGCTGAACGGCTGCATCTATGCCGTGGGAGGCCGTGACGGATTCGGGCTGCTCAAAACCGCAGAGAGATACCAGCCCGACACCGGACAGTGGACTGTGATAGCGCCGATGCACGAGCCGAGGAGCAACAGCGGCACGGCGACGCTGCACGGTAAGGTATGTGGAACTGAGGACCGTTAAAGAGCAATTTAACAGCAGCTGGACATCTTGTTTGTGCTGAAGGTTACAGACAGAATGGCAGACAAACAGTGATAAAAAACAATTTAAAATAGTAGTAGTTATCATGACGCCACTCAGTGGTTTGTGGACTCCACGTTTTGAACCCTCGAGTTTAACGTTTTGGCCGTCCCCATCTTGGGTTTTTGCAACCAGTGAACGGAAGTGACCATATTTGAACTGAGGAGTGACGTAGAGACGCCGTATACGTCTCTGGTAGAGACCTGTCAATCACTGTGTAGCCCCGCCCTAAAGCATCCCCTGCTTTATGGTCTGTGTGACTCTAAATGGACCATCATTTACTAAATGAACATCATGCTGTATTGAAGAAGACTTGAAACTAGAGATTGAGACCATAAACTCATGTTTACAATGTTTACTGAGGTAATAAATCAAGAGAGAAGTAGAGTCATTTTCTCATAGACTTCTATACAACCAGAGGAGTCGCCCCCTGGTGGTCACTAGAGAGAATGCAAGTTTTAACTAAATTAAGCAAAATTGGCATTTTATGTTTTTTTGTGGTGTCCAGACTCCTTAAAATCAATGTGGATATAATCTGGAGTTTGCCACAAAATGCAGTCTGAACAAGGCCTCGGAGTCTACAGTCATGCTAGCAGCTCTGTGACTAAAGCTAAATGCTAATGTTAGCATGACAACACGACAATGCTAACATGTCGATACTTGTTACTTGTGCAGTGTTCACCATCTTAGTTTAGCCTGTTAGCATGCTAACATTAGCTAATTAGTACAGCCGAAGGCCTTTAGCATAGCAGGTATTTGTTCACAGATCGTGGTAGCGTGGCTAACAATAACCGATGTTGTCTCTTTACGTTTTTTCCCAGTTGTACGTCTGCGGTGGTGCCGGCGTGGATGAACCTCTGTTGACCGCTGAGTGCTACGACCCTCACACCCACCAGTGGACGTGGATCGCCCCCATGCTATGTGCTTATAAAGCAGTGCGGTCCGTCGCCTACAAAGACAAAATCTACGTAGTAAGCAGAGCACACGAAACATCGATGTCATTCATTTTTTAGGACCATCGCTGAGGACACTGAGGACGTATTGTTGGTATTGATTCTGGAAATTTGTTTATTTTAATGACCGAGTACCCATTTAGCTTCTATGATTGACTTTTATTGGGGGCTTCTCAGCCGTTTCTTAGGGTGAGGGTTGAGCTTTTACTCGTTGATATTAAATACCACATTGTGGTATTTGTTTTTCTGAGGCTGGAGGTTATGGAGACCGCAGACCTACGTGCAGAGTCCTCACCTATGACCCAGGATCAAACAAGTGGAGCGAGGAGAAACCCACGATGTACGCTCGCTCCGGCTTTGGCATGGCGGTGTTGGAGGACCAGCTGTATGCGGCTGGAGGGTCCGACGGTTGGAGCCCCATCAGTAAGGTGGAGCGCTACGACGAAACCACCGCCAGCTGGCACGTGGTCCGGAACATGGAGACGCCTCGCACCTGCTTCAGCCTCTGTGTGATGGAGCGAGACGCTTACTCTGCTGCCTATCTGTCACGGCTGTCAGGAGAAGGGCCTCCATGTCTGTGAACCGGTGGGTTTATGGTCCATCTTCCATCATCCGAAACTACGATATCAAGCTCTTTTTGGCTGTTGTTCTTTATCATCTATCAGCTTTATTAAATAAAGAAATACATGTCTTAATTCATGAAATATGACTCTATGGTGACACTTTGTAACCAAGATAGCCACGACCAAAAAACTAAATAACGACGACCAAAAACAGAGCTGGCGACGGACAAAAATCCACCAAGATGGCGATCACCAACAACCAAGATGGCAACGGCCGAAAACCAAGATGGCAACGGCCAGAAACCAAGATAGTGATGGACAAAAATCCACCAAGATTGCGATCACCAACAACCAAGATGGCTAATGCCCAAAATAAAAAAGATGGGGACTACGTTCACTTCCTATATACAGTCTATCGTTCACGGTTGATAAATAATGTAACTTCAAGCTAAAAGCAATATATCTAGAAAAAAACAACGATAATTTGCTGTTTTCCAGAGAGTTATGTGCTCAATACCAGATATCCAATATGACTCTCTTGGTCAATGATGAATGAAGTGATTTTAGCTGCAGAGAAAACAGATGACGCTTGCTCATTATTTTTCATATTGCACTTTATTCAGCTCCGAGGAGGCAGAACTGGGCCCCGAGACCTCGTCACCGTCACAGATCAACACTTATTGCTTTCAGACATGTCGGACCCATCTCAAGTATATATATGTGTGTGTGTGTGTGTGTCTGTATATATGTGTATATGTGTGTGTGTGTGTGTGTGTGTGTGTGCACCTCCTGTCTTTGCGTTGTGTGGACGCTGAGTGACGGGATGGACAGCGGAGTCGTAGGACATTAAGGTCATAATGTGAGCAAACAGAAAACAGAAATATCATCTACATCACACAGGGGACTGTACAAATAAAGGCCTTCACTTTAACACATCAGCTGTTACATAGAATGTCATGGCATTACAACATTATGACTGAAAGGGCACCAAACAGGCAGACTCACAAGCTAGTTTCTCCTCTATGGTACAAACTGTTGGGAGGTTATTCTGGACTCTGGAAGAAAGGGACCCATTTATTTCTCAGCACAAACTCCCCTTCAGACTGGATTTCTGCACAAGATGTCGACCTGTATATGAGACGTGTCGACCCTCACAGAGCATTATCACCATCTTTAGCATCTTTCAGCTTCTTGTTCTTGGTTTTCTGGCCTGCAACCTTTACAGTTAGATGAATCCAACACTGCATCAATGAACACAGATCTGATGTTTCGGTCTCTTCACCGGACGCTTGAATGATGTGTAAATCACAAGCTTGTTGATTCAGAATATGTCTGAGTAATTTAACCGCTTAACTATTATATTTTCTTAAGTGACTATTCACGGGGCTGATGGCCCAGCGAAGGGTTCGAATCTTTCTGTGTGTCTTCTTCGTGCACGATGATCTGGAGACTTCCTGTGAGTATATTAGCCGCGTGATGACCCGTCGACATATAACGACACTTTAATCCGGTTACGTCTCTCAGTTGAACATATCGTTCACAGCCGAGTTGTGGAACCTCGCAGTGAGAACTTTGTGTTTGGAATAAATGGTTAAAACGCTCCCGTAACTTCCCCTCTCTGTGTAAGTACAGTATGTGATTAGCATTAGCAGTTTATTATTAACAGATTATTAATGTTACCATAGAATCTATGTTGAGTCTGCTTTGGCAGAAAAGAAAATCAGTTAGAAAAGAATACAAATTAAATACATTTGTAGATTTAGGTCATTATTTAACATGAGAGCTATATGTTTCATTATTAACACTATTACAGGTTTCTAATGTATAATAAACAGCCTGTAGAGGTCAGTATATCACACATGCACACTTCCTCTCACAATGGGCTGAAACATGACAAACGGGTCACATGACTGGAATGAAGCCTACTGGGTCACATGATGAGGGTGTGTTTAGTGTGTGTGTGTGTGTGTGTGAGTGAGTGAGTGAAAAAGAAAAGGCATCAGTGATCCATGATGCGGAGGTTTCCCGATACGATTTTGTTTTCCAGCATGGAGCCGGCGGGGATATCGATCCGATCCCCGTGGTTGGCGATGATGATGACGGTGCCCTGTGAGGAGGAAGGAGGACGTTAGAACGGGGTTTAATTCAGGCAATAAACCAGTGACAGCCATCATTTCTGAGTTATCACACTCAACCGGAGAGGCTTTTAGCTTAAATACAAATTCAATGTTGTGCTATTTATTATGGAGCAGTTTTAAACCCCACGAAGGATACAGACGATCAGAATAAACTTTAGGTTATTTTTTTAACACAAACAGAACAGTGGCATTAAATACTCAAATCAAACAAACTCAACCGCACCGCCAGTATCATTTTAAAGTTTAAATTAAAGCACCAAGATAAAAAACAGGGTCGTCTTTCAAGTCTTTAACAGAATTACTGGATTTAATAGTTCAGTAAACAAAAATCAACAAACCTTTTAAAACTCATTTCTTATTTCACATGAAAGTTTACAACGTTGTTGTTTTGAGTGGAGACTTTTTTACCTTGACTGAAACGTTTTTCCCGAGGGTGACGTCTCCAGACACCGTAAGGTGGTCGAGCTCCAGCATGTCGGGGATGCTCTCGAAGCGCGTCAGATACTCCTGAACCTGAACACACGAGGAACAGTAAAATACTCAATACAGTAAAAAAAGATTCTTTTTTGTGATTTGGCTGAACTAAACTTAAAATGTTTGCTGTTTAGTTTGAACACAAATCACTTTAAATCCTCTCAGAAGTTCTCAAACACACCTGAGCTCACAGCTGTTTACCATGTTGTCTTGTTTACATTGTTGTTGTTTTGTAGCTACCTTGTTGAAGGAGCTGCCCAGCTTGACGTGCGGTGTCGTGGGGAACTCCCTCTTGGGGCTCATGGTGAGCGAGCCGGCGTCCAGGCTGTACAGGTTGGACATGACCAGCAGCAGGTCCGACGTGGTCTTCACGGGCAGGAAGCGGCTGCGAGGCACATTGATGCCCAGAGCGTTGTCGAAGCATTTGATGGCGGCGCCGACCGCCGTCTCCAGCTGGACCACGTTCTGACCGCCGTCCAGAGTCTGATGGAGGCAGAAAGTTTATTTTATGATTTATGGAGTGACACAAACATATCATAAATCATACATTTGACTCAAATATGTCAACAAAATGAAACAAACATTTATAACACAGCTTTAAACAATGTTCACATTTCTGCAAATTAGCACATCATTGATAAGATAATGCATGATTTGAATATTCAAACATACATATTCAGATCAAATGTAATATAAAAAATATTTGTCTTAATGTTAGTCATCAACTAGGGAAGTTTCATGTTGATATTAGTTAGTTTATTTTTGTACCCAATTCTCCTCTAATGTCCCCTCCTAAATATATTTGGTATCGTCCATCCCTAAGCCCCGCCCACATGTCAAGAGTTCACTTGCGTTTAGTTAACGCTCACAATTCTACAATTCTACAACTATCCAATCACAACGCTCAAATAAACCGCGCAGTATGAAGAGGAACTAACGCCTCGTCTCTGGAGTCAGAGTCCGTGTTTCCCAGTCGGAGTTTCTCCAGGATTTACCGGTGTCTTGGCCTGAGTTAACGCAGACGTTGCTGACTGTGACTGACCGATCAACGGTACCGTGAGTACCGGTGTATTTACGGTAAATTATCACCGTTTCTTAAACTGCCGCTGTTATTGTATTTCAACTTCCGGGTTGGTTCGTTTGTGGGGATCCGCGGTAAAACCCGGAGCGGAGTTCTGTGTTGTCGTTCTTGTTTTGTGGCTCTGTTCTGGATTGGACTGGACTGTTCTGGGTTGTGAGGAAAAACAACCTGGTCTTTACCGAGTGGACTGAACTCTAAAAGCTGAATTGAGTTGTATTTTGTTTTGAATGTATATATTTCATTGCTACTGGGTATTTGCTTTGTTGTTTTTTATGGTTTGACTGAGCTTTTTTACTTTGTATCTTATTTAATAATTATTTGTAGGACTCCTTCATTTAAAAGCGTCAAATCCAGCAAAAAACAAATAGGAATATTAATAAGAACAATACTAATACAATAATTATCAATAATACAATTAATAATAATACTTAAAATAATATTATGACCTGGATCTCAGGTAAAACTACTAGAAGGAGTCGAGTAACATTCACCACTTCATGGAGGTTTTAATCTTAAGAACCTCTCTGAACCTCGGGTTTACAGTGGTAGCATGTAGGGGGCCACAGTGCTGTGTAACATGAATGGGCCCCTCTAACTCTTACCTAAATGGGACCACACACACACACACACACACACACACACACACACACACACACACACACACACACACACACACACACACACACACACACACACACACACACACACACACACACACACACACACACACACACACACACACACACACACTTATCTCCCGTTACGCAACACTTGCTGTGTCACGGTGTGTGTGATCCTGGAGCCGAGGGCCGGAAAATCACATCTTTGGGCCGAGGCGGCAGTAATCAGGAACGAGGTTCAGCGGTGAATTTATTACACCGGTTGCAGATTTGCATATAACGGAGCTTCTCCAGTGAGCACAAGCACAGCGTGATGACCAACATAACATCAAGTCACATCACGTCAATGTGTTCGCTTTGGAGGGCAATAAAGGATAAACATCATCAGATCGTGCTAATCCACACGAGGGGAACTTTCCCTTCATGTTCATTCAAACAGCAACGGTTTGCTGCCTCACTTCTATTTGGACTCTTTGCTTCTTTAAAACATCTGTAAAAAATTAACTAGAGCTGCACAAACATGCTCAGTAAGAAAAAGGAAGTGATATTTTAACTATAATATTTACTTTGACTTTGTCTCCCTTATGCAATCACACACACACACACACACACACACACACACACACACACACACACACACACACACACACACACACACACACACACACACACACACACACACACACACACACACACACACACACACACACACACACACACACACACACACACACACACACACACACACACACACACCATGTGGGGCAGATGAGCCACCGGAGAGGAGGCCAGATAACTGGATTGGTCTGAAGCTCCTTTTCTTTCCTTTTGTATGCAAAACCCTCGCCCGACAGCAGCCGGCTCAGAGAGCGGAGCCGTGCACAATCTCAGAGAGGCTTTTAGAGCGTGCGCTTCGTTGGCTTTCCCTCCGAGTGAAATGATTTATTCAGAAGCGTTGGGTCTCTGTGGGGGAGACAGCCGTGTGACGGACGTGGAGAAACGGGACAGATGATGTTTGCTGGTTATTGAAAGTAAACGGTTTTAATCTGAGCATCCATTGTGAAGTCAAGTCATCCTGACGTGAGTCATGATGTAGTTAACCGAGGAGAGTTTCTTTCCGTCTCCCATACTTCATGTATGTCATACTTTCCTGTATGAAAACTGTGTCCTCCCAAAACCACTCGTTTGCTCTAAGCAGCTTCCACTATTTATTGGCTTTTGGGGGAAAGTGAACAAGGAGTTTAATGTTGCTGGCTGCTACAACTTGAGTCTCCTCTTTTTTAAAGCTGTATATTTGGCTACATTTTGGAAAGTTTTCACCATTAAAACTATGCAGAATTCACTATTAGCAGCCAATGTTAGCAGTGTACACATGGATGTAAAGACGGCTATCACTGGATTACTTTGTGTCTGAAGAAATCCTAAAAACGTGGAGATCCTTAAGCAGGTTCTGCTGTTACATGATCACGTTTTTTATTTTTTGGATGTTGGCGATCTCCTCGTGAGGTTTAAGTCCTAAAGGATCAGAAAACGTGTGTCATGATTGACTCAGTTTGAAAATATAAATGTAGCTGTTGAGACTTAGTTTAAGGACACTGTGGTAGAGCTGTGTTTATCAGGCTGAGTCACTAATCTGTGTAATGTAGCGGTGAGTTACATGTTCTCACAACTTTGGTCTGTTTTTGACATTAATTCTAAAGTCTTTACCTCTAATTCTTTACTAATCTGAATCAGCGGGAAACCTGCAGTAACTACACTCTTTCTTATTCCCTCGTCTGTTGGAAGGAAACTACAGTCCTGACCGTTAAAGTATCTTTGTCTGACTAAATGAATGCCCCACATTTATAGATTAAATATGCTGTTTCAATTTGAACATTTTACACTTTTAAAATATTTTAAAATTAAAAATCACATATTGATCTATCCGTCTACGGTTTTATTTATATCAGTTGAAGATATAAAGAGGAAATTAGAAGGTGAGCTGGATTATCTCGTCTCCTTTTTTGCCTTTTATTTGATCTATTTTTCTCTGGTTTATTTAGTTTCTACTGTTCCTTTAGATTCATAAGTGGGTTTCATCTTTTGGTTTTAAAACTGTGAAACTGAGCAAAAAATGATCCTCCTTTAATTTGGTGCTGCTACTATTCTACTTCCTCTTCACTGGATCACTGCGTCCCTCCTCCGCTCACCTTGGGGTTGGCGATGATCTCCAGGTCCATGGCCTTCTGCTCCTGCAGCCTCTGGATGGCGTTCAGCGAGATCCACAGGTTGTTGGTGTTGAAGATCTTGAACTTTGAGACGGATTTGAATTCGTCCACGTGGGCTTTGGGCACCTGGGCGATCTCCAGCAGACGCAGCTTTCCTTCGTACTGGATCAGCGTGCCGCCCTGAAAGATCAGAGTCCTGTTTTACAACGTGTTCTTATAATGCTGCTGTGTTGATGTGTTGGTAGTATTTTTTATTCTATTGATCAAAACTCATTCAGGGAGTTTGGGACAATTTCTTCTGTGACAGTAGTTCCAATTAAAGCAGTTGACTAGTGATGGGTTAGGATGGGGATCAGGATAAAATAAAAACAAAACACTACATTTCTATTATAGTATATAATCGTGGATATTACTTGGGGAAAAAGCCAAAAGTCTTGCTTGCTGTCATGAAACAGGAATAGTCATGTAAGAAAGACCAAACTCTCACAATGTTGGTA
Organism: Pholis gunnellus; assembly: GCF_910591455.1. Taxonomy (NCBI): domain Eukaryota; kingdom Metazoa; phylum Chordata; class Actinopteri; order Perciformes; family Pholidae; genus Pholis; species Pholis gunnellus. The sequence continues at coordinate 22,368,892 of NC_136538.1, forward strand.
TTTTTATGTCTTTATTCTTTATTTATTCATCGGGACTTTATGATTTATTTATTTATTACTTAAGATTGTTCACTAAAAAATGATATTCGCTCAGCAAACACGTGTCTCTCTGTGATGCAATGAGAATATTAGTTTCTCAGAATGGCACCCAAACATACTGGCATCACTTTAAGTTACATTTAAGAGTTTTATTTGGATGATTTTTGGGATAATATTGTGAATCGCAATTATTTTGGCCAGGATAATCACAACATAAAGAACTTCTACTGCTCACAGTCTGTAGATTATTAAAGTAGTGAGGACACATTTCTAGAAAATGTGTCACTTTTTCGTTCGAGCGCCACAAATTAAATTAAATGACATTATATTTGGGTGGAGGTATGAATCTTGAACGCTTGGCACATTTTTGAATCTCTTTGTTTACTCGACTGTAATTTGTTTTGGTGGCATTTAGTCTGAACTGAATTGAGTCTGTAGTTAAAACATCACGTCCATGTGTAAACACTGTAAGAAATTAATATATATATATATATATATATATATATATATATATATATATATATATATATATATATATACACTGTATATAACCTCGTCCTCCACGTACCTTGACGTCGGCGCGCGTCTTATCCGTCACCTCCATGATGAACTCGCAGCGCTTGCCGTTGGGCTGGCTGACCAGGTGGTCCAGGATGTGCAGGTCCACGGTGGCTCCCAGGTTGTCGATGTTGGACACGAAGATGTACTCCTTGCCCTGCGCGATCAGCTGGTCCAGCAGGCCCGAGTTGTAGAAGCTGGCGTAGATGTCGCCGTGGCCCGGAGGGTACCAGCCCTCTGCGCTCTGACCCGTCATGCTCATGTTGGTGGAAATCGGGAGGAGGGACTCTTTGTTGACGCGAGGGTACCTGGACAGAAGAAGATCGGACATCATGTCAGTTTAAAGTTCACTTCTTGTGATTATTACTTTATAAACAAACAATATCATTATTTACTGTCTGGTCATCGTACTGGATGGTAGCTCAAGAATCTCCTTTTATTGGTCTGGTGTATGTGCATCTCTTGGATTCCTTGCACAGAAGATTAGGTTTCATCACAGTTTTGCTTCATCTAGTTTATTTAAACCAGGTTAAAATGTCATCCGATTTGCGTTGCACAATTGAAGTAAATAACTTTGAACTTAACTGAACTTGTATCTTCTTCAAACTCTAGAATCATCATGAAACTCCGTTGGGTTTCTCTTTCTTTCTTTCTTTAAGGAAATGCACTTTAGCTAGAAATGAATCAGCTTAAAGTGTAAAAGTGTGGCTCAATAGAGGGAACTTTGATCTAGTCTGGAGGATTAAACCCAAACTGAAACCTGCATTTCAGTTATTTGTTTGGCCACTTGGGGGCAGTGCACCAAGACAAACACAACATTCTGTCAGCTTATACAGTCGTTATGGGGACATGTTACCAAACAGTTGTCTATTTACACATCCGGCAGACCCAGAGCACCACCTCGGCCTGTCACCATATAACTACAAAGAAATAATTACAATAAATGATAATATTGTCATTTTAGGACCATTTTATGCCTATGATCTGATATTATGGCACAATAATGCAATAAAGAGTAATAAACTATTAATTCTAAAAGATATTCAGACAATGGAATGTGAAAATATTAAAATATTCTATATAAATAAAACTGACATTCTGACAAATATGCAATGTATTTAATCACAACGGGCCATAATTAAGGTTATAAAGAATGATGGAGATAATGTCCATAACTTATATATGTTAAGTTGTTAAAATGATCGAGATCATTATGTCAATATATATCGTATGATAAGTCTCTAACGTAAAAATGATCACGTCATATATCGTACGATAACTCGACCTGTAATTATCTATGTTCACCTGATGAATGTAGGTTTGATATTCACTCTCCGTTGAGGGAAATGTTTGACATAAATGATCATCAACTCACTATCAGAGAACAAACAGATGAACTTCAGTCTGCTGACGTTAACAAGACGAACATCACAAAGACAAACAACATCTTTTAGCTCCGCATCATCGTGACATAACGCTGTGGAAACATAAGTAGCTCTCCGTGTTCCACTTGAGTTTCTTCTTTCAGTATCGCTGCAGCACTTCAAACAAAGCCTGAGGGGAGCAAATTGTTTGCAGGTGAGGCGACATGCCAAAGAGTCCGAGTCATCGCCGCTGTGTGCAGAGATCAAAGGGTTCCTAAGAAGGATCGGCGTCAGGTGGAGTTAGAGAAACCGCGTCATGAGATGAAGATATTTCAGACAGCTGATGAGAAGGTCAGCTGGGAGGAGCTTCACCGCTTTGTTTCAGCCGGCTGTTCTGGGAGGACGACTCAGACGAGTGGGTTTGATGTGAGCTCATTGACTTCAAAGGTTTTATGTTCTTTCAGACGCAAGAACATTTTGTTACGTCCACAGAAATGTCTCCGTTTCTTTGACATCTTTGTCTCAGAACACTTAAGAAAACATTCGTCTCATTAAAGAGAATTTTCTTCTTTTCCTCCTCTTGAAGATTTTAAACGTGACTTTTCTGCTTTACGTCTAAAACATCTAAACCTGTGATGTTGAGTTGTGAACTTTCATTTTCTCAGATGTTGAAAACAACTTTCAAACCGCCTGTCGATGGCGTCCTATCGTCTTTGTGCATCCGTCAGTGTTGTAGTAGTGCCAAAAGCTATAATAATTCATTTAATTTGTATTATATAATCATAAACATACTTTTTATTCAGTTTCAACACACATTTTATGATACACTTGTAAGAGTCTTGGTGTCTTTTGTTGTTGTTTTGATAAGAAAATTACATATTGTGTGTTTTTAAAGTTTTTCGTCACATCTTTCCAAAAAACAATCATTTTGAATCTTTTTCTAGTTCTTTAATTCAGTTATTACAAGGAAACAGTTAGCGTGATCAGCTATTGTTAGCTGGATTTGCATTTAAAATAAAACTATTTTTGGAATCTTTGCAGGAATTGGGATAAAGTCAAGTTTTAAAAGAATAAAAGAACAAAGACTGATTATTTAGTCTCCTTGGTTTATTTTGAATAAATAAGTGTACGGGCAATTCTTTGAATGTGTCTGTTGCACCAGATAGTGTGATGTGATGAGCTGTGAATTTAATTGGCTTTTTTTATGAATTTCTCTCTCAGACTCTTCGTTCTCCCGTTGATTGACATTCAACCATTAAAACCATGAAGCTACAGCCTCCAAACATCACTGCTGTCTGAAAACTGCTTTGTGCTGCACAGAACATACAAGTGCTCTAAATAATTCAAAGGGAAACCATGAAACCCAGTTTCCACATGACTGACAAATGGAGACACCGAGGCATTAAATATTGACGCGTGTCTCCATACATTACAGCTCACTTCCTGTCTGGAAACACAGCGGAGGCTTGTCCACCACTCAGACACTGAATGTAGACCCGCTCATCATCGGAGTTCATTCAGTACTTTTGAGTTCAATGCTGCTACATCTCCTCTTAGTCTAATATCTCGCTCAGCACGTGTTTAGCGTGTTTAGCGTGTTTAGCGTGTTTGCTCACCTGCTCTGGTTGAAGGTGTGTATCTTGACGCGGAGGTGTGTGTACTTCTGCAGGATCTTCTTTGTGTCCTCATCCGTGTTGAAGGAGTTCATGAGAACCAGCGGCACGTCTGTGTTGTAAGTCTTGTTCAGGTGCTGTGGGGGGTGTGGGGGGGATAGAACATTGACTTTAGCGCTAGCATTATTAGCATCCAGACACGACTGACTCGGACCAGGAGTTCTCAACCTTTTAGTCATTTAAGGCCTGATTGAATCTGATTGTTTAAAAACAAAACATCACAAAAAAGGGAACAATAAACTGGATTATGACCATAGAGTGTATATAAGGAGTGGACGTAGTCATCGTTTACGGTACCCTGCTTTATGGTCTGTTTGACTCTAAATGGACCATCATTTACTAAATGAACATCATGCTGTGTTGAAGAAGACTTGAAACTAGAGATTGAGACCATAAACTCATGTTTACAATGTTTACTGAGGTAATAAATCAAGAGAGAAGTAGAGTCATTTTCTCATAGACTTCAATGCAACCAGAGGGAAAAGAGTGTTTTAAAATACGTCTGCATCGGCTTGACTTCTCAGAACCGGAGGTTGCCGCCTGGTTATGTCTCAGTCAGCTGTAATGATGAATATAATATAAATATCCCTGCCTGCCATTATGAATACAACTTGAATGTCATTCAGAGTCATATTTCCTCTGAGCTTTTACTGGTGCAGTACTGAGAGACAGACGTCTATGGAAAGTACATTTACATGTTAGTGGTGTCAGGTGTACATGTGTACATACAGTATGTACATGCAGATGTTAACCGTATATGTGCTGCAGAAGTATTTATTTATTTTTCTCTTTTAGAAAGACTGATAAAGAACTGAGATGATTAAAGTTGAATGTCTGCCACTAAAAACATTTCTGTTGTGTTTGAGAGTCTCTGAATACAAACGTAAGTGTCAGTTATATCAGTTGGACTTGTAGAAGTCGTGACGTTGACGGTTTTTAACTTTATTTATATTAAATACAAAAGGAGGGAAACGCCTGAGGAGAGACGGAAGAAATCACCAAGAATCAAATTCAGGATGATGATGAGAGAAGGAATAAATAGACTTCTTTAACATCCTCGTTTTCTCTTTAATAACCAGGATGGGACTTGGCTTTGTGTAAACGAACGTCTTATTTACAAGACTTTAACGGTGCATGACTGTGTTTAACTGACCCCCAGCTCTGTGAGGGAAGTGTCGCTTCAGGATGTTCAAGAGCTTTGTTACACCACTCCCACAGCTCACACACATCCCAACGCAAACAAATTAAAAAGACTCAAACCCACCGGCGACGCACGAGAACGCTTTGTGTGAGAGGCAGAACGTGAGCGATGACGAGGACCACGAACAGCGAGCCTCAGACATTTAGTCCAGTGTGGAGCAAACAGAGGGCCGGCGTGCACAACGAGTCGTCTTAAAGCAGAATCTGTATTTCATTAACTGTTGTTATGTTTGTCATGAACATAAGAGCATTATTGGTTGTCTTCATTTCATATTAGAGATATAGAAACGAAATGTGGGGAGAGAGTTTTAAAATGTTCTAAATATTAGAATGTTTTACATTTTATCCTCACAAGAAGTATTTCATTTAAGGCTGCAGATTACAACAAAATACCAGTTTTCTACATAAAACTGAAGTTTCTGTGTTTTCCTTCTGTTCTTCGCACATTTCTAGGTCGAGGTCGACGACTAGCGGCGCCTGCTTTGGTTGTTTTAATGAATCAGAGAATGATTGTGATTGGTTGTGCGTACACAGTCCCTCACTAGCAACACTCAGAGTCCAACAAGCCTTAAATCAGAGTAAATGATTCTCCATCAGACTCTTGTAGAGTAATCGTAGAAAATGAGAACAAAGCAAAGTTTCTTTTTGTATCGAGCAGCAAAAAATAGTTGTAACATGACGCGTTTGAGCTCATTTATAAATAATAACTTAATTTATGGAGCCGTGCACATCACTGCGTTCTCCACAACACGGTGCTGCAAATATTTCAGAATTAAAGCCTCGTGGTAACAGATGAAGGCATTCCGTCCACAGAGACGCACTCGGGGGGCTTTTTAAGTTCGACTTCATCAACTTAACTGAAGTATTAACGAGCTGAAAGCAGCTAATGTTCAGCAGCCAGGTGGCTCCATCCCAGAAACAGTCCAATCGTCCTCGTCTCCGCTAAGTGTGAGAGTACAGGACTCTGTTAGAGGTGTGTGTGTGTGTGTGTGTGTGTGTGTGTGTGTGTGTGTGTGTTTATATGTGGGATTCATTTTCTCTCTTTTCTAAATGGGCCGATTCAGTCGGGAGGTAATCTGAGCAGAAAATGGAGAGCAGTGACTCGGACACAGAGAGCAGTGTGCTGGGAGGACACACACACACACACACACACACACACACACACACACACACACACACACACACACACACACACACACACACACACACACACACACACACACACACACACACACACACACACACACACACACACACACACACACACCCTGTTTAAACTCAATTACACAACAGAGCTGTCTGACAGATTCATGACACATTTCTTTAATCTCTTTAAGCTGCTTCAACATGTGAGTTATTTATTTCTTTATTTAACAAACTTAAACAAATCAACAGATTACTGGTTTTGCCGATGGACACTGTGCATTTAAAAAAAACGTTTTGATGTACGATCAGGCACGAAAAACCACAACCCCCCCCGTAAACATACACATACACACTGCTCGCCAACAGACCCCCCCCCCCCCCCTCCAGGTATCACACTGAACTCCTTTCAGAAGAACCTTCAGCTCTTTTTTCCAAACACTACAGTCTCTCTGGAACCTCCGATACATAAATAACAGCAGCTTGAGCTGAGAGGACGCTTCACACATGTTTGTGATTGTATGTCTATGAGAAGGAGAGGATTTGTGTTCTTTTTCTTTTCTAGCTCGGGCTGATGTATTAAATTCCTCTCAGAGACGCACAACATCTCCACATCAACATGTCCACAGACCAGTATTACATCGGGCAACACATCACTTCCTGCCTCACCCATCCTGATGTCACATATATACGCCTGTGTGGTAATAAACCTGACTGACAAATCTGTGCCACAGTAAGACGGTGATTTGTAAAAAGAAGTCCGTCAGCTCTGGTTGTGAGAGAGAAAATGATCTTTTATCCCCGGAGGGATTCATGGTCTGAGGTTACAGGACGGTAAAACATAAAAACAACCAACTAAAGGAACAACTCAGCAGCAGAAAAGTGAGAGTTTCAGTGCTTCTGTCTGCACGGATCCATCAATTCTTCTACAGTGAAGATCCAGAAAGACTTTATTTGGTTCTTATGTCGAAACTAAATGAGAGTTTTCTCCAGTGAGGTGAAAAGGTTTTGGGGAATGTTCTCCTGTCTGTCTTTGGTTAAAACCAGGCGGCAACCTCCGGTTCTTTAAGTGAAGCCGATGCTTCACGTGTTAAACCTGCATTCTCTCTAGTGTCCACCAGGGGGCGACTCCTCTGGTTGTATAGAAGTCTATGAGAAAATGACTCTACTTCTCTCTTGATTTATTACCTCAGTAAACATTGTAAACATGAGTTTATGGTCTCAATCTCTAGTTTCAAGTCTTCTTCAATACAGCATAATGTTCATTTAGTAAGTTAAGGTCCATTTAAAACAAACAGAGAAGTTCAAACCTCAGTCTTTTATCAGTAGTTTACAGTTTGGGGTGACCTGCCCTCCTCACTTCCTGTGAAACTCTACTCTCTGCTATTTAGGTCAACATTTCTGTTTGTTTCCTGCTGTGGCACGCTCTACGTCACTAACACGTAGGAAAATAAAGTGATCGGGGCATTTCTAAAAGTTATATTCGCTCCCTTTTGTTCTGCTGATCTGAATCCATCACTCAAAATCAGTTGCAGCCCTATTATTTACACATTAAATAATACGTCAATAATACGTCAATATTATCCCTAATGTCACGATAACATGACGTAAGGACCAAAATAAAGAACTACTGATAATGAAGCTCTGGATCCCTCTGAACGGCCTATTTAAACTCTTTAAATCAAGCACGGTCAGGTGTGCCGTACCTCGATCTGCTGCACCGTGAGGTCCAGGAAGGTGTTCTCGTTGCGGACGCTGATCAGGCTCTTGGGGCCCTTGCACCCCATGCTGGTGCCCAGGCCCCCGTTCAGCTTCACCACCACCAGCTTGTTCAGGCAGTCGGCCACGTTGTCCGGCAGACCTCTGCCAGCGATCTTATCGTACGGCTGGATCTGCAGGAGAGAGAGAGACGGGGGAGGAGAGCACATTTAAAAACAGCTTTACTGCTCTTATGATTTCTACTCTAATGCGTCTTTGGCTGCAAAGTCAGCAGCACTTCCTGTTGTGGTCGTTTCATGTCCATATTTCTTGAAGTTTACTGATTTTTTTTGGAAACAAATTAGTAAAAACGTAACGTTTTTGTGTAAATGTTGCAGATAATTGGTTACGACGACTTAATGCACAACACGTGTGTGTGTGTGTGTGTGTGTGTGTGTGTGTGTGTGTGTGTGTGTGTGTGTGTGTGTGTGTGTGTGTGTGTGTGTGTGTGTGTGTGTGTGTGTGTGTGTGTGTGTGTGTGTGTGTGTGTGTGTGTGTGTGTGTGTGTGTGTGAAGCCACATTACTGAGTCAACACTACAGCTCACACATCAGCGTATTCGTACGTCACGTATCGACCTGTTTCAGTGTCTCTCCCGCAGAGCAGGATAGGAAGGAGTGAAGGGATACGATGTGAGAGAGGATGATGTGTCCGTCCAAAAACAAGAAAGCTGTTTCACATTTAGTGAACCCCCGAGACACCACGCTCTGTTTTAAATTCACAGGAATGTCCTCTTCAAGTGAAGAGAAAAGGGAAACAGCAGCAGGATGTGTTTTCTAACAGAAGATCACGCCGCTGTCGCACTCGCAGTCGTCGTGTTTCTCCACGTTTCATTCGGCCTCGTTGGATTTCACTCTGTTTTTACTGCGAGCCATGTGAAGAATCATTCGGGGACAATTCTAACCAGATGTTACAACAGCTTTCTGTTAGGAAATGAGTGTTCCTGTCAGTTGGTTAAGTCTTAGCAATTAATGTGTCAGTGATTTATGAAACGTCAATGACAGCGGACCAAGTGAAGCCAATGCGTCACGACTCCTCTGGTTGTATAGAAGTCTATGAGAAAATGACTCTACTTCTCTCTTGATTTATTACCTCAGTAAACATTATAAACATGAGTTTATGGTCTCAATCTCTAGTTTCAAGTCTTCTTCAATACAGCATGATGTTCATTTAGTAAATGATGGTCCATTTAGAGTCAAACAGACCATAAAGCAGGGGATGCTTTAGGGGCGGGGCTACACAGTGATTGACAGGACCAGAGACTTATACGGCGTCAAGATGGCGACGACCAAAATGCAGAAATCGAGGCTTCAAAACATCAGTCGAGTGCTGTCATGATGACTACGTCCACCTCGTATATACAGTCTGTTGTCTTTAAGTTTATTTTTTGACAAACACAACATTTTACAGCAGAGAGAGAGGCCAGCCACGGATTATAGTTTTGGATTAACAGACGCACGCCAGAGGGATTCAAAATGTTATACAACTAAAACAAATATGGTTTACACGACATGTTAATCAGCAGCAGTGGAGGAGGAACGATGTCTGCAGGACGCTTGAGTGCAGCAGAAGCACCGACTTAGTGCCGATCCATCAGCTTCACAGTGAGCAGCAGGTCTACAGCAACACTGATGTAGAGATGCTCACATACTGTTTACATTGCTGACAGTAAAACTTGGCATTTTCAGCTCCCGTCAATCACCACAAGAAGTGCCCATAAAAAAAAGCTCCATCTCTTTCCGTTCGTCTGCACACTTTTAAAATGTAGAGATGAATAATTTCCGCTCGTCAGCTTCGAGGATCTGCAGCAGAGTGAGCCGTCAGCAGAGATGGGCAGTATTTCTATTACTTGTATTTGAAATACGTATTTCAAATACTTTTGAGTATTTTGTAATTTGTATTTGATAGGGCCGATTAAAAGTCGAACGTAATTTGTAACAAAATACTTCAGTGGAGTAATTTTGTATTTAAAATACTCAAAATACTTTCTCCACGAATCAAAAAACAGTTCACGAGTTCAGTCTTCAGATCTTCAAGTTCAACGCATTGTCTGCCGAGGTAAATATTGTATCTGAGTGTGACAGATGTCAACTAGCTTGATGTATAATTTATATCTGGGTCTGGCTACATAGCCTATTGTATATACATGGTGATGGTTATAATATCAAGCGATCGATGCCAACATGCTAATGACGCTAGCATGCGGTCTAGGCTAGTGCATAGCCAGTGTTTAGCAAGTTAGCTTATCAGTGGAGTAGCTAGCTATAGGAAGAGGGAGATTGGGAGCTTGTATTTCATATGTGATGAATATTTTCTTGTTGATATAAAGCCAAAGTTTATGGGCTGTTAAGTCCCATTAATAAAAATATATATATACATAATCAAGTTGTTGTCTTTCAATAGCTTTGCTAAGTTACACTGACATTCTGTGACTGTTCTTCCTGTTTGTGGGGTTCACCAGAGCTTTGTGTACATTATATGAACCTGAATGCTCTGCTATACCACATTGTGAGAAAACGGAAAATCCAGAAAAAAGTATTTCCTATATTTTAAATACAAAATACATGTATTTTGTTACATTTTCTGGCACCAGTATTTTGTATTTTGTTGTAATCATTTATTTGGGGGTATTTTGTATTTTGTATCAAAAATTCATCTCTGGCCGTCAGTCAAACTGCTTCACGGACTCAAGTAGATGCTGAATCATGAACTTGTTTGGGGGAGGATTTAGAATCCAGCGGTTGTTGTAACATGTTGAGTTTACTTTTCTTTCCTCTCACTCACAATGATGTTTGCTCTTCTGTTTCTTCCTCTCCTCGGCTCTAATCTTCTCTCTTGTCTTTACGTAACTCCCTCTCTCTCTCCATCTTTTAAATCGCACTTCATTCATCTTCTGCCGCTCCGATCTCCAAAAAATAAACGAGGCGTCTGAGAATTGGGGGGTGATGCGTTGTGCTCCTCACTGGCTGCAGAAGGACAGGCAAGGCTTTGTGTTTCCAACTGAGGAAGTTCTGTTTGTGTTCAGTGAGACAGAACCAAACACGGCCGACAAACGGCAGGCGGCCTCGTCTCTGGCAGGAAAACCGACCCAACGTGTGAGGTTGCATTTGGGAAGAATATTCTATTTCACAACAGGAAGTGGGGACATCCTATTGGGCAACACATCTTGTGTGTTTTAACTGGCAGAGCTGAATATTGGGAGAGTCAGAGAGACGGGTTCCCTTCCTCGAGCACACCTTTTAGAAGAGAAGCCTTAATTATTACGTTTTAATTCTTTTAAACATAATGTTTATAGGTTTCACAGCTACGTATGCTGAATGAAACAGGATGAATTGTCAGCAGAAGTACCGCTATGAAAGAGTAATAATGAAGTAAAAACGCACAAGAGATCAGAAGAGGTTTTTAATATTTAAATTTTGGAAAAAGTGTTGTTGTGTTGCCTACTTGGTAATAATGCTGCTATAAATGTGGTTAATCAATTAATACATATTTAATAAGTTGATGATGAATGGACTATGCAGAACATCTGCATTTGGTTTAATCAGTCAAAAGGAATTTGTCACTTTTTGGCACGTTTTTAATGGTTGATAACTGATATTTAAAGCACAACTTAATTAAATACTGTAATCTATTATTAGTGCCACAGTCAGCAAATCATTAGAAATCATTAAATATAACGATATAGTTCATCAGTAGGAAGCTAAATAATGATAAATAGACTGAATGGTTGAATTTACAATATTTCACATCTAAAATATTGATCTTGCAAATAAATAAATGAATGCTTTGTCAGATGTTGGTGTGTCTGGTCTACTGGGAGCAGTGTTGATCGTAATGATTACAGAATATTAGGGTTTTACTGTTTTCACCTCTTCAGGACTCATAACATCTTTAAAATTAAACAATCTGAGAGGTTTTTAGTTGCTGTTCACTGCAAACGTCCATATTAGGACAAACCAGTCATCTATTTCCTTATTAAATGCTTCTAGTGTAGAACAGCTTTCAACACATCAGTCACATGGGGCCATTCTCACATTCAGTGCTGCTCCTCATATAAAAGATTAATCTCATCACAGTGGAAACGCTTCAGAAAATCACTCATAAAACACACACCAGCCTTCAGACACACGACGGTTTACATGTGTGACATGACGTTTAACGACAGAATAAAATGGTCACATAAAGTCATTTTAATGTGTGTCGGAGGACTGAGGGTGTTGAATCACACTGACAGATTAATTAATGCGTCTGGTGTAGAATCTGATCTAAATTAAAACAGTGTGGATGTAACAAGCGCTCATGTTTCTCCTCATGTTTGTAATCTCATCTTAACCCCTAAGCCATTCACTGCGGCTCTGTTTTCAATTATCTTGTGAGTCATATTTTCTAACTGCCAACACAATAAGGACATAAAAAAAGTCACAGTAGAAGCACATTCTCAGGGTTCTCATGTACTGCGGCTCCATTTACTGCCTGTTTATTCTCAACATTTGGACCAACAGAGGACACTGTGTTCGGACGCCAAAGATCCTCCTTCAGATCAAAAACAACCATTTATTTTACTGACTCCTTCCAAACCTTTCAGTCTTTGAAGTTCACACATCACACGGAAACTGAAGCATCCCTTGTGATCGAAAACTAAGGAAAGAGAACAAGGAAATCCTGCACACGCGACTCAAAGGAACGCTGATGACTCGGCACTTTGTTAGTGACCGACTCCACTCTTCATTCAAAAGGAAACTGTTGTTGTTTGTCTAGTTGGAGGGTAGAGAATAGTAAATGTAGATCTACTGTAAACAATAAACGGGACATTTAGCTCGGGCTTATTAGAATCGGTGTAAATGACTTTACAATGCAGGAAACCTACAGGACACAATGAGATCTGGGGATTTTGGCGACCCTGTTCAATATAAGATACACTTGGATCATAAATACATTTAAGATGAGAATGTTATTCAGGTTGTCTCATCATGTCAGTTTAGAACATAAAGTCATGCGGCGGTTAAACCACGATCCATGACCAGTGGTGCAAAGTCATGAGTACTGTTTGAGGAACTCGTTATTTACTCCCATTTTATTCTAATTTATATTCCAACTCCTCTACATCTGACATGGTGACATTTTACTCCAATAGCACTTATTTGTATTGCTAAATGTTCTTTGCAGACGACATCTTTAAATACACCCATAACATCAGTTCATAAAACATGATGTAAAATATCAATAAAACGTATGATAGATTATAAAGTATGATAGATCCCAAGTTATAAACTTTGAGAGCTCTCTGTGCCAAATGTAATGCCATTCCTGTCTCCGGCTGTCATTTTGCATCCTGCAATTTATGTTTCGTTGACCACAGATTAGTCATTTTCTTCAAACTGGCGCTCAGTAACATGTCGTTAGTTCATGGTTCTCTCCTTGGTTCAAACTAAGTGGATCTGGTGATTCGAGTGTCGACTTGCTGGGAACGAATAGCGTTAACGTTTAGTTGATCCCGGAGCACATTGATCCGTGGCACACTTTTTAAAATAACACACTTTTGAATCTTTGGGGGGAAAGTGAAGTCACGAGTCTCTTACGTCACTAAATTTGTGACTTGAGTAAATACTTCTACCACCACCAACAAAACTATTCTTTCCTGACTTGCATGACGTTCGTGGGTCCTATTGGTCATGAAACATGTAGACATTGAAATCGTACAATACGTGTTCGAGCTGCATCTTGCTTTACTTATTTATTCTCCTCACATTAACCGTGTCGACAGTCTTTCATTAAATTATGACACACAGTGACGGTGGACCACAGACATACTTGTGTAACTCTAGTTACATCAGTAACTTCTATTTGTCTCATTGCTGAACAGGAGATAAAGAGCATTGATTATGGCGAGCAGGAGGTTTGTTAGATGTTTTTCTTTAACTTTAACATCGTCTGCACTAAGAACGATCTCTAATGGCGTCCAAAGTCACCAATCACCATTCTTGTTGTCAACTTATGGTTGATTTGCTTTTTTAAAACAAATACTTTGCAAAGTAATAAAACAAGTGTGTCTCTAATGATTACTGCTCCACAACTAATGTGTCAAAGGTCTCGTTCCTTGAAGAATCGACCTTTTAACCCGAGCTTATTGTCCCGTAAACAGCTCTGAAAGCTGAACTCCTTTCACCTCATTGGTTTAAATATTAATGGCTGCTGAAACTGCAGCTTATTCTAATGTCACTAAACGCCAGCTAGGCTCCTAAAAATGCGCAGAGCGTGTAATTTGATCATCGGTGTCTCCGGTGGGACTCAAACCCCCTCATGACAGCGTTACTGCCATCAAACAGAGTGTATTTACGACTTGCTGATACAATATTCCGCATGGCGGTTGGACGGAACGAATGGGACACGAGGGACACGATGTTCCCTCCGAGCTGACGAGTCCTGAACCACACATCTAGCATTAAGAAAGGTCTGCACACTCGGAGCTTTGATGCGAAAGAAAGACCTAAATATTACATTAAAGGGCTCTTTTTGCTTTAAAGTACATCATCCACATTTCCCAATTGTCCCTGTAACTGGTAAAAACTGTTTGTTACGCAATGCACCACTTAGCGTGTTAAAGGGTACAGGTGACTCACTACTTATCAGTTTCTGTCTTTTTACTGCGCTCAAATTAATCACCTTGGTAGATAAGACAAACTTCAAACTCTTCTCACCACATTGTTGTAGCTTTACAATCCCCCTCTAAAGACTCTTTGATTCTGAACATGAACCGCGTAATGAAAGAATGTATTAGAGCCGACAGAGTGATTTATAGTTCTTCAATAAAACAGATGAATGATTCACAGTTTTGTTTGTCTGAGTGAAGAAACAAGAGTCACAAGAAAGAAACAAGAAAAAGACAACTTTCAAGAGGGAAGTAAGGAAAAAATAAACAAACAGAAACTGCTCTTCATCTCCTGCGCACATTAAATGTGGCATCCCACAAGGTTCAACTCAAGGCCCTCTGTTATTCTCATTATAATTATATATATATATATATATATATATATATATATATATATATATATATATATAACACCTACTTTTCTCGTTTTTATACCTTAATATACCTTAATAACTGAACTGCTTTGGGTTTAACTCACAAAACAAGACATTTAAAGACATGGGACGGACATCTTTCACTACTTCCTCACATTTTACAGACCAAATTGAGACAATAATCGGCAAATTAATCGATAATGAAAAGGCTACATTACTGGTCGAAAGGAGAAACACCTATTTTGTGCATGTAAACGTACTTAGTGACATAATATTAGTGCAGTGTTTTGACATCCGATAAGCCTTCAAACTGGTGGATGTGTGACTCTAACTGGACTTCCTGTATTGATATCTCATCTGTAGATGTAGTAACATGCCTCATTGGTGAGAGGTTATTCCTGTTTTCTTATTGGGTGTTGATTCATTCTTTTTGTTTTTATTAACATTAATATTATTGCTTTCTGGCTTAGTCTTCTCCTGACAAAGCAATACAAAAGATGCATGTACAACACATGTTTAAAAATGATTAAGTCAAACAATATTCACTTGTAAGATGCAGAAACATCAAGATAAAGTTATTTTTTATAGGGATATATGTTTTTCTAAACAGTGGACTTACCGAGTCCTCTGGAGGTCTTTGTATCTTGATCCACTCTATCGACGGACCCTTCACCTGCAGAAATCTGTGGAAAAGATTCTTGAAGCCCTCGAAGTCTTTCCTGGACACCTGAAAAACACAAGGACTTTATTCAAACCTTCATTCATCTCAATCACGAGTAAAATGACGTGCATAAATTAGGATAAATCAATAACATTATGGCCAATCCATTTCAGAGAAGCAGCCATCGCCTCAGATGTGAAATGTGGGTTTGGTCATCAATTAGACATTTATCCTCATTGAGACGTTTATACTTTTAGGGACTAAAAGAAGTCAAATTAAAAGTTAACAAGACGGCAAAACACATCCAAATATTGTCATTTCAAAAGAGAAAATTGTCCAGTTTTAGTGTTTTTTGCAGACTGCTGCTGCACGAGCTCATTCATGAATTAGTTTTTAATATATATATATATATATATATATATATATATATATATATATATATATATATATATATATATATATATATAGTATGCTTACACGAAAATAAGATGACAAAAAAGTAAATGATAAACATTTCTTTTGAAAGAAAATTGATTTTGAATGTGTATTAAAAAGCCGAACAATCCATTACTAGAGGCTAGGAGTAATAAATAACTGTCACACTGGAGACCTGCCCAGTGCTTCACACCAGTGTGTAACTAAAGTGTGTGTACTCTACAGCTGTGTGTGTGTGTGTGTGTGTGTGCGTGTGCACGGCTCACTGGCTTGTTTAACTGAGAGTGTACAAAAGGCTTTTACTGTAAACACTTAGAAATGAAAGTGTGGGTGTGACTGAGGGCCTGGTTAACATCTGACAAACCGTGTGTGTGTGTGTGTGTGTGTGTGGGTGTGTGTGTGTGTGTATAGTCAAGCAATCTCTAGTGGCAGCTTTGTCTTGTTTCTATTGAAGTAGAAACAGATCAAATTCTGCTAGTTTCTGATGAATTGTGTCCACTCCCGACACCAGGATTCATCTTGAGGACACATCTACAGTCTCTTTGCTGCATTATATCACGACTCAGGCCGATTAAACAGATGTTTGTAATCTTATGACGTATACTTTATGCACGTGTGTGTGCGTCTGTAAGCATCTAGGTGGAGCCCCTCCATTGGCACGACTCTACGGTATGTGTCACTGTTGTGTTCATCCAGCGGTCGTGTGCGACCCGAACCACCCCTCTAAATCCCAACCACATGGCGAGATGTTGTACCTCTCGCTCTGCTCCTCTGCTGGTGTCCAGAAGCTTCTCCAGCTCCGTGTGCATGGAGCTCTCCAGCTGCTGCCGCATCATTTCCTGGAACTGAGCCATCCCTCCGTTGGCCACTCCTTTGCTCAGACCTGAGCAGGAGAGAGAAGTGGAAGACGAGGTCTTTAAAAAACACAGCTGCAGGCATACTTTGAATTCTGACATTTCCTTAACTCAAACCATCTGTTGCAGCCTCCTCCTGCCTCTGAACACAAGTAGAAAAATGGACTTTTTTGTAAGTTCTACTAGGATTCTATTGTCGATACAGAAGCTGGAAAACCCCCAAACTGTAACGGTGTGGAAAACTCAATCAAGAGGGTGCATCAGTCCTTCAACAGCTGGAAACTATTCATGTAAATTTACAAGTAGAGCAGCCACCTCTTCAATGGTTAGTCGACTTATCGGTAGTTCTGGTCTCAGTCGACTAGGTTTCTTTAGTCGATTAGTCGTTTTTTAAGCTTTTTTCATGTTGAATGACGTATTTAAAAAGAAACGTATGAGCACATCTCTGGTGAACACAAGATTTAAAGAGGTGCTTTTGTGTGATTCCTAGTGGACAAACTCAGTTTTACAGATCTGTCGATTCAGTCAACTAATTGTATGAATGTTAGTCAACTCAGAATTTCTTCTGTCGAGGTACTAGTACATCAGATTAATCAATTTTGTAGTAGCGCTGACCCCGCTTAGTCAGTTAGTGGACTAATCCATTGTTTTGGTCTCAGTCGACTGAGCAATTCTTAGTGGAGAAACTCTGACCTGATGATTCAATCAACTAATCGTATGAATGTTAGTCAACTCAGAACTTCTGTGGTGGAGGACAGCTCGATGTGCTAGCACAGAAAACTTAGTCCAGAGCTGTAAAGAACAATTCAGAGAATTTTCAAGCAAAAAAAAAGCAAAACATTTGATGTTTCTGGGTTCTTAACTGTGGGAATTTGCTGCTTTTCTTGCTCTTCCGTTATTGCAAAATCTACTATTTGGTGGTTTTGGTCGGATGAGCCGTCACCGTTTCATTGCTCATCCTGCGGTCCTCATTGGGGATGTCTGAGGTTTGTTATCTCGGCGTCGCTTAGCGCTCGTTATCAGAAGAAACGTCAATATTGTCAGAGCTTTTGCGTAACTCATAAATATAGTATATGGCGCATAATATATGGCTATAAAACACAGATAAGCCTCAACACTGGAGAAACCAGGTAATGTAAAAAAGGTCATGTAGACGTTTGGATGTGTATCTCAGTCCACGAGGAGTTTTTAGTACATTACACGTTTAAATCACACTTTATAGGGTCGATATTAGATCATCGCGCTACAGCTAAGGTAGTTAAGAAACGGCGTAGACATTTATACATTCGATTTTTAACAATCTAAAACATCAACATTTGGCCTCATGAATCACGTATCGTTCAAATATTAAATCAGGCCAAAGGTGAACCCTCAACAGCTGTGTAGTTACCTCAGCTGTGCCAACGTGAATGGAAAACCTTTTGCCGTGTACACAATAATAATAATAATAATAGACTTTTATCTAGCAATTAGCCAGGCATTGGTCAAACTCGTTCACTGCTGACAAAGTAAAACGTCACGCATTCCAAAGGACGAGAACGACCGGTAGGGCGACATCAAATCACTGTAAGATTAGAAGAAATATGTGATCATATAATTACAACAAACAGGTAGGTGTGGCTGCACATGAAGCAGGAGAATGGAGAAGGAATAAATATGAACATGTTCTTGATCACTTTGTTTGGACCATTTGCCTTTTCTGCTGAGAAGATAACTGAGACTTTTGTGGGTTTTGAGGCACTGATGGCCTTTAAATGTCATTAATAAATGTTTAGCAAGACATAGATAGTCCTCACTTTAGATGAGGTCACACACACAACACTTAACTAACGACTAGTAACTACCTGAATAATCATGAATTGCAGTATTAATACGTGTTTATAAAGCATCTATTAACATAGTCCCTAACCATTAGTGCATATCTAAATCATTATGTACATAAATGCATGAATAATGTACATCTAAATACGTTCTTAATCATTTACTAACACTTTATAAAGGATGTTATTAATCATCTACAACTCCTTAATAACTGGTTTGTAATGTATATATAATACTTGGTTTACAAATGTGGAATCCATCATTTATAAAGTATGAAAACACAATCATGAAACACATAATAGACGAGCTTATTAATCAAGAATACAACATTTATAACTGTTATAAATTGCATACTAAGTGTTAATGTGGGAACAATGCTTTATAAATGATGAATTAAATGTTTACTCATACTTAACTATCCATTAATCTACTGCTTTAAGGATTCATTGCATGCATAAGTAAAGTGGTCTATAATATGTCAGAAATAATAAATGCCCATCACTGTTTCCTAGATCGTGAAATCGGTCATGTTTGCAGTTTTTTGTACCTCATCGTCCAATTGAATTATTTACAGATAGTCATCAAAACTACAGTTGTCAGCACATTGAGGGTTTTCTTTAGAACGCTGATTGTTGTATTTATGGCAGAAACGTGTAAATTACCGGCAGGCTGGCTGCTGATTTAACAGGAAACATAACATGTATAAAAACAGAAGTGGTGAGATAAAAACCAGTGAATACACTGGAGGACTTTGGCCATTTAACTTGTTAAATTCCAGCACGAGGGTGTGTTTACTGCCCCTCTTCAATCATGATCATGTAGAGATGTAAAGGATAGTGTAAAGAAGACTATACTGATAACTGAATAACTCACGATATCAGAGCTTTGAAACGAAACTACTGTACTAAGAGGAAACAGGTCAGAGCATGAGGTTGGCTTTTGTGGATGATTTAGTAAGGAAAAACACATTTCAAAATAAAAGTACAGGTATGGCTCTTTTTATCTACTTGTACATAAAAAAGGTTGAGAATGGATTACACACAACCTCTATAATACTACTTACCTTCTAGGTAAAGTGCCATGTTTACAGCTGCCAGTTCAGCAATAGTTAAATAATAAAAAATTTAAAAATAGAGCTTCAAGCTAAATGTCCCAGAGAGCGAAGCGTCATTGAACGTACATCCCGTAAACTAATTAAAAAATACAAAGGTGTCCTAGCAGCAGACGGGTCATATATCCAGGTGTGTACAACCGTTCTCTTTTTTTAAAGTCCATTCACAGATAAAGCTCTGGAGGCGGAGACACACAAGCATCCAGTCACTCTTAATGTTGTCTCTCCGAGCTGCGGCATAAAGTAGTCCCTGAACATGGATCTGGATCGGATCCTTTATCTGCTGCCTCTCATTTTTTCCAGCCCCATTTTTCTTTTTCTTTTTTACCGTCTACTACGTCACAGTTCCTGCCTGTGAGGCTCGCGACGTCACTGTGTTTTTTATTACCCTTTCAGCCCCTTTTCTTTTTTTTGTACTGCTATCAAATCGCCAATTATTAACCGACGAAACTCACTCTATTGACCCTGATCCGCATGACCTGTGTGACGGGTAACTTCACACAAGCGACACGGAGGCTGCGGAAATGAATGAATGATGGACGGTGTGTGTGTGTGTGTGCTAAGGAAAACAATTAACTCCCCTTCAAGTGTGTGCTCCCTTCAGTTATAACCCTTAACCATAAAGATAACTGTAGTCTACGATGGTGCCCTGAACGCCACACAGGTCCCTTTTTCCCCGTTTTTGATTATTCGACCGATGACGTTTAAAAAACGACCGTTGGGCTAATAGCTAGCGTAACGATACGATCACGAGCTCCACTCGCTTTGGGGTAAAATAAACCGTCGGTAGTGTCAAGCGACAAAGAGGTGGAATGTAATTCGATTTAAAGCCATGTTCTTACTGTGTGACTTGAAGGTTGCTGGCGGAGGAAATAAGGTCGAAGGGTCCTGCGAGTCTGAACCGAACGACACACAGCAAAACACCGCAGAGCAGACAGCAGGGGTACACACACAAATATATAAATATATTTATATCTTTTTATTTTTTTTTATAGGTTTTCACCTTAAAAACACTGGCTCCTGTTTCCCGTTGACGTCACAGGAAAATTATTTAAAAAAAATTAAACTGCTAAAGGAAACATTTAGTTTGAAGATGTTTGTGTACAGCAGTGCTCTTTCAGCCAATGGGAACGTTACAGGAAGACAGGCAGCCAATGAAAAGGTTGGTATGACCGTGACGCAGACTTTGACAACCAATAGATTTCTGCAACGTGCGATTTGCTTTCGGACATTTCCGGTATAAAGAATGCAGAAATAGTGATTTAAACTACACCAAGATAACCTCATTATTTAGTACTGACCTTTGTACTTGTATAAGAGCTTTAAAGTTAATATTTTAAAGAATACATATACTATTATAATACGTAGTATCACACTGATTGGGCAGCAACATCCCAGTAGATTCACATCATTAATGTTGAAATAGTGCATTGTGTTTTGGGTACATTTGTCCTTTTTAATGATTAACCTTTTTAAACCAACACATTGTGACTTTATTATTATTATTATATAATCATTTCTGATGCAGCTGGGAGAGGGTAAACTAGTAGTAAATACTGCCCCTGCCTGGTGAAACTGTGACACTGCGTACTATTGTACTCCTATCGCCACAATACAGGTCACAATATTTCAGCCAGATGTAATTTCATGTAATCAAATCATGGGTTTATTTGAAATATTCTTTTTCCCTGAAATATATTTAAAAATCCCTGCTGGAAATGACAGACATTACTTTTTATAAGTAGTCCAGAATCATAAGCATCAACTTATTACATTATATTATTTTATACTCATTAGATAAACAGCATACTGGTGCTGAAACAATTCCCGGTCCACCTAATAATAATATAATATAATACAAGTTAGTGAAGGACTGAACTAAGGAGTAAAACTAGCCTATTGGCTAATTTTAACATATTTACAGTCATGTTTTTAACATGTCCCTGAGAAATGAACCGAATAAATAACTATAAAATAAATAGAAGCAGTGTAAAACCCTAGGCTGGGTATCATTCTTGTATATTGTGTTGGGTGTATCAGAGTTAGTATATTCTATTCCGGCACGCTCATACAAGAAAACATTCACCAATTCATCCGACATGCATGTTGCTGGACTGCTGCATTGTGTTTTCCTGCAAGTTCACACATGTAAAAACACAACTGTTAAATGTATTATTGTTCAGCTTTTAAAAGTGATCTATTCCAGTGTGACTCAGTGCATCGTAGACTTTATTAATGTAACAACCAGTCATGTTTCACTCACCCCCAGAGAAAAGAAGAGTATTGGTAACAAGTTAGGTGGACTTTCAGTTTCTACTGTACACTTAATGGTGGAGTTATAAATCTAGCTTTACACTCATAAACACTGACTCACTCTCTCTCTCACACACACACACACTCAGGGATTGGTGGAGTGCTTTATCACAAGCGTGCGTCTGGAGTTTTGCGTCCTCCGTCTGAGTGTTGGTTGGGTGGCCTCTCTGGGTCTAGTCATACTCCCAGGAAAGACACCGCTGTGTCTCTCTCCTCGATCAGCTCCGCCGCCGTGGCGTCCATCTTTGATTGGGAGAAGTCGTTGATGGCCAGGCCACCCACAATCCTGCAGGTCTTGTCCTGAGGAAACAAAAAATACTTTCATATGTGCACAAGACAGACAGTTATTAGGTGCATTCATTAACATACTGAAGGGTGCAGTCTCACCTTGATCTCGACAGGGAATGAGTAGATGAGGTCTTCTGGGACTCCATAGGAGTTACCAGAGGAGTAAACACCCATTGAGATGAACTCACCCTGAAAATAACAAGAGGAGAATCTGGTTAAAACCAAACGGCAACCTTTTGATTCTGAAAAGTGAAGCCAATGCTGGAGTGTCTTAAAGCTGCATTCTCTCTAATGCTCACCAGGGGGCGACTCCTCTGGTTGTATAGAAGTCTATGAGAAAATGACTACTTCTCTCTTGATTTATTACCTCAGTAAACATTGTAAACATGAGTTTATGGTCTCAATCTCTAGTTTCAAGTCTTCTTCAATACAGCATGATGTTCATTTAGTAAATTATGATCCATTTAGAGTCAGAGTAAATAAAGCATCCCCTGCTTTATGGTCTGTTTGACTCTAAATGGACCATCATTTACTAAATGAACATCATCTCACGTTTAGTCTTTGTCATTGTTACCAACAGGCAGACCCTCCCACCTCATCATGACTACAGAATAAATAAATATGGCGTTTACCTCGGGGGTGCCCGACCAGATGTCTCTCATGTGGTCACAGATGGCCTTGGCTGCAGACATGGCACTGGACAGCTTCCTGGCTTTGATGACTGCAGCGCCTCTCTGCTGCACCGTCTGCAACGCAACAACACGGACCGGGACGTTAAAAAACGCAGTGGGCGGGTCAACGGTAAACGTGAGCAGAAGAACCGAGCATGTCAGGTGCAAAATGCATCTCACAGTCAAATAGATTCCAGTAAATGTTCTTCACACTCACAGCGATGAAGTCTCCTTTAAGCCAGGCGTCGTCCTTCACCGCCTCAAAGCAGGCGAGCTCACTGCCGGACATGTTGACCAGGCAGTGGTGCACGTCGGGGTACTGGGTGGACGAGTGGTTCCCCCAGATGATCACGTTCCTCACGTGGGTGGCAGGAACGCCGCAGCGCATCGCCACCTAGCAAAAAGTCCAGGTCTGTGAGTCTTCATTTGTAAAGAAAAAGAAAAGAACTGCAGCTGCAAACAAGAAAGACGCACCTGAGAGCGAGCCCTGTTGTGGTCCAGACGGGTGAGGCAGGAGAAGTTCTCTTTGGGGATGGAGGGAGCAGACTTGGCTGCAATCAGACAGTTGGTGTTGGCAGGGTTTCCTACAACCAGCACCTGAAAACACACAAGTTTATTTATATTGCATGAAACGTGAGGATAGATTTACTCGATTTATAAGAAGCTGTTGGTTTTATATCTTTTCTTTCTTTACAAGCTGTGAGGACAGTAAATAATGTAGGATATCGTAGAACACGCTATCACGTTCGTTTTTAAAGTCACATGCTTTGAAGTCAATGGATCAGGTAGAATTTAAGAGAGCACAAATTATTTTACTTCCTGGCAACGTACAAACATGTTCTCAGACAGAGAGGGAGGTTAGAACTTGATTTAGTCTAAAAACAACAACAACAATATACTGTAGTCTTCATATCAGTATGAAGACTATGTGTATGTTGATTTGTGGGCTGAATTTATGGAATGGGTTAGATGAAGACATTAAATCAAGAGAGGAAAACTTATAACAATAGTCTTTGAGAGGCTCAGGGAGGAGGAAGGGGCCTCGTCGCTCACAGGACTGGTTTTTATTTGGGATTGTTTTTGTTTAGTGTTGTATATTAAGATGATTGATATTTATTTGTGAATGCGATGAACATTAAGTTCATTATTCAAGTAACAGAAAGCGGTAGGACCTTATTAATGTTTACTTCTCCTTTGTGAACTTGTTTATTTAAAAGTTACTGTATATGTTTATTCTTTCTTACATGTCAAAATAAATCTATTTAATTCAATCTAAAAAGACTTAACATTGAATATATTAATAGTTAATATAACCCCTTAATATCATGGTTAAGTATATGGTTATGCATTATAAACTAAACATGTGAATCAACCCATCACAAGCACAGCAGCTACACACGTTTAACTCTCTGGAACATTTCTACACTTAAACTCTGCAACGCCAGCTCAGCCAGAAGCAGAATAGTTCCACTGAAGGCGTGGACGTGTCAGTCGTGTCGCAGCACGTCTGTAGACTCGCTCCTGTGTCGGTACCTTGACGGTCTTCTTGGCGTACTTCTCCAGAGCGGCGCCCTGACTCTTGAAGATGGCCACGTTGGCCTTGAGCAGGTCCTTCCTCTCCATGCCCTCCCTCCTGGGCATGGAGCCCACCAAGATGGCCGCGTCCAGGTCCTTGAAGGCCACGGCCTCCTTGTCGGTGGGGACGATCTCTGTGGAGAAGAGGAAAGTGGAAATCAACACATTCATACGTCACCATTTACTCTTTGTGTTTACAAAAATGTCTACCATACAATAGAGTTAAGGTAATTGGTCATGTTGCAAAATGTGCTTTGATGTGTTTTTGCCCTATCAAAATAAAAGCTGGTTACTTTTTGTGTCTCCTTTAAGTAGCTTTCAGTGAAAGTTAGGCTTTGATGGAGCAGGATGTGGAGCAACTTTCTTTAGTTATAGCCAGCAGAAGGTCAGTGTTTTGAGACTCATAGGTGCATAGGGACATATAAAACTACGAGCTACGAGCCTCCTCATTGGACAGCTGACAATGGAAAGCACAGCCTGCAAGAGCACGTAAGTTGGACATGGTAGTCTACATGAGTCAGAGCCCTTTACATCCTGCAAGTCATGCCATTAGATACACTTTTTGGGCACTCCCTCATGTTGGTAACGATCCTGTGTGTAACAGTAGAGCCGTCTCTTGGCCACAAACAGGTTCTCAGTTGGGAGTTCCTGCTGACGTGAATGATAAAACTTGTTCCAACACTCCCTAAAAACAGCAGAGTTCACAGTCTTGTCCTATCAGGACACTTCTCCTCTTAAATAGATAGAAACCACACATCTCTTCTAAAACCACCCGTGCGTTACAGGTTTGAGGATATATCCATTTTGGACGTATTCTGTCTCGGTTGCATGGAGCGTTGTCTTTGCAGCGCAGTTGGTTAATACAGGCGGGGGGGCCTCTCACAGCTCCACGTCCTAACAAAGCAAAGGACGGCGCCGATTCAAAGGAAACATTCCAGGTCACAATGGAGACGGCACATAATGGCGCCTCACGACTGCTGCATGACACGACAGCGGTTACAGTGATGACATCGAAACGTCCAAACTGGAAACCTGGTGGTTGTATTTATCGAGTGTCTCGGGGGGGAAAAGGGAAATAAGTCCCGACTGTAAAAGCATTTAACTAAAGTAAATAAAGTGTGTCTGTCGCCAGTATTTAGCAGGACTGGTGAATGGTATTCTGGGACTATTATTATTAGTACAAGCAAGATACCTTTTTGTGTAAATGATCAGGAAATTAGAACCCTAAAATATCAATACACTTGAATAACTCCAAATAGTTTCTACAAAAACAGCAAATTTTACATTAAAACTGTGCCCTTGTATCAATGAAATATAAGAGAATCTACATCACCTTATTTTAACAGTGTTAACCACCCTTAATATTTTAAATGAATTTAAACTTACCTCTCAGAAGTGGGAGAGCACAGTCCTGCAGCTCCATCACGACGCCGTCCAGGACCGGCAACATGGGCGTGATGTCCAAGAGGAGCAGGACCACCGGCTGACAGACGGAGGAAAGGGGAAGAAAAACACACGCAAACACACGCTGAAATGAATTTAAATTACATTTAAAAAGCACAACTCGTATGTATCAATGTCTTGGTATTTGGAACACAGTGTGAAGGCCGACGCCACGTGTCAAACGGATCGGGTGGTGTTTTTAAAAGTCGGCCTTGGTACCAGATCCATTTCATTTGACTTCAAAGACGACCGTGACTCGTCTCAGGGTGCAATCGGATCACTTCCCAACATCTGTTTCAATGTCACCCTTTAAAACCTACACCAGCTGTTCACTGTGCTTATACAGGCCTAATGAGATAAGGGAATTACAAAGATCCTTCTTCTTTACCTGATCTTTGCCAAACACATCTCCCTTGGCGATGCTGAACAACAGGGAATAGGCGATCTGCCCGGCAGCACCGGTCACCAGAACTCTAAGGGGCTCAGACTGCAAGAAACACAAGAAACACAAGAACAGTGCTGTTAGTGCTGCAGTGAAGTCACTGAGAGGGACAGGTACGAGGGGGGGGGGGGGGGGGGGGGGGGTAGTTTCAATTGTCCAGTGCACGTGGTGTGTCTATTCCTGTCAACAGGATTTACTAAAAGCAGGAGGAAGAGGGAGGGAGGGGGGGCATTTAAAAATAGACTTTCCATGCAGGACTCACTGCTGCATAACAACAGTTCGATCACCCAAAACTATGCAATGCGTTACCATGAATACGAAATATTAAATAAAAGTCCTAACATTTTGGTCGTGTCGTGTCGCGAGCCAGACTAAAAGTGTCGTTAAAAGAAAAGATCTACTTTGACGAACTTCGCACAACTCATTGGGTCAATTGGAATAACTGCGACTTTATACACGTTAAACATGCATTATGGGAACAGAATAATAACTGACATATACGCTGGTTTTACTCACCATGTTTGCACGATAGCTTGAGCTGCTTCCTCTCTTTCTCTCTCTGTCTCTCTGTCTCTTTTTCTCTCTCTCTGTCTCTCTTTTTCTCTCTCTCGCTCTCGCGCTCTCTCGCTCTCTCGCTCGCTCTCACTCTCACACACTCCCACTTCTCGCTCTACCCGGAGGTCTATCCTATGTAAGTCCTCAGTTGTTCACGACACTTGTAACCGCCTGACGGCAGATTGAACATCCGGGTACTTGTATTTTTTGATAGTTGTGTAGTCCAATTTTTAAAAAAGTGACAAAATAAGTTATCCCGTTGATAGTAACATAAGAAACATTGCTATCGATAATAGCAACATTACTTACGCTCTACAAAAATTATTCGATAAGATATGGCTGTTTAACGACTGTTTAGCTGGTTAGCTTGCTGCTACATAGATTGCTAACGAGCTAGCTGGTTAGCATAGCCCTTAAAGCGCCGCTTGCTGTTGCCTAGCGACCTGATACCAGACGTTAGCTTACCCGCTCGTAACGGGCAGATACAGAGAAGACCAGCACGTGCAGTCAGACGAAATGAAACGTTTGTTTAACGTTAAGTTGCAAAGCAGGTTCAGTTTGGATAAAGCTCGCGTTCACGTGTCGTCCTAATCAAACGAAGAAGCTTGTTTTTATTTTGCAGCTTTTTTTGTCACTGAAATAATCAAGGTAAGTTAACTAACCTGTCTCACCTCTTTGTATCTCTGTGTAGTAATGTTATTGTCAATGCTGTTAAGAGATAACGTTAGATATAGAGAGAGACAGACAGACAGACAGACAGACAGACAGAGAGTGAGAGACAGACAGACAGAGAGAGAATTTATTAATTCTGTAAGGGGAATTTTGTTCGCTACAGCAGTAATTATGATACAGAGTAAAACTATTAAATATAAATAGTAAAATGGTATTAAATAACTAAACTAATGCAAAGATTTAACCAAACAACAACAGACAGAGTTATAGTCGTGTGACTGATCTGACCAGAGGTGATTTATTATAAAGTCTTATTGCAGGAATGATCTCCTGTGACAGAGGGTGGTAATACGCTTAATGTTGATCATATATATATATACACACATAAACAATGGTATTCATACACAGACTAACCATTTACCTTTCATGTAGTGACTATCTTCCTCCTCATCTCTCTGCCATCTTGTTTAGAGTTTAACAGTGTTGGCTGAGCTCATGAATATTTAATATCCTCATTACAGACTCATTACAGGACCTGAACAAAAAGCAGAGGTGTTGTTACACCTGGCTGGTGCACACTGTGGTCTGTGGTCGTTTGTTTACCTTTATTCTTCATATATCTTTACAACCTTTCTCTAATTGTGTACTTTTATTGAGTTGGTCTCTCCTGTACACGCGATGTACTGCATGTCTGTGCGTCCAGAGAGAAGGAATATCTTCATTTATTTTTCTTTTTAAATGTGTGTTATTGGAATCAACGGTCCAAAGATGGAGGCTGTTGTATGCTGGAAACATCGTAGAGATTGATATTCAGCTGACTGTTTATGTTCCATCTTTAAACAGTAGTTGTAGCTGTGTAGGGACAATATTTAAGGTTATTTGAGTAGTTACATTGACTTAATGACAATATAATAACACTTTAGAGCTGTATATGTTAGGCGATATATTGGTGAATTATCATCGTCATATGAGGCCAGATATGAGATTTTGGTTGTTTGAGTCGAGAACAATTACTGTCACTTAAAAACATCTACTGTATATATTCTCCAGTTGAATGATTATTATGTCTCACTTCTATCTCCTTACCCATCACCGTCATTACTATGATTTATGATAAATAGATAATAGAGAACATACACATATATCTTAATAATAACATTTATTATGATAGCACATTTCACAGACTATGTAGCTCAAAGTGCTGTACGTTTAAAATTAAAGAGAAAAACAGAAAACCTTTCTTTTACAAATGAAATACATAAAAGTAAAACTTACATTTTAAGTGTAATTTAAAGAAGTTCAACAGATGAATAAAAACTGGAAAACATTTAAAATGACAATTAAATTATATACATATATATATATATATATGATGGCATTATTATGGAGATGAGTGAGTGGATTTGTTACTGGAAAACACATTTTATTGTTATAATACTTATTGTAAATTCTTTTTATATAGCAAAAAGTTTGTTAGCATGCAGTTTGATGGAACAGTTAAAGAGTAAAATATATATTACGCTTGATAAGAGAATAAGTAGAATTTGGTGTTCAGTTACTCACGTCATAATAATATTTATCACATTCTGCTGCTCTGTGTCTCAAACTAATGGCACTAAATGAGCCACCAGTTCTTCATCCAAAGCCCCAAAACTGGCCCTGATGTGGGGTCTCCACCTGCCAGTGACAGGGGCTGACGTGTGTGTGTGTGTGTCTGAAGCCTGAAGCCTGAATCAGAGATGTTTGAAGCGGCTGCCTCAGCTTGGCAGTGCTCCTCTCAGCTCCAGTTACATTTCTACCCGTCTGTGTCAGTTTGGGGTAAACGATATTCTGTGATCTATTTCTTACGATGAGCCTTTTGTTTTGCTGCTAGTTCCACTTTTTTATCCACCGACCAGAGAGGTGTGTGAAGAGCTCTCAACGATGGTTCCTCATAGTTGCAGCTATTATATTTACAGAAATTATATTCTGTAGCTGGCTAAGTGCATAAGAGCTCTTTATTTTTCTCTGCTTCTCTCCGTTGATTGAGGCCCTTCTCCGTCTTTTCCACGTATTATTATTATTATTCTCATATCATGAGTTTATTGTTTAATGATATTTGGTTATTTAGTATCACTTTGTTGTGTTTATGTTAACAGATTAAAATCTGGCTGAGAGGAATGAGCGATGGGTGACTTTGACATCTTGTGTATTTTTGTGAATGTGGTGTCAACAGTCGTCTTATTATTATAGACACATCGCTGTATTGATGTATGTGGTTTTAAAGCCTAAACTGAGCTTTAAATCTGGGATTTGGATCAGAAAATTGTTTGTCTTTGAAATATTCATTAGCCTTTCATATCCACAGAAATCACCTCCTAGTTTTTATTACAGAAACGACTTGTGACAGCTCTGACTTTACATCAGCGCCCATCTGAAAGAGTCTGTTGTTGTTGCTGTAGCTCGTTTATATTTATATATATATATATATATACCTACCTCCTGTTTGACAAGTTAGACTTAGTGTTTATGTTCTTCCTCTGGCAGTCACACAGTCAGGTTGTCATGAGGGGATTAGACCGACTTCTTCTTTGTAAAAAAGGAAATCAGAAGGAAATAAAAACACATGATAATATCTGGTGCCAGTTTGCCACGCCGGCCCTGATCCTCTCTCTCTGTGTGTGTGTGTGCTGTGAAAACAATCGGCATTGTGGGTGTTTTTCATCCCACCCACTGACAAAGTTCACACATGCAAGGATCCCTAAATTGCACACACATGCATGCACTTATGGAGCTGACGTGCACGCGTACAGAGAACACGTCACGCTCTGAGCAGATCTTGATAAGTTGACGTCTCTAACGTCTCCTCTCTGCTGACCTCTCTCTCTCTCTGTCCTCCGTCCACTCCATCTCCTGCTTTTGTTCCCTCTCTGTCACTTCACCTCCCTCCACCTCTCTCTCTCTCTCTCTCTCTGTCCTCCCCTACTTTTATCTCCTCTCACTCTGCTACTCTCCACTTGTCCTGCAGAGTGCACCTGAGTGACCCTGTTGAGGCAGATAGCCAAGCACCCCCCCCCCCCCCCCCCACACACACACACTGGCCTCAGCATCGCCTCTTATCTCCTGTCGCTAGTAGACCAAATAGCTCTCACATTGTACAGTCAGAGATAGCTGGGGGGGGGGGGGGGGCATTCACATGAGCACAACCCACATAAATACGTTAAGCAACGTGCAACCACAGCGGGATCATTACATCACCGATATCTCTCCTCCATCTGCATCCCTGTGCCACCATCACCCGGCTCATCTGTGTCGTACATCAGATGGAGCAGATTCATGTTATTTAGTTTTATTGCCCTCGCTGTAGCACACAGACAGTAGCTGCTGTGTGTGTGTTTGTGGCCCAGTCCTGTCGTGTGCTGTTATCTGCAGTAGCCCTGAGGAGCCACTAGGTGTCAGTGTAAGGCTGCAGTTAACCAGTCGCTTCACTTGTAAACTGGTGCTGATGGGTTTGTGGTGAATACACTTGTTGCTGCAGCAGCAGTAGTTCTGGTTTAAAGATCTGGTTTTATGTTTAAATAGAAACGTGAGAGAAAGAGTGTAAACTCACAACTCTACGCTGTCAAATTGTCTTAAAAACTAAAGCACAGTTTCCACAGTTTGAATCTATAAGCTGTGTGTTCAAAACTCTTTTTAACTTTCAGTACATGCAGCTGCCCCTTAAATACAAAGTATTTAGTGTTTCATTCAGTATGCATTCAATTGGGACATGACCTGTGACCCTCAATGTTCATATAGCTGCAGCGCAAAGGATTGTGGGATTCTGCATTTCACACATAGTTTTTTAGCTCTTTATTCACTGTTATTTAATTAATTTAAGTTGCATCTAATCACTCCACACATTCACACTTTTAATAACTCTTGTTGTCCATTGAAAGATATTTTCCAGAGACCCATTTTCCCGTTCATCCTCCAGATCTCATGAGTTGGTTTGCTTCCACAGATCCATCCGAGCTGTTGTTATTGTGCCGCTCTGACACTTTTAGAACGAGGCCCGGAGGCGTGCGGATGTACTTACTCACTACCTCTCTGAGTTTCTCTCTCGCTGGTCTTGTGATTGAAACCTGAGGAGGACTTTGTTTCTAGCCGAGCTCCTCCATCAAAGAAAAGAACACAGACCTCTGCAAACAGAGACTAACTTCATGGCACTGATGCAGAACTATTCAATTAAATCTCATACTATATGCACACAGCGAGCCGTCCTCGGCCTCACTCTCTCTCTCTCTCTCTCTTCCTGAAGTGTTTGCAAAGGGAAATGGTCCGTGAAATGGGTTTGATTGAATCAAACTCCACATTAAGACAAATACATACAGCGATGGACTGATTGATGAGGCTGCGTCTTCATTTCCAACGAAGAAGATCTTTATCAAAAAAATATGGAGGCTCACGGCTCGTCTTGTGTGGTGACTCTGAATGATTCCTGGTGTTAAAGAAGAGCTGCCTGTTCTCCTATTGGTGGCCACAAGGGGGCAGCAAACTGCCACATGTTGACGTTCTGCTTGTTGATGTTCCGTTTCCCCGTCTGCTGCTCGACAGCAACAAACAAACAAACTCACTGAAGGATGACCAAAAAAAAAAGGCGTCCTGGATGCAAACTGACATCTGAGAGGAAAGGTGGTTTTATTATCAATGCAACTGTTTTAGCATAACAAGCACCACCTTTCATTAACCTAACAAACCCAAATCCATCCAATTGGACCGGTCGATGGCGACTCGCTGCCCGATGCTGGCAGTCACACCCCTCTGCACAGCCACAATGGGGGGGGGGGGGGGGGGGGGGGGGGGGGGGGGGTGAGGCTGCACTCCACTAAAAGTAAAAGAATGTGTCTCCACCACCACCACCACATGGCTGTGTGGGGATTAAGGCCCATTCTGAGTGGCCCCGGGTCGTGCGGCAGATGTTAGCCAGGATAGCGCTCGTTGCCGGGCGGGATCGGCCCTGCCCAGACGATGTTAAGCCTATGTAGATGTATGAGGGGGGGGGGGGGGGTCACACACACTAATTCATCTCCACCGTCTCTGATCGTCATCACACACTCACAGAAACTGTAAAAACACACTCGTGTGGTCGGCTTCAGCCTGTGAGGTGTGAATGTCACGATAGGAAACACATGTTCTGCTTTTATAAACCAACAGCTGAACCATCATCTGCCCCCCCCCCCCCCCCAGATGATGTTTTAATGGGATGTGTTGTTTTAGCCGCTAAGCTCTCAAGTGCTTGTCACACAGAGCCTCTAATGACTGTACAGACGTCATCGTGGGGAGAGAGAAGTCATGGGATGTTGTTATTTACGTCTTTGGGGACGATTTTATTCTGTTTATAAAGTAGTTATTTAACTTTGGGCAGCAGGAGCTGGAGGTTAGATGTGAAAAAATATTGTTTTCATCCCTGAGTGATGGGTGAGAACGTTTTGAATACATGAAAGACGGAGAAATTGGTTAAATAAAATCAATTTCCGATAGTATTTTATAACCATTTACCTAAACGCAGTGAACTCTGTCTGAATCGTAGGCGTTGGGTGTGAAAGACGAGCCTTCTTTACCGTCAGACAGGTCTAACTGCAGGGTGAATGTGTTTAACACGGGGGCCCCGGTGGAGGCCCCTGTGGTACTTGTA
This sequence comes from Pholis gunnellus, assembly GCF_910591455.1. Lineage (NCBI taxonomy): Eukaryota > Metazoa > Chordata > Actinopteri > Perciformes > Pholidae > Pholis > Pholis gunnellus. The sequence continues at coordinate 22,402,146 of NC_136538.1, forward strand.
ACCGTCAGGCTCAATGGGAAGAGGATACAGCGTCTGACAAGACATGACTTGACCCAGCGGTGGAGGCAGAGCCGCGCCATTGTCCTGAATAAACAGCAGAAATGAGCGCAGAATTTACCCCCCGTGTGTGTGTGTGTGTGTGTGTGTGTGTGTGTGTGTGTGTGTGTGTGTTTTGTATTTGGTTGAGTGTGTTATAATCATAGACTGTATATAAGAAGTGGACGTAGTCGTTGTGACGTCACTTATTGGTTTGTCTTCTGCCGTTTTGAAGTCTTGAATTCGGCGATTTCGCATTACGGCCGTCGCCGTGTGGTTGTTTTTTGCAACCAGTGAGCAGGAAGTGACCATATCTGGCCTGAGGAGGAGTGACAGAGCGACGCCGGATATGTCTCTGGTAGAGACCCGTCAATCACTGTGTAGCCCCGCCCCTAAAGCATCCCCTGCTTTATGGTCTGTTTGACTCTAAATGGACCATCATTTACTAAATGAACATCGTGCTGTATTGAAGAAGACTTGAAACTATAGATTGAGACCATAAACTCATGTTTACAATGTTTACTGAGGTAATAAATCAAGAGAGAAGTAGAGTCATTTTCTCATAGACTTCTATACAACCAGAGGAGTCGCCCCCTGGTGGACACTAGAGAGAATGCAGCTTTAAGACACTTCTGCTATAAACCAACAGTAGTGTTTTGAATATGAATATTTAGGTCAGTGCAATCCTTGAATAGAAATCAATGTAAGTTTGAGAACCCCACCGCCCAGACTAAACATCAACCTACAGGGATAAAGTCTGACAGACTAGAAGAAGCTTATAACTTATAAACGGTAGAGCACTGCAGCTGATATGACACCGGCGTCCATCTTTGAGGTCACAGCAAAGAGAACAAACTTCTGGGTCCGAGTGCCATCGACGTCCGGCCACGTCAACCTGTCAGGGAGGGAGGGAGAGAAGGAGGGAGGGAGGGAGGCACTAACTGCCGAGAGGAGTCCGAGGTGTCATGGCCTCGTCTGAGAGGTGACAGACAGAGTGTGTGTGAGTGTGTGACGGGGAAATAAGACCGTTGAGACGTCTAGGGGACGCTCGTCGTGACCTTTCCTTCTGCCGGGGTCCATCTCGCTCTGTGCGTCTGACAACAACTTTAAAGGACCCCTGAGCCCTTGACACGTGTGTGCGTGTGTGTGTGTGTGTGTGTGTGTGTCTGCGTGTGTCTGTGTCTGTCCCTCAAAGTGCACATAAGTTTGTGTACACCTGTTGTGGAAAGCTTTACCTAAGCTGTATGTCTCTGTATATGTGTACTCACTCACAGATGGAGCTAGAGGACATTTCTTTGTGTCCTAAAATAAAACACTTTGCAGAGATGTTCCTTCTGATCCACCATAAAGTAGTTTCTTATAAACTCTCTGTACCAGTTCATCCTGAACTAATGGGACAGTTGTTTTTGTTCATTTAAGGTAAAGCACTATTTAAGGCACCTGGTAACGAACGTGCGAACGGTGCGAACGTAACGAGCTGACATTTACACCGGCTTTCATAGGAAAACGCACTCAAATGTTAAACAATACATTTGGAGTCTGAATCGTACTGTTAGTGTCTCTATTAGTTATTAATGAAGGAGAGAATAAGAACATCAATACAAGCGATTCCATACGTTTGAAAGGTCGTTTATTAATGATGTTTTTTGCGTTTCACGCACACAAATAGACACGTTGGTTGTGATTTCTTTGAGTCCACGTGTGTGTGTCTGTGTGTGTGTGTGTGTGTGTGTGTGTGTGTGTGTGTGTGTGTGTGTGTGTGTGTGTGTTACCATTTTATACGTGTGTTGTGCGGTCAAGAGGTGACGGGCGAACAACAGGGCGCCCGAACGGCTTTAGGAGAAAGAAAATCCAACAACATAAACAAACCCACGGTCAGTGTGACACCACGTCACCTTCACTGAGACTGGGGGGGGGGGGGGCAGGTAGACAGACAGACACATAGACAGGCAGACAGACGGTCCCTGAGAATCTCTTTGAAGTTTGGGAGGCGTTGTCTTTTCCCGCCCTCGGGGCCGTGGCTGCAGGCAGATGCTCTCTGCTCTGAGAGGAACTCTTGCCAGGATTTGGCCCATTAGCTGAACTGGTTTACGGGGGAATCTCGTCTGAATGTGGAAACTTCAGACGGTTACACAATTCTTTTAAAGATGAGAATAAACTCTCTTCTTTTTCATGCCTCAAGACCTGATTCTCCACTGAACGTCTGTCTTCCTCCGTGTCTCAGTCATTACTGCTGCTGTGTTTGTGTTTCTGCTCCAGGCTGTTGGGTAAATACTTCCCTTCTTCCCACCTTCCTCCCTCCATTACCTCCTCTAATGACGTTTACACATCTGCTTAGAAGAGCCTCCTCTCATCCCTCCGTCACCCTGTCGTCTGTCTTTCTCTCCCTCCCTCAGACACACTGAGAGCTGCAGGTTTTAAGAACTACTTTCTGGATTATTTGGCCTCTGAATTTATATGTTTTAACAGTTAAAATTCAGAAGCGCATAATGTTCACACGTCCTCTATAATAAGCGATGAAAATACAAAATTAATTCACAATTGACAAAGAGTTCTGAGTAATAAACAAAGAGGGAAGAGTCTGTTTATTGCAGTGGCGGGCCGTGCATTTTATACCTGGGCCTTCACTGCTGAAATACCACCTTATAACCACATGATGGCGCCACAGCTAGGGTTATTATCCGTTTCTTGGGCTGTAACTATATAACGTTACGTATTTGTATTAAACCGTTCGGTACGAGGCTTACAAACCGAACAATAAGTTTGAATAATACTGGTGCATTTGGAAAATGCAGAAGCTGAAATTGTAGGAAATATAATGTTTTCTGCGCGTCTGTATGACCTCTGAACCGGAACAAAAACAGCTGAGGCTCCGCAAGTGTTCCGGGAGGCTAGGCTAGCTAGCTTAACGGAAAAACTGCTACACACTCAAGGGCCATTTAGATATTAGATGTAAAAAAACGAACCAGTTGACTTACCAAATGCTGATCCCATCATCTTTTCTTTGTTGACAGAGTTTAATCCCACGGTTAAATCCCAAACTCACAAATCCGTTTCTCTTCCAGTTTCAGCCATTGAGTGTTAAAAAACAAAGCTAGGTAAAAAAATATCATAATTTCATCCATCTATTTCAATTTGTACTCTTACTACTCCGACTAAGCCTCTGCTGTAAGTTTCGTTTCATAATAGTCACGTGCTCGCCCACTGACCAATCACAGCACAGAATCTCACTGCAGCGCTGCTGCTAATGCTGACGTAGCTGTAGGCCTGCAGGCTGCTCCGACGCGTCAAATAATGTTAAACTAAAGATCTGATTGGTTGAAGATTATGCCAATCAACAATATCGTCCCCATTCACTTAAACTGCACATGGATTCACTGGTGAGTCTGCAGGCCTCGGGCCTCTCTTCTTACCTAGAGACACAGAGGTGAAATCTGATTGGATAAAAGCTCTACTTAAAACAAGCTGCACTGGAAACATATTTTTATAAGTTATGATACATGTAGTGTATTTAAGAAAAATTATTAAATTATAAAATAGCTATAACTTTGTGATTCTGAGGCCAGCAGAGAAGGCTTTGCAGGCCCTGACGGCCCGCCACGGGTTTATTGTGACCACTGCTAAAGTCATCGTAATAGTTTGTGTTTTTACTTTTTAAATGAATCAATAACTGATAATAATAATAATCATTAGTATCAGCCCTACGGACTCCAGAAAAGATTGTGAAGACTGTAGTTGTCTTTTCTCTGTTTTTGTTGTGAGATGTTTCTCTCTGAACACCTGAACCTTTCAACTCTTCACCTCCACCTGCCCCAAAAACCTGGACTTGTGCTTCAAGTGATCTAAACATACTCGTGCACACTTGCATGCATCAGCACACATACACACACACACACACACACACGCGCGCACACACACACCACTTGATAAAGAGACTTGCCCAACGGTCATGTCACCCGAGCTTCATTTTCCCGCTGATTGACACGTCCCGTAACACACACACACACACACACACACACACACACACACACACACACACACACACACACACACACGGCAGAGTGACTGTACCTGTCACCTCTGTTGAATAGTATTACCTTTACCTCATTTTGTTCTGCCCGTCAATCACTTCTATTCTTCTTCTGCCGCCAGCTGAATGGGCTCCTGTGGGACTCTGTTAAGTGTGTGTGTGTGTGTGTGTGTGTGTGTGTGAATGAAAAGCCTGCTGCCTGGCGCCACTTTGCCCACCCTCCACTGTCTTCCACCAAACCCTCTTGTAATAGGACAGATGAGAAGGTGTACTGTACACTCTGTGTGTGTGCATGTGTGTGTGTGTGTGTGTGTGTGTGTGTGTGTGTGTGTGTGTGTGTGCATGTGTGTGCGTGTGTGTGTGTGTGTGTGCGTGCACCGCCGCCAGGCCTCTCAGCAGGTTAACTCTGAAAATAGAAAAGAAAATAGTTTTCAGCTCGTCCCCTCTTATTCTCCTCTCAGCGGGTCAAGTTCAGTAACGCCTCAGGTCCTCAACAAAACCACTGAAGTAGAGTGACAGACAGACAGACAGACAGACAGACAGACAGACAGACGAGTAGTAGACAGGAACTGGACTGACTACGATGTTTATGTCACAGAAGGATGCAGCGGGTCGGATGCTTAAAGAGAACTGGATTCAGTGTTTTAAAACGCTTCTGCGTCGGCTTCACTCGGTGGAACCAGAGGTTACCTCCTGGTAAAGTCAGCAGGATTGGCAGGAAGTCGGTCAAAACAAAGACGCCGTGTTGTTCATTCTGTCCGCTCGACTGACAAACCCAGTTTGCTGCAAAAAAATGATTGAATGAAACTTCATGTATCGTGATAATATCGTATCGTGAGGCCTCTGGTGTAGTTCCAAATCCCTCGAGCACGATTCTCCCCCAAATAGCAGACGGAGCACAACGACAGGAGTCACACTGTCAGAGTGTTGCTCTCTCAATATGTTTTGGCATTATTAAGAATACTTACATGCTTGTGATGGTTCCGTTCCTGAGAGTTTGTCTCTTCTCTGGCACACAGACGAACATCTAATCTGTTGTCTCAGCGCTCTCATCCCTCATTACACTCCTTTAAACTCTTTGTTTTATCCTGTTTTCTGTCCCCGCTCCTCATTATCTCGCTCTGTCCTCAGAGTTTGGTTCCACTGTTCTTTTGCTCCGATACGACACTTGGAAGCTTGAGGACTCCTCCCTCGGGGATACGCCGACGATAAGAGCTGGTGTGAGTCTGTGTGGTTTCATATGTATGTAAATGTGTGTGTGTGCATGTGTACATTTCCTCAGGTGTCACACGGTTAGAAAGATAGCAGAGGATGCGTCCGTGATGTATGGGCCGTTCCATGCATACGTATGCGGCTGTGAGTTCACATATCAGAAGTTTGAGAGATTGGACGTAGGACTGGAGTGTGTTTACTGAATACATGAGTGTGTGTGTGCTCTCTCTCTCTCTCTCTCTCTCTCTCTCTCTCTACTTATACTTATACTTCCTGGTCGCATCTTTGTATGTTCTTCATGTTTCTCTCCGAGAGCCAAAACAAGACCAGGCGGTAGCTGAGAGAGAGAGTCTGCGAGAGATAAAAGGTTGTGTGGGGGAGAAAAAGTCAGAACATTTGAAACACTCAAGTAAAACCTGCAAGAGGGAAAAATAAAATCAGACTGAAGTACTGAAGACAAAAGAGTGAGGAGAGGAAAGAATTGCCCGAAAGAGAGAGTGAAAGCCTGCAGACGGGGGTCAGAGAGCTTAATGCATTTCTAATAAGAGGGACGAAAAATAAAAGAGAGCGAGAGGTAAAGAATAAAGATAAAAAGCATCGGACAAGTCGGCATAGAGATGATAAGTGAAGGAACACGAGGACAAATACCAGAGAGGGAAGGACAACTTATGAAATTCTACAGAGCCAAGTGAGGAGAGAGTGTGTCTGTGTGTGTGTGTGTGTGTGTGTGTGTGTGTGTGTGTGTGTGTGTGTGTGTGTTGGGGGCGGGGGAATGAGGGGAAGGCTGTGATGGTCTTGTGTCAGTCACCCTATGGCAGCTCTTTAACCCTGTAATTTACCACATCACTCCTCACTGTGATGGGACCACTGCACCAGCTGACAGCACTGCCTCTGGCTTGTGTGTGTGTGTGTGTGTGTGTGTGTGTGTGTGTGTGTGTGTGTGTGTGTGTGTGTTTGCTTACCCGTGAGAGAGGATTCTTGAGATGTCAAACAAAATGTCTGTGAACATGCCTTCATTTCAGCTCTCTCTCTCTCTCAGACCCCGAGGTGATCGCCGGATTTAAACTGACCTCACATCTGTTGTAACATAAACTGCTGTAAGTACTCCAAAGTTTAAAAGCTGCATTCTCTCTAATGTCCACCAGGGGGCGACTCCTCTGGTTGTATAGAAGTCTATGAGAAAATGACTCTACTTCTCTCTTGATTTATTACCTCAGTAAACATTGTAAACATGAGTTTATGGTCTCAATCGCTAGTTTCAAGTCTCCTTCAATACAGCATGATGTTCATTTAGTAAATGATGGTCCATTTAGAGTCAAACAGACCATAAAGCAGGGGATGCTTTAGGGCGGGGCTACACGGTGATTGACAGGTCTCTACCAGAGACGTATACGGCGTCTCTACGTCACTCCTCAGTCCAGATATGGTCACTTCCTGTTAATTTGTTGCGAAATAAAAACAACATGGCGACGGCCGTAATCCAAGATGACGACGGTGAAATCGCCAAACTCGAGGCTTCAAAACGGCAGAACACAAACCAGTGAGTGATGTCACGAAACTTCAGGACATTTTCCAAAAGAAGCTAATCCTTCAATATGAAAATCACACCTTTTTAATCGTGAATTTATCTCAGGGGGGGTAACACACATAAAAGAAGCAATACTAGCCCTTATGGCATGTTTTTATTGTATTGTATTGTAACCGTGCGTCACTTCTTTCAATCCTTATGTTGTATAGAACGACAAAGGAAACAAATGTAGGACATGAGAGTATTTGCGATCCCAAGAAATTCTGGTCTTACTTTAATCAAACGTGTGTATTTTAACATGGATCCAGATGGACAGTAAATCATTCTGAAGATTTAAAAGAAGTGAACGCTTTCTAGTGTTATTAGTCAGATTATTGTGCAGTACATGTTTGTGTTGTATATCCATCCCACTGTAGGACATGTAAGTACACTCAGAGAGCATTTAGAGCTCTTTGTTATATTCTCTTAAATAAATGTTTGTGGCTGTTGAGAGCGAGAAAAAGTGATTCTAGAAAAGCCTCAATTGTTTTTCTCTTTCACTCCGAGAGAACCAGCCTCTAATAAGTATTTACTTAAAGTTCTGTCAGTGACTTTGTCTTTCTGTCACACACACACACACACACACACACTCGGTAAGGACCCAGAGGGTGACAGAGATGCAGAGAGCAGACAAGGTCGTAGTTCCTGTGGACTGTCTTTGAAAGAGGAGTCGTATGTTTTCCCTCCCCTCCTTTGATGTTAAAGCAGCCTCTTTACTAGTATAAAGACAGGCCACAATAACCTGGACACACACACACACACACACACACACACACACACACACACCTCACAAAGCTCTGCGGGGAGACAGGTAGCCCACAGCAACCTCAGCCAGAAATCAGAATGAATGTGGCAGCTGTCCAGGACCTGTGCAGCATGCTGTGTGTGTGTGTGTGTGTGTGTGTGTGTGTGTGTGTGTGTAGTGTGTAGTGTGTGCGTGTGTCTGTATGTGTTTGTACTGTGTGTCTTAGCATGTGTGTGTGTGTGTGTGCATGAAAAATGTTGAGTGCAGTCACTGTAGCTTTCAACAAAATGTAAAAAACAAAAGTGAATATTTTAAAATCACAGGTGATCGTATTTAAAGAAATATTACCGTTTTAACATCCTGCTAACTAAATACATGTGTATTTCTTATACGTGCTACTGTACAATTTAATCAAATGTAAATCGTGATAACTATTTTTGGCTTCCCACAATTAAATTAAACATGAGCGACTTCGCTATTGTCCTTTTTAAAAATGCGAAAACGATCAAATCAAGCGCTCGAACTGACAGCCGGCCACCAGGGGGCGATCAGGATGGTTTTAGAGGAGCTGTAGCACCAACCAGCAGAAAATACTCTGAAGAACAACATGACTCTTATTTTGATGCAAAGAGTTTACATTAGCAGGAATGTTGCACAACGTGGAAGTGAAAGCAGTTACTTAAATATTAGGTACAAAGTTTTCAAGTTTCACAGATTTGTTGTCACGTGACTGTCTGTTACCTTTTGTACACGTCAAGAACACCCGGTCCTCGAATACGAACGTGGCCTCAGGGCTCATGGACACACACACACACACACACACACACACACACACACACACACACACACATTCGCTTTATTTTCTGTATCTATGTCAGCCCCCTTGTTTCTTCTGTTCCGCCTTAAATTCCACACAACAAGGTCTTTCGGTTCTCCAGACTGGCAAAAAACAGCTGACTGAAATGAGGTTTCCCCTCCAAAAAGGGCTGACTGAGGGGATAAAAGAATCCTCTTATGTCAGTAAACCCGTTACGCCGTTGCTAGCCCCAGCGCTTCCATGACACCCGGTGTTATCTGTCCGTATGTTTTGTTGGGACTTGTAGTTTTGGGGTTTGAGTGGCAAAATGAGATTGATGGTTTCTTTCCTCCCCTCCACATCATGATGTGCAAGAGAGAGAGACACAGAGAGAGAGAGAGAGAGAGAGAGAGAGAGAGAGAGAAATCTCCTGCACAGCAATACAACATCACCATAAACTCCTCTTTCACTCGTGCCGCTGTTTGCTGATCCTTCACACGTCGGATGTAATTCACACGCTGGAATATCCGCGGCTCTGCCGCTCCATAATACATTTAAACGGTTAAAGATGAGGGTTCATTTTGTGGTGTTTCTGTCATGTTTTTTTGCAGAATCTGACAAACAGACTTGCTTTAACGTACTCTTAATTTCTCTATCTCTTTCACCCTCTGATGTTTGTGTTCTGCCGGTTTGGCGCCGCCTCACCGTGGTTCCTCCGGACGATGACCGGCTCTATTCACACAATCGGACGTTACACAGACTTTGTACCAGGGAGCTGTTGAATGTCCGGTCCAACTGAATCAGATATTTAGAGTTCTCACACGCTCCTCTGGATAAAGTCAGGCGATCTACTCATAACAACATTTCTGTTGTCAGTTATTGTCTATGTGTTGTACTGAACAGATGTGTTGAAATGTGTACTGCTAGTAGCGGTAACACTTGTAGTATTTGCATTAGTTCTAGTTAAAGTAGTCTGATTACTAGCAGTAATGGGGTTGTGGTATTACTTGTAATAGTTGAGTACAAGTGGTAATAGCAGTTGTAATTGATATTTCACTGATTCCACAGAAGCAAATTCTTCTTTATCACTGAAGTGGTTCAATAACAGACGGAACAATAAACCTACAATAACAGCACTGGATACTGGAGAGCAGCAGCAGTTAACCGACTGGAGGATGAAGTGTGTAATAAACGGGCCTGATGGGAGGAATGCCGCCGGCTTTGTCTTCGCTGTCATCTCCAAAGTGTGCGTCCGTCACTGCTCACCTGTGATGTGTGAGTGAAGGTGTGACCTCGTCTCAGAGTCAGTCTGAGTTCATGTGTCTCCGTCCTGCTGCTGCGTTGTGTTTTATTAAGAGACGATTAGTCGTCGTTTTGGTCTCATTTCTTTAGTCGATTAATCATTTTTCATGCTTTTTAACGCTGAATTGCTGATTTCTAACTTGTGAGCACATCTCTGGTGTGTGAAGTGGTGCTTTTGTGTGATTTCTTTATGGAGAAATTTAGTTTTACAGATCTGTCGGTTAAATAAACTAATAGATTTGTCGACTAAGAATTTCTTTGGCTTAGGACGGACCTCGTTTAAAAAAAAACTGTTCTTTGGTCAAAGTGTGCATTCAGACCTGTAGAGTAACCGCTACTGTTAATCCACTAGTAATACAGGTTTAACAGGCACAGGAAGTGGTACTACCACTACAAATACAAGTACTACTAATGCTACTTTTACTGCTAATGTGACTCTGCTACTACTACTCTGATGACTGTTACTACCACGATGGGAAAATAACATTTCATTTACATTTTTTGACTCCCCGACGAAGGCTTGATGCCAAAACACGTCGGATTCTTTTTAGGTCTCAGAGGACTTTTTACATTAACGGTATTTTAACGGTTTAAAAGAGAAGGCCGTGGTAGTTTTCTTGTGATTTGCTCGTCAACATGAATCTTTATCCAAAGAGCGCTTCAAACAAACTCTACTAAGTCCAGGAAGTGCTGCTGCCCAACCTCACGCTGCGTTACAGGTTCATTAATAATTACAGCAAAAAAACATTGTGAGAGACTAGAGAAGAAGTTCACTAGTTCTACAACAAACGTAGACTTTCCTTACTTGCAAAATTATCTTTTAAATTGACAAACATCATATCATTAATTCATGGCTTAATTCAAACACGATTTAAAAACCATTTGTCTCTCGCCGTTGACTATCGTATATATTCTTTCACAGGAAGGGGCGGGGCTTCACCTCACTATAGAAAAGTGTGTACCTGGTCAGGTAGTGACTGTGACCACGCGTGCCTACATGCATACTTTGTTTGACCCTCAGACCCGTTCATGTCAATCTATTGTGTCGTCTCGTTGAGATATGCATCTGTTGTGTTTCTCTTTATCCTTAATCGTGTCCCTCCTTACAGACTCGGGTTTCACTCCTCGTCAGTCGGATGGCGTTCTGCCTGGCTGAGCTGCACTTGTGGTCCACCAAGAGCTCACTCCAAGTCAAAGGTAGCACTTCTCCCCGTGGTCTCCTCCTCGCCTCCCTCTTTCTTTTCTTCTTCTTCCTCTCACCTCTCCGTCTTGCTCTGGCTCTCTCTGTCATCACTCACTTTGTTTTCACACCTTCTCCTCCCCTCCTCACCAATATCTACTCCAACAATCTGGCATCAGTCAGCGCCAATGCTCACTCTGTCTCTTTGCTCTTTGCTCTTCAAACTCTCATGCTATTGATGTTTATTTGTGGCATTGCATGACTCTTTTTTTTACAACATTAAACTGTAATTTTACATTGTTTAGAGGGTAATTGGTTCACATAACCACAGAGAAGACCATAGCAAATCATTGTATTTATTTCAATCCTATAATTCTTATACTTATAATTCTTCTTTCGTGTAGCCCCTTTAGTTTTAACGTTGTACTATAACTGTTGTTTTTTTTCATATTTTACTGGTCAAAACGATAAAGATAGAAGCTAAAAACTACACATCAGAGTGTAGAAGTGACAGAAGAAAAAACAACAACATGGCGACGGCCGTAATCCAAGATGGCGACGGCGAAATCGCAGAACTCAAGGCTTCAAAGCGGCAGAACACAAACCAACGAGTGACGTCCCGATGACTTCTTATGTACAGTCTATGGTTGCAGCACGTTTAGCGAATGCTGTCTGCAGCATTTCAATTTAAAAACCTGTTTAACCCATCAGTCACTTTAACTCAGAAATATCAGAAAATAGGGTTAAAAATACCAAAGTTACCCTTTAAAGAAAATATATCAGTAAACAGTGATCAGCGTATGTTAAGTTATAGCTGCACATCACACCATCTCCATCATGCATTCAATAAGAAACTAAAGTTAAAACAACGCTTCCTCTGTGGGGCCGAGTGGGCGGGGCTTAAGTTTGACTTTTCTTGCAGTTTTGTGTGTGTTTTTTCCTGCTCGCCACCTATCAGTCCATCTCCTCTTGTCAGACGGAAATGCTCTGTTTCTCCATTTTCTTGTTTTCTCCTCCCTTCCATTCTGTCTTGTCTTTCACAGTCTGCTGAGCTTCAGACGAAGATAGTGTCTCTCGGAGGCTGACTGTGTGTGTGTGTGTGTGTGTGTGTGTGTGTGTTTGTGTGTGTGTGTGTGTGTGTGTGTGTGTGTGTGTGTTTAATACACAAAGGTACGACAGGGTGTACGTCCCAGGTGACGGTGACATATCCTTATTTGTTTGTTCTCTTTCCTGCTTTTGTGTGTCTTGTGCTATCTTGGAAATATGTGGAGGAATACATCTGAGCGAAGAGGCCTGGTCGCTGAGGTGTGACGCTCCATATCACCCCCCCCCCCCCCTTACATCATATACATCAGCCTAAAAAAATACATTAATATGGATTCATAAACACACATGTATGCTGTGTGTGTCACAGTTTGAGTTAATTGCTTTGCACAAGAAGACAGAAAAGATTGAGTTTGTCTCGTATTCTACAAGAGACTAGTTTTATTTTTAGGTTTTAGTGCAGACTGACTAGAGTTTGGATGACTTGCTCACTGTCTCGGGTTTGACAACTAAAGCGCCATGCAGACGTGTGACGTCACGCTGTAAGTCAAATGTGTTCTGTGCTGCTGTTGTCGAGCAGACGGAGAGCAGCACGAGCATCCATTTGGTCCACAACCTCCTGAGAATCACCATCATTTAACGTGTTACACTTGTTACTTTAACTCCAAGGTAATAATAGATTTAAATCTTCAATTAGTTTGTATTTTATATATGTTTTTGTTTGAACCTTTTGATTACGTTTTAGTTTAGTTTCAGTTCTTCAGAAATGTTTACATTTATATATATATATAGTTAGTTTTAGTTCCACTGTCGTTAGTTTTTGTGCGGGCCGGCTTTCATGTCTCAGAAGTAGCTACATGTACACATTAAAATACATGTTTGTAGAACTAGAATCCGGAAGAACACAATCTCATCAGCTGTTGATCCGATCCTTTCCTTTCACATCAACTGTCGAGATGTTCCTGCACAGCAACACGAGTGCAGCCGTCATAAACTCTGTAAACGCTGTCCGTCTCTCCTCCGCTCTGCATGTGTGTGAGCCCCCCCGACACCATAAACGACGCGAGAAACACAGTATGAGACTCTTTATTTATATTATTGACCTGAACTATGTGCACTTGTATTATTCAGGTCAGTTTGAGAGTCTCTTGCTGTTTTGCCGTCATCCCGAGAGCATCGTGTTTGATATTAATGCCTTGTAAGTTTGGCACAACAAGTGACTCTTTAAAGTCATTTTCATAATATTTATACAGGTTTAAGTGCTTTTTAACGGTTTAAGAACGCCGTAGTCGTTGTTTAATAGAAGGAAAGGTTGGTATTAGAGGATTGTCAAGGTTATAGAATCACTATCTGTGTCAGAAATGGAAGAAGTGACATTAAGCCATTACTTATAGCGGTGTGTGTGTGTGTGTGTGTGTGTGTGTGTGTGTGTGTGTGTGTGTGTGTGTGTGTGTGTGTGTGTGTGTGTGTGTGTGTGTGTGTGTGTGTGTGTGTGTGTGTGTGTGTGTGTGTGTGCCATCAGCTCTCCTGTTGTATTAGTGTGACCCGGCCTCGGCAGCAGCAGCAACAGTAGTGGAGCGATAAAGAAACGATGTGTTGGGTGAATCCGAGTCTGGCTGCTTATGGTTTTGAGGCCTGCAGGAATAACACGGACAAAAAAAAAGGCTCCGCTCAGCAGTTTGTGTGTGTGTGTGTGTGTGTGTGTGTGTGTGTGTTGGTCATATGATTTTGTAGCTGCCTGCTGAGTCTGTGTGTGTGTGTGTGTGTGTGTGTGTGTGTGTGTGTGTGTGTGTGTGTGTGTGTGTGTGTGTCTACATTTAAATGTATATGTTGCATGTGTTTAAATCTGTCCCTCAGGTGGGTTACGGCACACTCTCGTCTTTATTAATACCCCTTTACCCCCCTCCTCTTCCATCCATTCTGCCTCGGACCCCCCAAGCCCACCTTCCCACCTCCTCCCACCTCCTCTCCTCTCCTCCTCCTCCTCCTCCCTCACTGGCTCTTATCTAAACTGTGGTGCTGGCAGACGGGACAGGCCACCGGCTGATAGCGATTGTTTATCCCACGGTGCGAAATTGCTGATCTGTCTTCTGCTTTTTCCCTGACAGCTAGATGCTCATCTCTCTCTCTCTCTCTCTCTCTCTCTCTCTCTCTCGCCCCACAGATACAGATATTGGCACCTATCAGTACTACGATAAAGGAGAGCCAGGTAAATAGTGTTTGTATTGGATGTCTGTTTGTGTTTTAGATAAGTTTGTCTTGTTTTTATTTGTTTTTTTGGGGACGTATGTGATTTCCTTATATATGAAGAAGGGCTTTACGCCGCCTCCCACGCAAACACACGGACACACAAACCACCGGTCCTGAGTATTTCAGGGTCTCACCACACATACACTTAGAGGCTATTAGTACGTAGGATTTACACCCTAAAGCCTTATGCACATACCACACACACACACACAGGTTATTAGGCCTCTGTGGTTCTATCTCTTACTCTGACGGTGTTCCTGTTGACCCGGGGTCCTGACACACAGCGATAGGGGAAACTAAACTGTTGACTTTCTCCTGGATCACATAGCAAGAGGCCCCATGTAGTCCAGCCTCATATTGCCTCGGGCCTGGAGGCTTCTCTTACCGACAGGAAGTGCTCAGATCACCCCCCCCCCCCCCCCCCCCCCCCCACCACCACCACCACCCCCCCAAACCCGCCCCCAGGGAAGAGCCGTCTCTTCCCTCGAAGAATTATAAAATTGACACAGTGCTGCTCGAGAGGACGGTTTGCGACATGTTCGTCTTCATCTGTGTGAAGCATCTTTAAAATTAGATTCAGCCGACTGATTTGTACCAACTTCTGGAAAGTCATTCACAATTATACTGACTAGTCACTCTGAAAGATACAGCTCAGAATAAGGAGAATGAATCTTTGTCCAAAATGTCCAAATGTATGTAATAAATTAGATGCACGAGTAGTTTGCAGTTTTTAAAAATTAGAGTTTATAAAGTGGATATAAAATGTCTTCATCCGTCAAAATCATATATTTAAAGTAATTTTACATGTATGATTTCTTTCTTTGAATATTAATAAGTTATAAAAATCTAATTTATAAATTAATAAAAAATTGTCCGCTTGGGTGCAAAACAACAAGAAACTTGAATTCCCTCTACTGACCAGCAGGGGGCGACTCTTCTGGCTGCAAAAGGAAGTCTGATTGTATAGAAGTCTATGAGAAAATGACAGCATTCAGCTCCACAGTCCAAATATGTTAATTGGTTGCGGAAGAAAACCAACATGGCGACGGCCGTAATCCAAGATGGCGACCGCGGAATGTTGCTGTTACAGAGATGACGAGAGGTCAGAGTTGTGGGCCGTAAAACAAAAACAATGAGCTCAAAGAAGCTAAAACTCTCTCTCTCTCTCTGGGTTCATCACGTTGAGCGACACCTTTCACATTTGATCCATTGTTAATATAAAATATAGATATATATATATATATATATAGAGCATCGTTAAGTTGTATCATACATTTATTTGAGAGCACATACATAAACCTTTCTTTCTCTCTTTTTAAAGACAGACAGTAAATATCTTTCCTTTTATTTCCCTGCTTTCTTTCATCACTTCTGTGTATTTCTAAGTGTCTCTCCATCTTCATGTTTTCTTTTATTACTGTGCCTGTCTCAGATGTTTGCTTCTCTTTCATTGATTTTCACCTCTTTGTCTCATCTATAAATATAAATATGTATAAATATATAAATTTTAGTTTGTTCTCATTTTATGTACAGTCTGGTCCTCTCTCATCACAGGGTTCCCCTCCCTCCTCTCTCATCTGAGGAGCTGCCTCCTCTTTCATTACAATCTTCAGTGGAGAGACGATGCTCTCGCTCCAAATCCTTTCATTTGGAGGATTACTAAAGTGTGGCTTGATATCAGAGTGGAGGGAGGAGGAGGAGGGGGAGGAAGAGGAGGGGAGCAGAATCACCATCCAAAAGTTTTTTCACATTTTCACACGACGGTGTGACGGTAGCTCAGGTCATGACACAAAATACATTTATAGTAGATTACATTAGATTACATTCAAATATGTTTGTTTGATATTTTGCATTCATCTAACATCTTTGTATGTGCTCAGCCCAGACGTCAACCTCCGGTTCTGCAGAGTGAAGCCAAAGCTTCATGTGTTAAAGCTGCATTCTCTCTAATGTCCACCAGCGACTCCTCTGGTCGTATAGAAGTCTATGAGAAAATGACTCTACTTCTCTCTTGATTTATTACCTCAGTAAACATTGTAAACATGAGTTTATGGTCTCAATCTCTAGTTTCAAGTCTTCTTCAATACAGCATGATGTTCATTTAGTAAATGATGGTCCATTTAGAGTCAAACAGACCATAAAGCAGGGGATGCTTTAGGGCGGGGCTACACGGTGATTGACAGGTCTCTACCGGATACAAAATAAGCTAATCTACTTAATCAGAACTGTGTGAGTGTAGTTTGACCACATTGAATTGACACTGACTACATTTACATCCACAAACTCGTTTGTTATTATGCTAAGTTGTTCACATGGCTAATTAATCTGAATATTGCACAAATAGTCCCGTTTATATGAAACCCTGCATCCTCCGATTAATGTAAGACACCCCCACGACATACGTCCTGCAGCTACGTTCTTTAAATAACTTTAAATTCTCCTTTTCCAGCTGCAGGCGTGTTGCTGCCGTTGTTGTAACCTTGTTGTCATAGTTCTGCAACAGGCTTGCAAACTGTTGGTTTGTGTACAACCCACAGAGCTGGCTGTAAACAGGCAAAATGCCCAAAAAAACCTTAATTGAGATGCATATTCCGAATGTGCTGTATACATGTACAAAAGAAATCCTCTTAAACCAGAATAATATCGGCATATCCCACACGTCTTAATCTGAAAACGCTACATGGAATAAAGCCGAAACCAGAACATGTTTACATGAACCGTATCAAACTCAGAATATTGTCATTTTGGGATAATAATGAAATATTAGTGTGTCACTGATCAAACCAATCATCTGCCATCGGACTCTGATTCAGATGCTGCTGAACTCTGATTGGTGTGTGGAAGTACGTAACAGGAAAAATAAACAACACAGAAATCCGTTGTGTAGTAACAATGTAGGATTCCATCAAGAAGCTTTTTAAACTCTGTTCACATAGATTCTACCTTCATGAATGTTTAAATCGTTCCTTCTTGTTGAAACTATTTTAGAGAAGTGTTTATCCAACGTGCATGGTCACTTTTAGAGGATGCAGTTTGTGGTGCTCTTACATTGTATTGCGTTATCCTGTCTCTATTATTTTGTCCACCTCATTTACATGAATAAAGGTGGGTTTAAACAGCAGAAACACATTAAACGCGTTAAAACAGTTGTTTTGCATCTGTTGATGGATATCAGCATCATTGAAAACAAACAGCTGTGAAGGTTCATTCTCTGAAATGTCAGTTCCTCGTCTCCCCACTAGAGGTAGACCCAGGCTCATTGGAGCAGCTCCAAGGGTCCCCCCCCCCCCCCCCCCCCCCCCAGAGCAGGTGCCCATGTCTGGGCCTGCCCGCCCCCCCCTTCACCCCCTTATCTGATTAATACTACTAATCCTGGAAGGTGTTCCTGGCAGAGAGGCCGGCCACCAGACGGGCCGCTGACTTCCTCACGAGTGACCGGGGGCCACGAGGCCCGGTTCACGGGTTACACTTTACCAACAAGGTCTCGCGGAGCTAAAGGGGGGGATGTTTGAGCTCCAGCTTAGTTTTTGAGACACAATCATTTAACGTGTTGTTTTCATATTTATTCCAAAATCTAACCCCCCCTTTTTTATTTTGTTATTTTCTGCAGCAAATCCCCTGGAGCATCACTATTACAAGGAGAAACTCAGTTTCTGTGAAGGTACGTTCTCAACAGAACTCAAAGAGTGATCACATCCACCTGCGTGTGTGTGTGTGTGTGTGTGTGTGTGTGTGTGTGTGTGTGTGTGGGCCCTTTACCAGTGGATGACCATCTTCTTAAAAACCACAGTCGACTGTCACACGTCCTTCGTTTCTCTCCCTCTCTCTCTCTCTTTGCTTTTCACCCAGTAGTGGAATACAAACACCCTTATCAGGAGACGAACACTCATCCCCCTGCCCTCCCTCCTCCCTCCTCCCTCCTCTCTCCCACGACCCCCCCTCCCCCCATTTGCATGCATCTGTTTACCTCCTCTTCCCACTCGTTCTTAATAGAGAATCCCACTCCTTAATGGTTCGTTTCAGTAAAGATGAAAGGCCTGTAAAATAAACACATCGGGGACTTCCTTTCCTTACGTAGTTTTTTTCTCCCACTGAACTTCATGTATGTTACGTGGGCAGAAGCAGATGCACAAATTCAATTAGCTGTTTTTCCTTCATATCCTTCCCTTCCCTGTGTTTAACCACTGGAGATGGAGGGGGGGGAATTAAAACGAGGGGGGGGGGGGCCTCTGCGTGGTAACGCGTTGAGATACGTGCCTGCTGACTGTGAGGTTGCATTTGGGAGATTACTCAACTCAAGAGCGCCAAAAGTCCTCTCGATTAAAATATTTGCTTCTCCTCGAGGACCAGCGTCTGTGTGTGTGCGTGTGTGTGTGTGTGTGTGTGTGTGTGTGTGTGTGTGTGTGTGTGTGTGTTTTGAAGGGACGTTTCTGCTTTCAGTAGAATATATTTTTTCTTTAGTGGCGCTAAATCAATCTGTAAGCAGCAGATTTCAGACTTTTGCTGCTTTGGGGATAAGGTGGTCAGAAATATAAAACTTATAACTTCATCAATGTAGTTTTCTGTATAGTTCTTCATGAGGTTTTCAACATAAAAGTACATGTTTTGTTAATTTAATTTAATAAATTCATCCTTAAATGTCTAAATAATCAGGTCTCTCTCTGGGTTTGTGTCTCAGTAACACGTGATGCATCTATAGGGAACCTTAAAGGAATACTTCACCCACAAAATCATCATTTCTCGAACAGTTACTCTCCTCGTGTTACCTCGAATTCTCCACGGTGAACAGAAAATACAAAACAGAGAGAAAAGTCTTGAATCAGTTTGCCAACTCTCACACAACTCGTGCATTTCATTCCGAGTCTCGTTGATCCAGTCGTATGTTCACATCTTCACAAACACAAGTAGAACAAGACTTTGTATGCAGAAGTGTTTTAAATCGTCACGTTTAGGTGAAGATGCATGTGTTTGTGTTCGTCATCAAGACTTTTTTTCAGCTTTTTATTCTCTGTTCACCGTAACGAAACAAAGTTTGAGTAACTCAAGTTGAAGTCTCTCGTGAATGATCTGATGCTTTTCAACGAGTTTCATGGTCACTTTATTGTATCACTTTATTGTTTTCTTGTTCAGTTTTTGTGTATTTCTCATGCTTTATTCTTGTCCTTATGACAAATAAACATTTAATATATAAAAAGACACTTTTAGAGAAAGTCCTGAGGAATGAAGGTGTTCCAGTGTAACAGTGAAAAGACTCATTATTTGTTATTGAACGGAAATTCGGACGGCAAACAATAAGCAAATATTGTATCTTAAAATAATCCATTTTACAAGTTAAAAACATCAATTGCATATTTCCAGTGCTCAAGGTGACGTCTTCAAGTTGCTTGTTTTGTCCGATAAACATCCAAAAACAAAAAGTAAGTTACAACAAGATGAAAACAGGGGAAACCAGCGAATCTTCTCATTTGAGAAGCTGCAACCAACAAATGTTTGGGCCTTTTTGCATGATTAAAAACTATGAATTATCACAGAAGTTATGAAACGTTTGTGCCGATGAACCGTTACTCTGTATGCATCCAGATTCAGCAATGCATTGTGGGACGCCTGCGTCGTGTACCTGCATCTCTTTATTCCACCTGAGCGTCTTGTCACCACCTCGTATTCCTCAGATATTAAGTTCAACCCTTTCACCCTCTCTGGTCTTTGTTGCCACATTCTTCTGAATCCCCATGAGGGTCATTTTAAGAAAACAATATATATATATTTCTCTTTAGTCTGTGTTTAAAAGTTCAAGTCACATGATCTTTATAGATTCTTCTTGTGTTTTCCCTCCGTAGCTCGAGGCTATTCGTGGACCCCCAGGAACCGCCGACCGGAGAAGCTCCGTGATTCGCTGAAGGAGTTGGAGGTACCCGCCTCCTCTGTCAAACACCCCCCCCCCCCCCCCCCCCCCCCCCCCCCCCCCCCCCCTCCAAGTCTTCTTCCTCCCTCTGGGGATTTTCAGAGTTTTCCCTTTCCGAAACGGCCGATTGATTAACAAATAGGGGCATTCTCTCTCTTTTCTCCCGCTCCCGTCACTCTCCCTGTCGCTCCCGTTTGTTCTCCCCTCTCCCTCTCCTCTCTCATCACCTCTCTTTCGGCCGAGCTCTGTCATCGAGGGGGATATTTGAGGGGATCAGGGGGCTGCAGGCTGCCCTCCCCTTCCTCTCCCCTCATTCATCCGCCTCTTCCTCCCTCCTTCCCTCGTCCCCTCTGTACTTGTGGCAGTACAGACCTAGCTTTGTTTGCAGGAACCTGTCTGTGGCTGTTACACGCACATACACACACACATGCACACACACTCCCCTCCCATCCACCTCCCTCCTCTCACCCGTAACCATTGTCTGAAACTAGAAACACCCCGGCTCACCTCCACTCCTCCTCCTCCTCCGTCCCTCTCTCCTCCCATCCAATCACCCCAGCTGGGTTTGGAATGTGGCAGGAATGACT